>NC_054865.1:13438743-13779131 GCF_018320785.1 Cheilinus undulatus
TCTGTGAAGGGAACAAACAAACTTGGAAAAGATCATACAAATAAAACACACAAATTATTTCATTGTAAAAAACCTGTGTGGGTCATCTGTAAGCAGAAGTAGTCTACGTAAAGGGCCACTAAAAATGACCTTGGGGCCTCCAGTTGAACAGGCTGGACCTTGGGGATTTTCTATGAACTGTACAGGCCCAAGTCTTGTGATCCTGGACTTTTCCTATAGAACACACATAAACACACAAGACCACACGAAGATGCACAAATACTAGCAGCCAAGGGCACGAGAGGAAAGCAATGTTTTCAAAAGAACTTAAAGTTTCCACAGACCTCAGGTCAGCAGGCAGTTTGTTCAACAGAAGTACCACAGAGACTAAGACATCTGATTAGATGATAGTCAGCGAGCAGGTCAGGAAGATATCGGGGTGTCTGAGTTTTATAGACAAGACGTAACGCTGAAATCAATTCAGTATTTGACAGGAAGCCAATGCAGGTTTTTCATTTTGGGTGTAATGTGCTCTTTGTCCCTGTTAGTGCTCTAGCTGCAGCGTTTTGGATGAGCTGGAGTCAGTTAGCTCTGACTGTGAGTCAGAAAGACCCATGGGTGCTGACGTAATTCATTGATACCTGATGAAAGACAAAGTTTATGAGATAGGTGGCTGAATGTGATGAGTGGCAGACTGTCAGCGTATGTAGTTGTGAGATTAAATCTGAATCGACTCATCTGTTTTTATCACCGGTGATGACTCTGATGCACTGCTTGGTAATTCAATCATTTTAGCAGAAATATATAGGAGCTTTTTTTATGAATGTGTGATGAGTCATGTGACAGAAACAAGACACCTAGTTAAATGTGGTCTAAATATATGTGTTTCATCAAATAGCCACTCATGAACTAGTTTTGAATGAGACTTCTTTTAAACATCTCTTTCAATGGAAAAGTGTGCAATACATTGCAAATTTGCAGCTTAAAAGTCCATCATTCTGAGTGGTGATAATCGCGGAAAAAGAACCCAGAGATCCTGGAGCGAGTGGTGTGTAACTTTAGCTCAGCAGAACTGAAAATGCTCAGAGGTGAAGAAGCATCTCATGCAAGACAACTGCAAGAAATGAAAAAAAGATGGACTTTGGGTGTTTACTCTGCGTTTGTGAATGACTTTACAGACATTTGTGGTAATGTCAGTGTCTTGTAGCATTTAACCCATCAGGCAGGATGCATTATTCTAACTAGTCAATGCTCTTCCTGCCATTTTCATTCCTCGTCAGTGCTCAGCCCTCTTCAGTCTGATGGAGAAGTTCCACAGGAGGTTGCTGAGCATACATTCTTAACAGAATCCCTTTTCAAATTAAATTTAAATGACCCCCTCAGCTCATAAGCAGAGGCTCTCCTGACAACTTAATTCATAATTCAGTGCTGAGCCAGGGCCTTGAGGGCCATAATGACGGCCTAAATGGAGGAGAGATGCTACTAAATGGGCTGTTTGTTTGCACCTAAACCTCTTTACAGGCCACAAGTCCACAGCTCAGCACTGTGGAGGTGAGGAGGAGGAGGAGGAGGGCTGATGAAGAGGCGAGGAGGAGCGCTCAGACAATTTGCTGACCAGCGGCTTTCAAGTCTGAGGTCGTGGTGCGATGCTTGACCACAGCGAGGTGTGGGTAGACAGCGTGTTTTTAAAAAGCAGCTCCACTTGTGAGGTGAGTTAACGGCCGTGGTTTATAGTGTGTGGGTGTGGGCGTCGAGGAGAGATAGAGACACACTCATGAGATATTTATGTCAAAGAGTGGATGTATGAACGGTGACACAGTGGAGCCACCAAAGTAGGCCGACAGTTACAAGAATCAGTTAATGGGAGTCTGCTGCACGGCCTTCAGACTGTGTCAGCTGAGCCTAATGCAGCATACAGCTACATGAGGAGGAGGAGGGGAAGGACCAGGATGCAATAACATGTGGGACTGATAACCAGCAAACAACAGCAGCAGGACATAATCACCATAAAATATGGCAAAGAGTGATAAAAATAAAATATATGATAGAGTTTATGTACAAAGCATTATAAAAACTACTGTAAAGTGCCTCACAGAGCATAAAAACAGCAACAGCATTATTTTTACAGGTGAGCTCAATGTGCTTTACATTGAGGAAATAAAAAATCATTTCACCCAGCATGAGTAACACACATCATTCAGCCTTATAAAGCATGAAACCAGCACGTCAGATATACCACACAGCAGTCAAACACATGAGAGCATACAGAGAATCACACTAAAGACCATAGACCCATGTATAACTAATGGCACAAGTCGCCATGGTTCACGTTATTCCTCGGTAGCTGCGCACGCGCACCTCGATAGCGACTACGTCACGTGTTTTGTTGCTCTGATTGGCCCGTAAAGATCTGACAGACAGAATGTCCATCCAATCACAGTCCGAGTTTTTTTCAAATCCTCTGCCCTTTCCCAAACGCTTAGTATTGAAGGTTTTCCAGATGAATGTGTGAAACACATCCATCTGGGGTGTCAGGTTAACACATCCAAAGAACATCATTAAACCCCCAAATAAAATTAAGTTAAAAAGATGCACTGACAAATAAGAGGATCAACTGATATAATTGATGGAAAGACTATATCTATAAAACTCTGTGGATAAATGATAAGAAGTCCTCTCAACATAAAAACATCGTCAAAAGTGGTTCAGTCTTATTAAAGAGACAGAAATTGTTATTCCTTTTATAACCTTATCCTTATTTTGAGCTTTTTACTTTTTGCTGCTGTTCAAAGATTTTATCATTCTTTTCACTACTGCATGTTAACAAAGACCTAACCCTGGCTCACACTAAAAGGTTTTATTGTCCCACATGATTTTGAAGATGTAAGAGACCAAACAGGGTGAACAAAAAACAAAAACAACAACAACAACGAAAAAAAAAATGTATCAGTTTAGTTTTTATGGAGTGCAACAAGATGATCAACAGAGTACCCACACTAACAGATTCATTCACCAACAACCGGAGTCTCCACCCTCCAAACTGTACATCTCACACAGTTGACCCCTTATGTGGAGTACGGCCAGCCACACACTTCAGGATTTTAAGCCCGATTTGAGGCAAGATTTGCCGCCCCTGACAATTGTGGGGGCGTATCCCAAGTGGCACCTGTCCCAAATGTTTATATGTCTGATTAATCTGCATGTGTGTAGTGTCAACACGATTATTTTACTGCTCCAAATCACGTTGTAGACTCCCAGATCAAACATGTTTGATATTTATGTTTTAGGTTGTAGTGCCTCTGACGGCGTACCCACAACAACCAATGGGAGTGAGCAGAAGAGGTAGGGTCACCAGCTGGATCATACGTACTTTCACCGCACAACCATAAACACAACTGCAGCTTCATTCCAGCCAGGATTTCATCCTGAGTCTTTTCCTTGTGTTATGATTTTTGTTGCACCTGTAACGCATGCCAGGACAGCCTGTTGTGAAGGGACAGTAGGAGGGTATCGACAGACATCCATGTTTTTTTTTTTTTCTGAAGTAATGTGATCACGAGAGGTCGCTGGCAGCCAGGCAGGTGTGTGGTCTCCAGTGATCTGGCTGAGTTGTCTAGTGTGTGTGTTCAGAGGATTAAAGATTAAAAATCATTTGAAATTGCCCTTATGTCTGTGGTATCCCACCTTTTTAAAATCGTTAAAGATTTAAAAATCATCTAGTGTGTCTAACATGACTCACAGCACAAGATAATTTATCCAGATAATTTACTGGACCATCTGATAATCTGGCTTTTTCTGACTTTTGTTAGAAAGGGGGAATCGCATGGAAATAATAATCAAATGTCCAAATTCCAAAGAAACATCTAGTTATGCTGCTCAGTTTGACAGAGTGATCTAATATTTTTGATTACTCTGACTCTGATGAAAACCTGAAACACCTTATGTTGTTTGTAGTGATAGAAAGCATTGACCTGCTCACTGATGTATCACTGCAGGAAGTTAAACAAGTTGCCAACTTTAAAAGTGAATGCCAAATGCCTAACATGTTGCTGGTGTATTACATCTATCCACATACATCATGACAAACAAGATTAACATTTTAAAAGTGTGTTGTTTTGATTGTGCCCTCCTCACTGCACTCATGTTCCATCTCATACTGTATAATATACAAAGAAATTTCCAACTCACCTCTGCTCTGTCCCTCATGGTCAGCCGGTGTTTCAGCAGCCTCCTTTTCTACTCCAGCTGGCTTTGCCCTGAAAACGTGTTATTTTTTTCTCCAGTTAGTTAGTTTCTAAGTTCTTTAGTAAGTGAGAACTACTTATAAACCATTCTTCTTTTTACATCACAGGACACAGTTGGCCAACATAAGAAAAAGTTGTGTACAATAAACTGTGCTTGGCAACTGATGCATTTTTCTTTTTTAAATTCAAAAGTGGGTCATACCTCCACAGTCCATAACCCATCTCCAAAAAGCTCTCTATCCTGATGACCTCACAGTCAATGTTGTTGTCCAAAACCTTCCTAATGTCCCATCATCCAGACAGGAAGATGCCATTACAGCTGACAGTGGGACAAATATAGTGAAAGCCAAATCACAACCGGACCAGACTGTAGTGCTCAGGGCTATGCCTGCACTCAGCAGCAGGTAAATGGTCTTCTGTCTCGCTGTTTCATTACCACATTACCAAACATAAAGGCCCACAGAGGGCAAAGCAACTCGGTGTGCAGTACGGGCGTCTTCCTTATTTTCTGCCTGAGGAGAAAGACTGCTCCTGAGACCACCTTAGGCCAATTTTCAAATCTTAAACTATTTTAGAAATGTGGGAGACCACAGGCATAAGGATGATTTCAAACAATTTTTCATCTTTAATCCTCTGAACGCACACACTAGACAACTCAGCCAGACCACTGGAGACCACACACATCTTGACACAGGATCTCTGGAGTTCAGTCAGAGTGACCATCAGGTTCTTGGTCACCTCTCTTACGAAGGCCCTTCTCCCCTGATCGCTCACTTTGGCCGGGCCACCAGCTCTTGGAAGAATCTGAGGTGTGCAATATTTTTTCCATTTGAGAATTATGGAGGCCACTGTGCTCTTGGGAACCTTCAGTGCAGCAGATTTTGTTTTTATGCAGCCTTCCCCAGATCTGTGCCTTGCAGCAACCGTGTGTCAGAGCTCTGCAGGCAGCTCCTTTGACCTCATGGCTTGGTTTTTGTTCTGAGCAGCAGTGCTAATAGTGCCTGTTCATCTTTATGTAAGCTGAAGACAAATGATCTGTAAATAAAGCCTACAAATATTACTTTAAAATCCCTTTTTTAAAAAAATATAATAGGCATTAAATCAGTTGTCAGTAGCTCTGCACTTAATGTGTGGAGATGACCTGGAGCTGTTAGGCATGATTAAGATGAAACAACGACCCAACGTCACGTGATGATTGGATGCTTGAAGGTGTGAAGCCATTTCCCGTATAAGATGTCCTGCCCTTTATAACAAACTGATTGTTTGATAAAGGTCTGGCACTGAAATGTTTTAAATCACCCCCCTCCCCCCAAGCCATCTCCAAGTGCAATATGGTCTCCATAAGAACATGTTAATAAATACACTCTGACTCTGGATAAAATGGAGCCAGGGAAATTTGATGATCTCTTTCAGTTGGGGTGCAGGAAAGATCATCTGTTATCTGCAATTTATTATTGACACAGATCCTCACCATCCATGCAGGGCCTAAAAACACACTGGGAGTTGGAGTTAGATATGAAGCTGGACGATGTTCTTTGAGACAACATAGAGAACATACACAAACACCCTGTCAACACAAGGCAGAGATTACCCACAGACTTGATCACACTAAAACAAAATTACACAAATAATTCCCAAAACTTTCCCTGCTGAGTGATAAATGTTATGCAAGAGAGGCCAGTTTTCTTCACAGCTTTGTTAGCTGTCCTAAGCTAAGCACAGGTCACTGTAACCCTGTTCTTAAACTGTTTGGAGTCTCTGATCAGTCTTTTCAACTTGATAAATGTCATCAGCAGTTATAATCCTACATGCTTATTGCAGCAAAAAAAAAAAAAAAAAAAAAAAAAAACTAATCGTAATGTTTTGGAAAAAAGGAGCTCCACCATTTAAGTTATGGCTGAAGAAACAGTAAATCTCTTTCACTTTAAGAGAGTTCGTTTCTCACTTCCACTTAAATTGAGGCACTTTAACAAAGTATGGCAACTCCTTCTTCAGCCCATTGGAAACACTAATTAAACTGATACCTAATAGCATGGGTGTCCCAGCCGGAGTGACATGAGACTAGAAATGTCAGTCCAGCACCTCTCCTCTGTAAAGAACAAGCAAATAAGATGATAAAACTAGATTTTAGCCTTTGAAACAATAACGTACTGGCTGCCTTTTTCACACCTTGAAAGGGGTTAGGAAGAGCCAGAGAGGTCAGACTGCTGATTGTGAAGAACGTCACCTGACCAGGCGGGGCACTCGTCACGAGATGAAGCAGCACAAGGTCATCTCACTCAGCGCTGACTTGAAGACCTGGTACTTGACTTGCTCGAGTCTTTGAAGAAGCTCTTGAATCCTCTGCTGGAATCCTCTGATTCACTCTGCTGAATCATACCTCCTCGTTTCCTGCGTCACGACAGAGCTCCATCTCTCAGAAGAAGAAAAAAAAAAAAACAACACAAAGACATCAGTCACTGCAGATCTAGATGAAAAATACGCTTCCACTACAACGGACAACCCTCTTTGGTGAAGCAACATTGAGCGACCCAGAATTTAAGATGTGATGAATCAGAGCGGACAACAGTGAGTCAATTTTCACCTCCTAGTGTTCAATCAGAGAGAAGAGGAACTGCTGCAACTTCACACAGACTGTAAAGAACAACAGGAAGTCGATGCATATCTTCTTGAGGCAGACTGCTGGGCATGATGGCAAAGAGGTAGTGAAAATCACTGAATATACACTGAACTCTCCCATTGGCTTATTTTATGTCTGTTTATTCTGCTTATCAATGGACTGCTGAGAATAAGCTCCCTAGCCCTGAGTTAAAAAAAACAACCTTGACTAATTTGTTCTGAAGGATTCAAGATTTAAGAGCTTCTAGGCTTCTATAGGAGAGAATACAGTTCAATCATAGTTTCTTCATAGATTTAACCATTTTTCACAGAATAATTAGTTTTACTTTGTAGAGAAGGCTCTGTTCAAAAGATGATCCCTGCACTAGCCAAGTAAAATGCTTTGACTTTCCAGAGTACACAGCACTTCAAACTTCCCAAACAGATAAAAAGGTAAATTAATGACAATGCAAGTCAAACAGAATGAAACATAGTTTGGCAGCAATCCACTCCTTACCAGCATAAGAGAGAAATGAGGGAGCAACAAAAGCTTTCGGCTAGAAAGGAGGAGGTTAGGGTGGTGGAGGTGAAGCTTTGCCAGCAGCAGCGCTGTATAATCAGTATTGATGGAACAGGGATCAGTGAGAAGGACGACATATTTAAATGGACCGCCTTGTTGAGAGATTGAGCTGTGAGCTGGGTCTATGACTTCATGTCCTGCATGAACTAACACTAAGCTTCATCACTTAATGTTCAAAGTCATTTTTTAAAAATCCTTTTGCTTAAAAGCTACCCTTCAAAAGCTAAGTTTTTCTTTTCAACTTCTATTCTTTGTGGCCTAGATGTGGTAGTGAGATTACTGAATAAGAAATTGGATTAATTCAGTTGCTTAGATTCGTGGTAATGCAGTGTAATACTAATGTGTGTTCTGAATCGCAACACCAACAGCAGCATCAAAGTTTATAGCGGGGGTCATCAAATAAGATAAAAACATTTCAGTCTATTCATTATCTATAACTATCTATCTACACTCACTGGCAACTCTAATAGGTATTATCCTTCTTCCATCCATCCATCCATCCATCCATCTATCCATCTCTCTATCTATCCATCCATCCATCCATCCATCCATCCATCATCCATCCATCCATCCATCCATCCATCCATCATCCATTCATCCATCCATCCATCCATCCATCCATCCATCCATCCATCCGTCCATCCATCCATCCATCCATCCATCCGTCCATCCATCCATTCATCCATCCATCCATCCATGGATGATGAATGAAGGTTAATACCTAATAAAGTGGCCAGTGAGAGTAGATGGATGAGGTGCTCCCTGCCCAGGTGGGATATATAATCCCTCCAGAAAGTTGTTGTTCCGCCCTACAGGCTCCTCCCCTTTGGAAACATCCGGATGGCCTTCACAGAGGCCAGCTGTCTGAATTACCTCGACTAGCTGCTTATATTTTGAAGGTGCAGCAGATGTTCTTCAAGCACCTCATGGATTTCAAAGCCCCTTCCCCTTTCCCTAAAGCCCATTTCAGACTAGGTGTGTGAAATGTGGATCTTTGCAGTGACATAGCTTGATTTTAATTTCAATTTGCATGTCAACAAATCAGGACTTTGAGACTGCCTACACGGGTGCTGTGTCCCACATACCTGATAGGCGCCTCCTATCCACAGAGAATCTAGAGAATAGAGGGCTTGAGAATTTTTTTCTGAGAACTGCATGCATATCTCAGCCATAACAGTTAGGAAAATAAAAAATGGAGAGCCATGTTCACCCTGTTTTAGCAGGTATTTCTGTTCATGTGGAAAGAATATGTTTGCATGTCTCATGGCCCTGATAAAGGCCACAGGCTGAAATGGGCTGGTCTAATAAAGTTGTTTTCTAAACTTCAACTACTGGTGAAGCTTTCTGTTTCCAACTTGGTAGAATATGTCACAGGAAAGATGAACACTGTAAGAGTACACTTCAAGTATATACTTTTCAAAGAAAAAGCCTGGTTAAGCATTTCTGTTGAGAATCTCACCTTGTCTGTACACAATGCGTTTATTATGTATTAAGATTTATTACGGTAAAACTATGAAGAAAGACAGGACTGTGACGGCAAGAATAGCTTGATCAGAGCTCAACAAAGCAGGATAATTAAACATTTAACACACTTAAACCTGAAAAATCATCAACCTTTTTATACTCATAGTAAAAGCAAAAGTTAATCACTGAAGGATATCAAAGTGAACGGGGAATCAACTTCAGAAAGGCAAAGTAAACTTTTGTTTGTATTTTAGTCTCACTTTACATTCTTACTGCATGATCTTGTAGTTCCTGCGTGAACATGCGGCTCTCCTGTGATCTTGTGATCTCACATCTCCAGCTGCCCTGGGCTGTGACCTCCTTCAGAAATTGGTCCAACAGGTGATGGCAGCCATTGAAAGTCGGATCAAGTGTTCTGCCCAGCGCCGACAGAACACTCTGAATACAGACCCTGTGGAAAATACAGGCTATAGTTATTCTGAGTTGTTACCTGCACATTTGGACAAAAGAGCTGATGTTGAAGCCTAATTCAGTCTATACAATTACATTAGTCTCACAGGTCCTTGAAACAGAAGCCTTGGTCAGCAGTGCAGAGCTTTGACATTTTTACATTTATATTAAAGGCATTTATCAGGAGCGACAAGGTAGAGACTCAGTAACTCTCACTGGGACATGCTGACTGTTAAGAGGACAAAAACCAAGAGCTCGCATAACACTGAAGACTGATCAGACCACCCTGCTGTCTCCGAATTATCAGTGAAGTCAGCCATTATTCAGTAACTTTAAGAGAATTTGATATGACGGGAAACAAAGATAACAGTGCTATTCATCAGTGGCATTGTGATGGAGAACAAATGATGAGATATAGGTGCTTCAGCACAGTTTATTGTTGTTGCTACTGCACATTTTTCCATTATACACTTTTTGCAAACCTTTCCCTCATGGCTCTGTATTTGCAGCAGAAAGATTACAGTCAGGGCCTGTTTCACAAAAGCGTTGTGATGCCTTTTGCACCTGCTTAGCCTGTGCAAATGAAACAGAAAGACATTGTCTGATTCGCTAAAGATATGCACGAGTTAAATCCAACTAAAGCAGCCTTTTTTGCCTGGTTGCCTCTGATCTGTGAATGAAGTCTATACTGTTTGCTTTAACATCACTGTTATTAATATAACTAGAGGTTAAATCAGTCCAGGGTTGTCAGCAGCTCAACCCTTCATCCACATGTGTGGAGACAGTCTGGAGCTGTTATGGTGAAGAGGATGAGTTTCTTTTCTTCGAGTTGCTCATGCTTATTCATCTCAAGGAGGAAACTTTGTTTAGAATCCATGAAACTAATATCACATTTTTTAGTCTGGCCTCCCTTCCCTTCACAGCTCATCCTCTTTATGTGGACAAAAAGTTGCTTTGTCAGCATAAGTGTACAGCTCTGCTCAGGGTTAAGGTGCACTGCTGTACATCTAAGGGTTTCTATAGAACTTGAATAAGGCCTCTGCACTTTACCCACAAGAATGCTCATTCATGTTCATAACCATTTCTATGAAGATGACGGTTTACTGGAAACATTTTTGTAAATGGACGTATTGTGGTTTAAAGAGATGGTTAAGTTTTTGTGAAGTGCGGTTCTTTGAGGTACTTGACAACAGTAAGTGTATTATCTACAGTAGAAGTTCACAGACCAGAACTGCTGATGCAAGGCCAGCGAGACTATGATTTGGTGCCCTTGGCGAGATTACCGTTTGGCACCCACCAGCACCCCATCATCACCTCAGAGTGAAGTTAAGAAATTATACTCATTAATGTTGGAATACTATTTTTTCCCAGCAAGGTGTCATTTCTCATGTGCTGAATGACTGCAGAAGAGAAATACAACAAAGAAGTGACTTTATGGTTTGGGATTACTATGATCTACAAAGATAAGATGATGTTATTGGACCAAGTAGAGACCAACCTAGACTTCACAGGGTCTGCAGGGACTTCTCCCCAAGTCTCTTTCTTTATGCACTCACAATCACTTTTACAACAAAGTGATCATTAAAAATTTGAAATATGCACCTTAAATTTAATATGCAGCTGCCAATATCAAACACTGCCATCTGTCTGTATAAATAAACCTGATAAACCAAGTAAGGAAATTTGTTTTTGGAAGGTTATTCCTATGTTGTAACAATGCATCTTGGCAATTAATTTACACATGTTCATTTCCCTTTTAAATTGAAGTCCGAAGATACAAGACATAGAAGAACCATACACAGTCACAACAGCCTGGCATCTTCTCCTCTTGCTAGACACCAGTCTGGTCATAAACTGCTGTGGGAAGGCATTCCAGTCTTCAACCAATATTTGTCACAAGTCAGCCAGTGTGGTTGTGTTGGTCACTCTGGCCCAAACAGCATGCCCAAGCTGATCCCAAGCTGAAGTTTTCAGTGGGGTTGGGGACAGGCCTCTGAGGAGCCCTATGAGACTGGAGATTGGCTTTGTGCAGTCTGGGCAGAGAGCTGTCAGCCATGTCCTCCTGCAAACCTTGACTGCGTATCTGGAGAAGACAGCCGAGGCTTCCTAAGTGTAGACAGGGTGAGGAAACGGTCTTCTTGGGGCTTCTGTCTCAGGCTGAAAAACACTAGCCAGTTTGTTTCATCCCCAAACAAAGCTATCACAAAGTGTTTCCTGAAGGCAAAGTAAAGCACAGAAAAATGTCTAAATATATCATATTATAAACTCACACCAACATTGGTATTTAGGTCGAACTGTCTTGAAATTAGTCATATTTTGTTGTATGAGTGGCAGTTCTGAGGCAGTGTAGAGAATAGCTTGACAGACAAAAGTTCTATAGACTGGCAAGAAGAAGACAGAAGACTAATAATATTTTCCAAGACACTCTGGAGTTTTTATTGTCATGGGAACTTTAAGCTAGAAAACTCAAATCCTTTCCCAGAAAGGCAGTTTGTTACACAGCTAACCACTGTGGCTTACACCAAGTCCTTACAGCAAGGGTCAGCCATCGTACAGCATTGAACGCTTACTGTCCACACTGCTTCCACTGACAATTTAATTCTCTCCCCTATTAATTTAAGACTCCCCTTTCAAATACCTAGTACTTTTATTTTGAATGCAAACAGACAGAAGACCTTTGAGCCAAATAGTTTTGTCTCCATGTTTAAACAAGTCAGAGCACATTTCAAACACAGATGTGGATATTATTAATGCACAACCATCTCAACTTTGTTGAACAAGTTGAGCTCTGTTGAGATTGAAAAGTGAAAGACAATCAAGTAAATACTCCCGTCCAACACTCCTGATACCTTGTCCTCTCCTTTTTTCCTTGTTCATCTCCCATCTCATCATGAGTGACAGAGAGGAGTAGAAAGGAACAGGGCAATGGGGAAAAACACTGTGTCATATGGTTTGCATTGCCTTTTATTACTCATGGGCTGTCAGGATAGTGCAATAGTCATTGGTTTAATTGAGCTGATGTTGTCGTTGACACTGCCTTGTGTAGCATGTAGTTAGGACACAATGTTAGTAATGTGCAAAAAGTGAATGTAACTATCAAGCCATCACTTTATTGGTTTGTGTATTTACATTTTTAAGTGTTTACTCTGGGTTTTTTTTATTTCGCCATCCCTGTTTTTGAGTGAGAAAAAACAAGCATATTTAGAAAAAAAGGGATGGAGTCTAAAACAAGGGGTTAGAATGAAAGTTATCAGCTTACCATAGCAAAAGCTTGTTTTATAACTGAACTCTGCACATGGCACTTTGACAAGGTAGCCAAATCCTAAAGTATACCCGATTTATCATGTCTTTGTTTTCTCCAAATCACATCATACTTACATCATGAACATTACAGTGGGTTAAGAAAGACTCTAAGGTAGCTGTTATGGAAATAACCTACCCCCTTTGGCATATTCTAATGACTAGAAATTTAAGACACCTTGGGTGCTTTCCATAGGCGGAGCCAGGGGGTGGTTACTGGGCTTAAGTCTCAAATCTTTAAAATGGTTAAAAACTATGTTTCTGCTGAGTGTTATGATTGATTAATACTAAAGAAATAAAAAAATAGCATGAAGCACCATGAAAATGTCCATGTTGTAGCAAAACTGATAGAACCCAACAATTTAGACACCTCATACACACAATGCATTGTTAAAGGGGACATATTGTGCAAAAATCTCTTTTCAGTCTTTTCTAACAAAAATATGTGCCCCTGGTCTGCCCAAAATCCCCTCAGATACCAGAAAAATCTATTTCCTTCCACCCTCTCTCTCTCTCCACCTTTCAGAAAATGTGTGCTGAAACAAGCCGCTCTCAAACTTTACCCTCACGATGTCATGTGGGGAGTGAGCACTGCCCCCAGGTTCGGTTGGCCCTCCCTGCTTGGAAGAACGTTCCACCCTCCTCTCCTGATCTTCCTCTCAGCTGCCAGCTGAGATGCTGGATAGCTCAGTGGTTTACCCTGCTGATTTTTTTCTGGGAGATTAATGGTTTGAATCCAAGTGAGGTTCTTAACTTTGGATAAAAGTGTCTGTAACATTGTAACATCAGGAGTGCCACATCCATTTCCTGAGAGGGGTGTGGTCTGGGGCGGAGTCAGACAGCTAATTACCATTTAAAGCTACAGTCACAGAAATGGCTTGTTCTGAGAAAGGCTGGAACAGAAGGGCTTTTAGACATGCAAAATACCAATACTTGAGTGTTTTTTTTTTAGCAACAGCCTTCACAAGAATGTTTTGGGGACCTCTGAGAACAATATAAACTTGTCTTAAAAGGGTAAAATATGTCTCCTTTAAAGGTATTATCAAACACTGTAATTAATATTGAATTTTTCTGCATGTTCACAAATAAACCTACAAAGCTTTTGATGTATTTTTTTTTTTTTTAAACAAATGGAACATGTTTTTTGTGTGTAGGTTTAAGTCAGGGGATTGATACAAAAATATTCCAAGGCACTGAACATCCCCCAGTTAAATTCATCATCATGAAATGTTATAAATAAAGCATGTGTGTGAATCTGCCTAGATCAGGTCATCCTTGCTAACTGAGAGACCGGGCAAGGAGACTAGTGAGAGAGACAACCAAGACACCTTTGACTTCTCTGAAGGAGTTACAAGCTTCAGCAGCTGAGATGGGAAGACTCTGCATACAACAACTGCTTTCCGGGGTTCTTCACCAGTCAAAGCTGTCTGGGAGAGTGGCGAGGAGAAAGCCACTGTTGAAGAAAACTCAGATTAAATCTGGACTAGTTCGCCAAAAGGCATGTGGGAGACTCCATGGTCAAGTGGGAGAAAGTTTCATGGTCTGACGCTATGTTTGGCAAACAAAAAACACTGCACATCACCACAAACACACCGTCCCCACTGTGAAGCATGGTGGTGGCAGCATCATGCTGTGGGGATGCTTCTCAGCAGCCGGTCCTCGAAGGCTTCTAAAAAGTAGAGGGTAAAATGAAAGTGGCAAAATATTGAAAATTCCTTGAGGACAACCTTAACCAGTCTGCAAGAGAACTCCATCTTTGAAGACGATGTATTTATAAGACAATGACCTGGAGCATACAGAGAAAGCTACACAGACAACGAGGTGAATGCTCTGGAGTGGCCGAGTCAAACCCCAGACCTCGATCAAATAGAGAATTTGTGGCTGGACTTGAAAAAGGCTGTTAATACCAGATCCCCGTGCAACCTGACAGAGTTTAAGCAGTTTTGCAAAGAAGAATGGAGTATTGAAGTGTCCAGATGTGCAAGCCTGACTGAGACCTATCCAACTGAACTCAATGCTGTGATTGCAGCCAAAGATCATCTGATAAATACAGACTTGAAGGGGGTGAACATTTATGCAGTCACTCAGTTTACAGTAATTTCTTTATTTAATTAGCATTAATTTGAAGAATCTGTTTTTACTCTGACATTAAATTGTTTTTTGTGCAAACAACAAAAGCAAACTATATTGATCATGTTTGATTTATAAATCAATAATCAATCAATCAATAAAAGGGTAAAACATCCATGTGGGTGAATACTTTTTATAGGTGCTGTATATGAACAGGCAAGTCAGAAAGATTTCAGAAGATATTCTCCTCTGCTCCTGATCTCCCTCCTCTCTCAGTGTCTGGTCCACTTAAATGTACTATCTATGAGCAAATGGCAGCATCAGTGTTTTTAAAAGCCTTCTTCTATAACCCTTTATTGATTTATGTTTATAACATCCCTATCTGATCCAGGACTTACTCAGTAATGACAATAACTGAAGCTATAGATTGTAACTTAGATGTATGAATCACTCTTTTAATTTTATTTGTAAAAGTTCAATAATGGATTCGTCATCCTGAACTCCTCAGGCAGGTTGATCTAAAGTCGATTAGTCCAGCTGAGTGTGGGCCTATAGTCACAGAAAGCCCAGCACACATCTACAGAGAGCTGTTGTTACCTTAGGGTGCAGTTGCCTCTAAAGAGCCCAGACCACCCATGTCCTGCTGTGCCATTACCTGCTATAACGGCAGTGATTTGTCGGCAACTCTCTCCAGCACTGTGTGATGTAGGTTTGGGAGTGAGCTCTATTAAAAAGTCATTAAAGCTGAGAGAAAGCATGGTGGGCTCAACCCTCTTGGCGAAAGGCGCCTCTGGAAATTACTCCATCCATCATAATTACACCAACCGGACACTGCCTCACACAGGCCAAGGGACACAGATCCCTTCATGACCTCACTGAGCTAGACTACGAGCATAAAGGGAGGAGACGAGGAAGGAACGGGTGAAAGTAAGTTAGTAAGGAAGGGGCAGTGAATTATGCATAAAATAAGGAAGGATGGATGGAAAGAGAGCGACAGGAGCAGTAGTAAAAGGAGGAATGCTTCAGGGAGCAAAGCAAGAAGAAAGGAAGGATGGAGGAAAGTGAGAACATATGACCCTGTTTGAGCGCAGATTAACTGTGAAGAAACGCTGCTGTCATAAAACAGATCATAAAAAAGAGGAACATATTTCCTCCGAGTTCACGGTGGGCTCCATTTCTGTGTGCGTGCACAGGATGCAGTGGCTGACTTTTGGTAATTTCAAGGCTTGAGGCGAACATAGCTTGAAATTAGGTTGGATTTAGAGAAACACATTATCTGTCCGTCTGGCTTCTGTCACGACCAATCAGATAAGCACTTTCCCTTCCTTTTAAAGTTTAAAAAATTGGTGACGTAATAGTCCAGAGCACCACAAAAGCCACTCTTTAAAAAAACTAATGTCCTTGTGTGGGAGGTGCAGAACTGCCACAAGTGAATATATGGTTCCTTAAAAAAACACTCATTGCTTTTATTGAATTTGTTGCTTTGGCCGTAGGGGAACAGTTGCCTAACGAAGGAAATAATATAAGACAAAGAGACAATCAAGAGTTGGCAGCAAATCACAGTGTTAGCCCACACTATTGACTCCAGAGTGTCCCAGTGCAGTGTTCAAAGAAAATCAAAACAACCTCAGTGACCTGTCAGTCCATTATGAGGCTGATAAAGACACATACATATTCAAATAAGAAAAACGTCCTCTCAGGGGTTTGCTTTTATCAAATCAAAACTAAATACCAAATCCCTGATTGAGCTAAACTACAATAACATTTTCAAGTAATTAAAGCTAAAATAATCAGATTTTAATGATCAGCCAGCTGCTGTTAGTAGCTTAAGAGGCTGAAATACCAAATTTTTATTTTCATGCAAAACCCAAGCTGCAGCCTAATAAGAGGCCCTGATTGTGACATTTTTAAAATGATAAATCTCTAACATTAGTGTGGAAAACAACCATCAGAGTTTAGCTGGACTTGATGAACTAAAACTCTTCTCTTAATCACAAACTATGGACCTCATTCACCAACGCTTCTTATGAAAAAATTTGTTCTTCTGCATTTTTGAGAAGATTCTGGTATTCACCAGAGTTTTCTTATCTGTAGCATAAAACAAAAACTAAGAACACTCCAGACCACTGGTGTTTTGTAGTATTCTATTCTACACCGCTTTCCACATTATTATGCAAATGACATTTTTCTCTTATTTTCCAAACTAATGCAAATGACAGTCAGAATATTTTTAAGTCATCAGCCGTTAGAGCGTAATTCAAATGTTTTTGAACAAACTTCAAACCTCAAAATGCACTGTTCCACATTATTATGCACAACACAGTTTTAAAAGATGCAAAGAACTGAAAATGGTCATTCATTGAAATTGCAGCATAAGGAGGTCATATTTAGTGAAATCAAAAGCTATTTCAATCAAAAACATCTTAACAGGCAAAGTTACATGTTAACATAAGAGCCCTTCTTTGATATCACCTTCACTATTCTTGCATCCATTGAACTTGTGAGCTTTTGGAGAGTTCCTGCTTGAATTTCTTTGCAGGATGTCAGAATATCCTCCCAGAGCTACTGTTTTGATGTGAACTGCCTCCCATCCTCATAGATTTTTAGCTTGAGGATGCTCCAAAGGTTCTCAGTAGGGTTGAGGTCAGGGGAGGATGGGGCCACACCATGAGTTTCTCTCCTTTTATGTCCATAGCAGCCAATGGCACAGAGGGATTCTTTGCATCATGAGATGGTGCATTGTCATGCATGAAGACAATTTTGTTACAGAAGGCACTGCTCTAATTTTTGTACTGTGGAAGGAAGTGGTCAGTCAGAAACTCTACTTACTTTGCCGAGGTCATTTCCACACCTTCAGGGACCCTGAGGGGCCTACCAGCTCTCTCCTCATGAATCCAGTCCAGAACATGACTCTGCCCCCTCCTTGATGACGTCACAGCCTTATTGGGACATGGTGGCCATCCACCAACCATCCACTACTCCTCCATCTGGACCATCCAGGGTTGCACGGCACTCATCAGTCAACAAGACTGTTTGAAAATGAGTCTTCATGTATTTCTGGGCCCACTGCAACCATTTCTGCTTGTGAGCACTGGTTAGGGGTGGCTGAATAGTAGGTTTACGCATGACTGCAAGCCTCTGGAGGATCCTACACCTTGAAGTTGTTGGGACTCCAGAGGCACCAGCAGCTTCAAATACCTGTTTGCTGCTTTGTGATGACATTTTAGCATCTGCTCTCTTAATCTGATGAATTTGTCTGTCAGAAACCTTCCTCATTATGCCTTTATCTGCACAAACCCGTCTGTGCTCTGAATCAGCCACAAAAGTCTTCAATGTTAACATGTAACTTTGCCTGTTAAGATGTTTTTGATTGAAATAGCTTTTGATTTCACTAAATATGACCTCCTTATGCTGCAAATTCAATGAATGACCATTTTCGGTTCTTTACAACCTATAAAATCTTTTAAAACTCTGTTGTGCATAATAATGTGGAATAGTGCATTATGAGGTTTTAAAAAAAAAAAAAAAAAAGAATGGTTATCATTATGAAGTTTGTTCAAAAACATTTGAATTATGCTCTAACGGCTGATGACTTGAAAAATATTCACATTGGTATTTGCATTAATATTTAGGAAAATAAGAGAAAAATGTCATTTGCATAATAATGTGGACAGCGGTGTATATGAGACAGTGGATTTTTAATTTCTGTGAGATGTAAGCTGTAACACAGGTCACAACAAATTACAGTCCCCTCCAAAAGTATTGGATTGGTGGGCCCAATTCCTTTATTTTTGCTGTAAACTATGAATATGAGACAAGAGCTTATATTTCCAGGTACTTACTTTAGGATCTGGTACATGACTTAGAAGATAGCACTCTTTGTTTGAACCCAGCCATTTTTCATGTGAGCAAAAGTATTGGAACATGTGACAGACAGGTGTGTTTTGTTGCCCAGGTGTGTCCAATAACACTGATCATTCACACAATAAATAGTGCTGAACGTCTACACTCAGTTTCAGATTTGGCTTTTGCCTGTGCAGACTGCATTTAGTTTAGAGGTGTAACCAAGATGAAATCCAGAGAGCTGTCTATGGGTGAAAAAACAAGTGATTGTGAAGCTGAGAGAAGATGTTAAATCAATCAGAGCCATTTCACAGCATTGGCCATAGCCAGTACAACCATTAGAAATGTCCTGCGGAAGAAAGAAACCACTGGTGGACTCAGTAACAGATGTGAATGGTTAGACCAAGGAAATCATCATCAGTTGACAACAGAAACATTGTGAGAGCTTAAAGAAAGACACTAAAACAACTGTTAGTGACATCAGCAACAATCTCCAGAGGACAGGAGTGAAGGTATCACCTTCTACTGTTCATAGAAGACTTCATGAACAAAAGTACAGATTCTACACCAGAAGATGCAAACCACTCATTAGCAAGAAGATCAGGAAGGCCAGGATGGAATTTGCCAAAAAGTACAGAAATGAGGCTCAAACATTCTGGGACAAAGTTTAATGGACTGACCTTTACCAAAGTGATGGAAAGGCTAAAGTTTGGAGAAAGAAAGGATCTGTTCATGATCCCAAACATACAAGCTCATCTGTGAAACAGTGGAGGTAATGTCATGGCTTGGGCTTGCATGGCTTAAAGAGACAGCAGCAAAAACGAAGCGTTTCAGACAGAGGTTAAAAAAAAAGGGGTTTTCAGGACGCCAGTGTGAGAAACATGAGGAGCTTTTTGAGCTGTAAACCATGTGAAGCTACTACGTGGGTATCAGAGAGATGGTTTGAAGCCTTGAAAAAAAGGCATAATACCCCCACTTTAACTACCTCAAGGTCCAGTTAAAGTGAATGTGATATATATACATTTATTTATATACAGCACATACATAGTGCTTGACTACATACTCAAGAATGGGCTGGAGGTCCCTGGACTGAGATGGAAGACTTCCCCAAAGGGGTAAAAGAATATCTGAGCTGAAGTCTTGTGGGACTTCCAGATCCAAACTGACAAGCTGGTGGTGGCCAATCAAGCAGACAAAGTGGTGGTCGATGAACAGCAGAGAAAGGCAGTGGTGATAGATGTAGCAGTCTCTAGTGACAGAAACATCAGGAGGGAGGAACATGAAAAGCTTGAGAGCCCTGCAGCATTGACTTTTGGGCCTCATGTGGCATTTATCTGCCACCTCTGGCTGAGATGCAGCATGGCGAACTGTATGAAGGCCAAATCATAACTACATAGAGTTTCCCATACCTTAAAATTTGGTGAGAAATTCTCTTCTGGGAGACTTCTGTAACTGAAGCACATGGCTCAGGTAAAAGTGTAGATTTTTCGGGCCATGTGTGGTTTGTTATTGGCAAATGTGACATGGCATTTTCAAGGGAATTTCTACCAAGACTCACTTGTTTGGTGTAATCTTGGTAGACGCCTGGCTTTGCCATAGGTCAAACATGGATAACTTACATTTGGGCTGGATTTGGGCAGTCATTCACCTTTGCTGTTCGTATCCGAGCCAATGGAAATATATGCTATCAGGGAAATATAAGAGCTGAAAGAAGAGCAAGGGAAGATGTGAGGAGTGAAGGCAACTGTGGTACCAGCAGTGATTGGAGCATTTTGGGCCGTAGACCCCAAACTGGGAGAATGGCTTCAGCAGGTTCTAGGTACAACATCTAATATCTCTGTCCAGAAGAGTGCAGTCTAAGCAGGGCCGGTTCTGGGCATAGGTGATATAGGCCCTCAACATGAGCGTCCAATCCCTCCTAAAGTCTGACCATCCACGTAAAACACAGAATGACAGACCCTGCGTTCAGTTTAAGAAATTATAATATTATGTTCACTTAAGCACTGCCCTCAAAAAAAAAGGTTTTTCACTGTTCTAATCAAAGTTTTATTACTGAATGAAGCATTAAAAAAAAAAAAAAACACTCACATCCTCTTCAGCCATGACGTTCCAAAAACACCAGCTATGACAGCTGACAGCTAAGACTAATTCAAACCCCGGTTATATTAATAAGAGTAACATCAGAGTCATATTTACAGACTTAATGTACAGATCCTTTGTTTCTATTATTATTTTCCTGATCATTGTTTGCGAATGCCAAAAAGCGCAGCGCTCTGTCAGCCCTCACTGAGTTACTTTTTACTCTGTGTGCTCATTTCTCTCCCTGTCCTTGTCTGTGAACTAAATGCTTTGTGAAAAGGGCCCAATTTTTATGGAAAGAAGGAATTTCCCTTGAAAAGACATTATGATGGTTCAGTATCACTGTGCATCCTGTGCGTTACTGTGCGCATCAGTGGAGACGCTCATTGGTCTGCAGCGCTAAGAGAAGTGTTAAAGCTTCTGTGCACATTTAAGGAATTTGACTGTGCCCTGTTTACTAACTTAAACAGTTTTAGCGCAAGCAAGCTCGGACCTGATCCCACCGCAGCCCTCTAACTTGGTTCTTTTAGTAGAGCAAACAGGATAAGTCTAATTAAAAAACTGCTGAAGATGCTTTTGAAATATGTCTGTAATCAGTTGTGTCCCCAATGTTTTTATAACCCTAAGTTTATTGTAATTCTGCCTAGGGCACCAAAATAGCTAGAGCTACCCTGAGTCTAAGGGACTGCTAAGACACGATGCAGAAACCTCAGACTCCATGGACCTCTTGTAGAGGTCCCCAGACTTGAAGTCGAAACAGAAATGGTTTTATTTTTCAGGCTCATACTTCTGTAGTGAAGCTGCTCCAGTGCATTCTCCACTGTTGAACTGAGACTCAGCAGCTGACTAGACACTGTTCCTGGATGTTTGACCAAGAGATGGCAGCCTTTCTATTGCGCACTGATCTGTGCACATACAAAAGATGACTTCACAACTTTTGAATGCAAACTTCACCTACATGCAAGGATGCTTGCTTGTGCACACTCCAGTGGTGACACTGAAGTTGCTTCCCTGAGATGCAATAGTCTTAGTCTGAAAATGAGGTTGATAACATAAAAACTTAAGTCTTACATCAAACAAACAGATATTGTAGTATTTTGATTGATTAACACCTCTCTTATACTCCCTACATTCAGCAGCCAGTAAGAAGGTTAAAACTGAAGCTGGGTTTCTATTTCAGGATGAAATCCTGCCTCTCTTTTGAATCCAAAAAGAGACTTTTATGTCAGTGTTGGACGTTGGTGATATTTGCATTTATCATCTCAAAACTTACATGCTCCGGACTCTGTTTATGGTGCAGCTGTGACTTTCATCACTATTTTAAAGCCCTTAAACATCACTGTTTGTTGCATCAAATGTTGGATGGTCCTCCTTGTCTACACCTAGACTAAAACACTGGCATATTCTTATCTACGGGGCTATTCTTGGTTTCTTCCTTCAGACCTGCATCAGTCAGAAGAGCTCTGGGACCTAAGATGTTTTCTTACCGTCTCTCCCAAGGGTCTGAACTGAACAGGGATAAAAGGTGTTTTCTGCTCCCCTAAGAGGGTGCTGGATGATTTGGAGGCAGACACATCTATTTGTAGATGTTTTTATGATTGTGGTTCAATATGTGAGTAATATCAACAGAAGAAGTGATGTTACAAGAGAGGACTTAGTGTATATGTGCTCATTGAGAAGCAGCAGTCAAGTTTGTCCGTCATGTGCTTTGCTATTTATTTATTTATCAATTCATTTATCTGCAGTCCCTGGCCAGATGTGAAATTTGCCTCTCCTTAAGAAATACAAAATATAACAAGAAAACATTTGGGATGAAATCTGTTTTAAGAAAAGGGGCTCATATTTTGAAGACAGCAACAAACTATGCCACAAATAAATGAAAAACATATCTGTTGCTTTAATAAGAGTTAACAGCAGGTTTTATTTATTTATGATGTAGTACATTTTAGCCTTTTGAAACATGTAAACCCCTTTTCCAAAACAGAATGACCCTTTCATTGGTAATGTTAATAGGATGAGCACATTTACTACACTATTTGGAAAGTATTGACGGACTTCATAGCAAAGCTATAATGTGCAAAAATGCCAGAAAATAAAGTAGAAGGAACTGGGACAGCTATGATGGAAAAAGTGATAAGATGATTGAGAAAGTGGCAATAAATGCTTTAAAAGTGGCAAAATGGCCAGAAAAAGTGGTGAAAATGGGTTAGAAATGGCAAAATAGGCAGGAAAAAAATGGTAAATATGGGTTGTAATTGGCAAAATGGGCAGAAAAAATGGTGAAAATGGGTTAAAAGTGGCAATTCGGCAGAAAAAGTGGTGAAAATGGGCAGAAAAATGGTAAAAAAAAAAAAAAAAGGTTAAACGTGGCAAAATGGGCAGAAAAAATGGTAAAAATGGACAAAAAAAAGGGTAAAAAAATAGGTTAACTGTGGCAAAATGGGCAGAAAAAATGGTGAAAATAGGTTTAAGGTGGCAAACTGGGCAGAAAAAGTGATAAAATGGGCAGAAAAAAATGGTGAAAAGTGGCAATTCGGCAGAAAAAGTGGTGAAAATGGGCAGAAACAGTGGTGAAACAAGTTAAAAGTGGCAAAATGGGCAGAAAAAAATGGTGAAAATGGGTTGTAAGTGGTAAAATGGGCAGAAATGTAATGTGGCAAAATGGGCAGAAATGTAATGTGGCAAAATGGGCAGAAAAAATGGTGAAAATGCGTTAAAGTGGCAAGATGGGCAGAAAAAATAGTGAAAATGGGTTTAAGGTGGCAAAATGGGCAGAAACAGTGATAAAAATGGGCAGAAAAAAAGTGGTGAAAATGGGCTGTAAGTGGCAAAATTGCCATGAAAAAATGGTGAAAATAAGCAGAAAAAATGGTGAAAAGGGTTAAAAGTGGCAAAATGTGCAGAAAACTGATGAAAATGGGTTGAAAACTGGAAATGGGCAAAAACCGGTGAATGGGACAAAAAAGGAAAAAAGGCAAAAATGACAAAAAAAAAAAAAAAAAAAAAGGGGGTGTAAAGGGGATAAAAAAAATGAAAAAAGTAAAATGGCAGATATGGGCAGAAAAGTGACAAAGAATGGGTTAAATTAAATATGACTTGGGCTTAAATGGGTTAAAGGGTTAAAGATGCAGAATTGGGCAGGAATGTGGTGAAAAGAGGTTAAAAGTGTTGAAAATGGGCCAACAGGTGATGCAACTGAGTTTAAATGGCATTAGGGTTTAAAAAGTGGCAAACATGTGTATATTGGCAAAAATTGGTTAAAAGTAGCAAAAAATTGTTTAAAAACAGCAAAATGGCCAGAAAAAGTGGGGAAAATTGGTTAAAAGTGGCAAAATGGGTGGAAATAAGCAAAAACTGGTAAATGGGGCAAAAAAGGAAAAGAGACAAAAAGGCAAAAAGACACAAAAATGGGCCTAAAAGAGGTTAAAAAAAAGCAGCAACAAAAGGGTTAAAATTGGTAGATATGGGCAGGAAAAAAATGATAAAAAGGAGTAAAAAAAGTGGCAAAAAATTGGTTCAAATAGGCAAAAAAAATCTTTAAAGTGCTGAAGATAGGTTACAAGAGGCAAAAATGGGGAAAAGGGACAAAATTTGCCAGAGAAAGTAGGAAAAAAGGATTAAAAAAATAGTGAAAATGGGGCACAGGTGGTTTAAGTCACACCCATGTATGCAATTGGCCCGGGTTTGAATCCGATTCCTTGGCACTTTCCCGCATTTCTCTCCCAAGCTTTCTCATCCTTGTTTGCGATTCTGCCCACTTTCTTCCTCTGGCATAAAAAGCCTCCAACGCTCCAAACGAGGTAACTGTTAATAACAGTCAGCACCATGTCTACTGATCCAACACATGATTTGATACCATCATTAAGTCAGGACTGGGGTGGGCCCATTTACTGAGGTTTTCAGGGACCCAGCAAATTCTTTGGGCAGGCCTGCTAGTCTTACCCTTCCCATCCTAGCCCTATGTTAAGTCCTTTTCAATGAATATCAGTATGTTATTATGTTCATGTTTTCTGAGCCCAGCCAGTCACACAACTTAAAGCGTAGCAAAGCAGAATCATCTATTTAGTCTGGTTTATTAGAAGCAGATATACATGAGTTTGTTTCATCAGCTTTTTTAAGAATTCAATAAATAGTATAATTGATTGCAACACAGCTACATGGTGCACATTTTTGCTTCATTGTGCACTCTCTGTGAGACCATCATTAAATCCTTTAGTATTCTGAGAGCCCTCTCTGCTTGTTGTGCTGCTGTTTGCTGCCTGGATTCAGCTACCTGTGTGTCTGGCCTGATCTCACTCCTCCATCTCTGCGTTCACCCGAGGCTCAGAGCCTGGCAGCGCTGCCAGCAGGCTGGAGGAAACATCAGCCCGGAGACACAGAAACAGGCAGCGAGAGAGACCCGGGTTATTAATGATGACCGCCTGAGCCGGGCGGAATGACAAAACAGGGAAACAAACAGCGTGTGAAATGCACACCTGTCTGCTGCAGTGGCACCAGTCCTGGAAGAGGAGAGGAGGTGAATGCTGTGAGGATGAAGAGTTACAATGATCTGGAGAGATGAAGACATGGTGGTGTGAGCCAAAGGAGGAGGAGAAGGACTACAAGGAGGCAGCTCAGAGGAGGAGGGGGGGATTTCAAGAGGGAAATAGAAGAAAATGATGTGCAGAAAGCTGCAACGGAAGACTCAAAGGAGAGAATAAGAGGTGGTGTAAGTGTTATAGAGGAGGAGGAGGATGGGTGTAGAGAAGCAGAGAGAAAAAGGAGACGCAGATATAGAAGAAAGTGGAGCTGTGTTGCAGAGAAGGAGTAGGTGGAGGAAGAGAAAGCTGCAGAGGAGGCTCTGTTCAGCTGTTTGGAAAAGAGTCAGGTCTGCTGGGTCCATCAGAAAAAAGAAGACAGAGACAGAGATAGAGGAAAGAGAAAAAGAGCAGAGAGAGAGAGAGTGAGATGCTAACCCATATTTCTATTACTATGTGGTGTCAGTGGTCAGTGTGTGAGCTTTCCTGTTGCTTAGTTACTGTATTGCAACAGCAGCGTCAGTGTCTGAGTTTGTATGTGTCATCCTCCCAGTGGTGGGTGTCTGCACGACTCTCCCACTGCTGCCGCCACGTCTGCTGCCTTCAAACCACGCTGCTCTTAACAAGAATCTGCCTTCTGATGGAGAACTTTCACCCATGGCCGTCCTGATTCTGTGAGCGCTGTAGTGCCCAGCTGGTGTTAGAGAGCCAACACGCTCCCTGGACAAGCCGTGAGCATTGGCCCTGGTGCCCTGTCGTAACCCCGCCTATCAATCATGATTGGCTGACAGCCCCAGCTATGACTCCAGCCTGAAGGAAACGTGAATATGCCTTTCCCCCCTTCAGGATGATGGATGGTATATAACACAAGGCCCTGAGGGCTGGGGCTCTATGGAGTGTAAAGCTGCATGGAGGGGTTGTGGGGGTGGGAGGAAGAGGAAGAGGAAGCAACCCCTGGAGAAGAGGACAAATCTAATCTGATTAACTCTTGAAAATCACATTTTCTCAATATGTGAAAAATATTGAGCCTTACTAGTTCCATTTTCCTCATACAGTACAACACATTCAATAATTTTCCTAAAGTGACATAACAATCTCACATAACTGTCAACTGACCTCTTGTTTCAAGATATTAGCTACATAGAAGAACAATCCACACAGCACATGTCAGCTTCAATTTACTTATTTTGGAAAAATCCAACAAGAGGAGACAAGGGAGGAGACGTTCCTTGTTAAGTTGGACAGTTTTGTATCATGAGGCTCTATTAGTGAGGTTGAGACAGGGGAACATGATGTGCAATCTCATCTCAGCTGTTTGATCTCAACAAAAGCAGACATAACATCACAATAACAACAGTGCCAGGAATGGAATACAGTCTTGCTGTTTAATAAGACAACTCATCAGTCTGTTGTTCATCACCAGAAAAGGTTAAAAGGTCACTGATGAGTTTGACAAAGGTCCAAAAACAGGGACAAAAAGATAAAGAGAGATATAGTATCTTGTAAGCTGTAACGTCAGATTCTTTGGTGACCTCTGATGTGGATGAAATGAGAAAAAAGATTTGTGGACGCCTTTCTTTATGTGTTATAAAATGCATGAAATATTTAGACAACATTGAATGATTGCCATTGGCCAAGACGCTCATATAGTACTTATGGGACTAATATTCACTCACTAGCCTCTTTACACTTTGCTAGTATTGGGTTGGAACCCCTTCTGCCTTCAGAACTGCCTTAATTCTTTGTGGTGTAGTTTCACCAAGGTGTTGGAAACATTCCTCAGAGATTTTGGTCCATATGGACATGATAGCATCCCACAGCTGCAGCAGATTTGTCGGCTGCACATCCATGATGCAAAGCTCCCATTCCAACACATTCTGAAGGTACTCTATTGGAGGGAGATCTGGTGACTGTGGGGGCCGTTGGAGTACAGTGAACTCATTTTTCATGTTCGAGAAACCAGCTTGAGATGATTTAAGCTTTGTGACATGGTGCCTTATCCTGCCTGGAAGCAGCCATCAGAAGATGGGTACACTGTGTTTATAAAGGGATGGACATGGACAGCAACAATACTCAGGTAGGCTGTGGCGTTAAAACGATGCTCAGTTGGTGCTGAGGGGCCCCCTACCATTACACCACCACCACATGGTATTTTGCATACCTTGGTTGTAACAAATGGTTGAGTTACTGTTACCTTTCTATCATCTTGAACCAGTCTGCCCATTCTCCTCTGACCTCTGACTTCAACAAGCCATTTTCATCCACACAACTGCAGCTCACTGGATATTTTCCTTTTTTCTGGCTATTCTCTGTAAACCTTAGCGATGGTTTTGTGTGAAAATCCCAGAAGATCAGCAGTTTCTGAAATGCTCAGACCAGCCTGTCTGGCGCCAACAACAATGCCACAATTGGAGTCACTTAAATCCTCTTTCTTCCCTATTCTGATGCTCGATTTGAACTTTAGCAAGTCGTCTTGACCACTTCTACATGCCTAAATGCATTGAGCTGCTGTAATGGGATTGACTGATTAGCTATTTGTGTTAACAAGCAACTGAACAGCTGTCCCTAATAAAGTGGCCAGTGAGGGTATGTCACAAATTATCATCTTTGATTTTAAGTTTGGCTCTTCAAAAAATTTCAGTCAATATCAGAATATGCTCTTCACCAGCTCAGAGGGCTCATTTAAATCTCAGGTTTTGTGAGATTTTCTGAGGACATGCTTTGGAAAAAGCCTTTTCAACAGGATGTCTTGTGCTTTTTCATGTTTGTAGATAAGATCCTTTTAAAGGTAATTGTAGAGTTATATATCATAGAGATGTAGTACTCGAGGAGTTGGAGAGAGACGAACTTGGATTTGCCGCTCTCTTGTTTTGTTGTATCAGGCTCAAATAAATGACCCATTGCTAACCTCCAATTTCCACATACAACAGCTGCACCGCGATCTGCCAGCGAATTGTTTCGTCACAGTCCCTCTGGACCCATGCTTGGGGTGATGCCGAGCAAGAAAGTGTGGCATTCCTGGTATCTGAGCATATGGATGAAAGTCAGCCTTTCGGGCTTAGTATACTCATGTGAAGCCTGGATGCTGACTGATGGCCAGAGGTGCCAACTAGACTCCTTTGTGACAACATCTCTTCGGTACATCTTTGGGTATCGTTGGCAAGTGTGTCTAATGCTGATGTGCTCAGGAGAGCAGAGATGGGAAGGGTCAGCTGCTTAATACGGAAACTGCAGCAGCACATTTAGGGGCACCTGGCAGTCTTTCCCGGGCCTGATCCAGCTCACTGCATACTGGGTGCCCGGGACCCACTGGGTAAGTCCAGCAGGTGCATATTGAAGGGGGCAGTTGGAGAGATGGGGCATGGACCTGGCGCAGGCTTGGATGACAACCATCAGGAAGCCAGAGCAGTAGGACCAAGGTTGACGAAGTGAAGTGCAGAGCATACCTGACCTAATGGGTTGTAGTTACATTGGTGTGGACTAACAGGGTGAAAAAGGTAATAAGGACTAGACATGGATAATTCTTTGGCTACTTAAACTTGGACTTTAACACTGGGGACTTGAGACACTGGCAATTACATCTCAAGTGAAATAATACTTAGATGGGGACCCACTTGTTTTTGCTTTCTAGGACCAACCTGTCAGAAGGAACCGACAGATCTCCTGCTAAACTGTTTGAGAACAGCTGCATTGTGGTTAAGGCACCTCATCCTCTAATGGAATAAAAAATTCAACAAATTGAGATAACATGTTGAAGCTGCTGCAATTTTTCTAAAACTTTTTTTCTAGTTATCCAACACTGGCCTTGAACTGAATTTTAAAGTTAACTCTAATTTGGCTACATTTTTAAACTGTGCATTTTTACAGTTGGTAAATATTTCTAAAATATATTATTTATATTTAACTTCAGTAAAAGATCTGAGTGCACTCCATTAGTAATTACACAGCACATCTTTGAACCATTTTTAATGAACCAATAGACGAGTTTACACATTAAATTTGCAGTCCTTTGATCAGCCAGCTCAGTTTCTTTTCAGCCCCTGAACACCGAGCATCAATAGGTGTCTCATATCTAGATGAAGGTGTTTCATGTCTTTGTGGCATTAGGACACCTCAGTGCAAACACAAGTACTCCTGAGGGCCTTGTCTCACCTTATCTAAAAGGGTGCCTCTACAGTGCGGCTGCTTTTTTTCATGGCCAGTGGTTTTAACACACTCATAAAACAACATATGATATCTCTCCCAGTAGACACACTCTGTAAATGAACAGTGGCAGCTGAGAGACTCGGTGGAAGCAGTCATGCTAATAAATGTAAAAGAGATGAATGGCTGATTTTTGCTGCTCCTCTCTTCGCAGAGAAACGATAAGAGTGAAATTAGAGCTGTTTGAGTTGATGTTGTTGCGGGCCAGCTGCAGCAACGCTCAGATTATGCAAATGTGTTTAATGCCTCATCCTCCAAATAAATAGTTGCCGCCAATATTTTCTCCCAACTGCTGTTGAGATGTGCTCAGAGCCGCAGCTCCACTTTACTCTGCAGACTCCAGCTGACTGCAGTGAAGAGGTTTTTCCCTGTAGCATGTTGAAAAATGAGCAACACTGCCTTCAATAGCATAATGACCATAAACAGAGGCCTGCAACTCAAGTTCTGATGAACACATTTACTGCTTCATAAATGAGGCGTCTTTATTTGGGCCCTATTAGACACATCAGCGTCATGATTTAGATGGAGTGAACCTCTTTGTAGTGTAATGAGATCCCCATACAATGGCCTGCTTTGCATCTGCACTGTCCCAGTCAACATAAAATATGGAGGCCCTCATCACAGAATAGGAGCTAATTGCTGTTGAGTAATATGTAATATTTTAAGCTTTTATGGGAGGCATTTCAGGCCTCGTATTATTTTGTGTGAAAGGGTAAAAAAGCCAAATAGGGAAGTTTTTAGAGCTTTATAACATTAGATGAATTATGAAAAATGACTGTAACACTCTTGGGCAGGAGGAAATTGGAAAATTATTGTGTGTTTTACTGTGGAGCTGCCAAGGCTGGCAGGTAAAATGAGCTACTGCACCCTTAGTGTTTGATGAAAGAGCCATTTTCTAAGTAAAACCTGCTCCTATCTGTTATAATGTGAACCAATTAACAACAATGTGGCATTCAGCAAGGCACTAACACTCTACCTGCTCATATTGATTCCTGGATGTAGCTCCGGATATGAGTTTTTATTCAAGTCCACGTCAAAGGAAACACTATTTCCAGCTTAGAACACATTTTATCACACAAGCAATTCAATGTCATTTTATAGTAACAAAAACACATGTACAGTTAGAGTTTAAATGAAATAGGCTACAACATGAAAAGACCTTACTGATGGACTGAAAACAAAAGTGGTCCCTTGAGAGAAAAGGACGATTGTTGCCATTTCTAATTACATCCTTTCAACTATCTATTAACTATCTATTATGAAATAGTTCTATAAAATGTACACTATGCTTTTTTTCAGGGGAGAAGCATGAAATTATAGGATCACTTTAGGTCTGCGAAGTGGTGCCATATGAGATTTGGCCTTGCATAGTGAAGCCAGCTATATAGAGTTACTTCACAGACAATAGTGCTTACTGATTGCTTGTAGAATGTTTACGTCCTTTGTGACACTTCAGTGTGTAATACATAGAGGCCGAATGGTTAGGTGAAGGTTTTCTGCCCATGATCTGCCATCAGAGCCAGTAACAATAAGCGCACGCTTGCATGCACGCCTGCCCGCAGAGTTGGCTGGGCTCCTGAAAAAAAAAAAAAAAACTATTTGTGGGGAGGGCCAACATGTCAGTGTATATGTTTTGGATCAGTGTCAAGCTATTATTAGGTTCCAAAGTTGAAAATATTTTGTTAATGCCCCTTTTTCACCTTTTAATCACTGTTTCTACACGTTTTTACTGAATTTGTTCCCCCGTCAAACCAAGTTATGCCCCTTTTAACCAATTTTTCTACTTTAACCCCTTTCACTACTCTAGCCACCAATTTTTGTCTTTTGAACTCATATTTGTAGGTTTTAACTGATTTTTGCACTTTTTAACTGCTGTTGCCTTTTTCTGCCCTTCCCCCTTTTTTAACCAATATTTGTCACTTTTAACCCATTTTTGCAGCTTTTAACCAATTTTCATCACTTATTTCTTTCTATGATTTGTCACTTGAAACCAATTTTTAGCGCATTTCTGCCCCTTTTAACCAATTTTGCTTCTTTAATCCCTCTTCACTACTTTAGCTTCCCATTTGTCCCATATTTGTAGCTCTAATCATTATTTTGGCACACAAAACAACAAGTTGTATAGATAAACACCAAGCTGGGACAAGTTTGTTCAAATATGACCCCTAAAATATACATAAAAAAAAAAAAAAAAAAATCGAAATGGCTGACATCCTGTTTGATTTACGATATGGGTCCAAGAGGCTTTTTTGTGTGTCCTGACATGATTCATCTGCCCACAAATGTTCGAAATCCTAGGTTAGTTGTACAGGACGCCATTGAGCCAATAGGCCACGCCCACTTACAGGATTAATATTGATCAACTCTGCATCCAAATTAGAATTTTTGTGGGTAAGGTTCATCACAAAAGATATAGCGTAAGCCTGTGAGAATTTTGACTTCTTGGTGCATGGCGAACAAAAAAATCCATGGCCCCGACTTTTGACATAATGGGCTCTATTTTCGTAGACCAGGCACAGGCGCGGCGCACCTGCCCTGTGCCGCGCCTACGCCGCGCCAACGGGGTGTGTCCAGGGCATTTTGCAATTTTCGTGCACGGCGCAGTCCGGCGCGGCACGGCGCACCCATGCCTCCATCCCTCCCACCGGCGCAAGTGGCAAAGAGGGAGGAGAGAAGGCAAGTGGGTTTAACACAGCCGAGTGTAATCTTCACCAATCAAATGAACGCCTCTCCTCGCCTTTAAATGCGCTGCGGGCAAGGCGCAGTGCCAATATCACCTCGCCACCACCATGGATGAAGACAGCAGCAGCAGCTCCAGGCGGCCAAACTTCTCCCAGGAGGAAACTGATGTGCTGGTCCGGGAGGTCCAAGCTCGCAGTACCAGAATATATAGTAATGCTAACAGACCTCCACGGGCTGATGATGCAAAAACTGCCTGGGAGGAAGTTACTAATATTGTCAATCAAGTTTGACCAGATATTCTGAGAACCGCTGCCCAATGTAAAAAACGGTTCAATGATGTAAGGAGAAGGGCCAAAAAAAAGCTGTCAGAGCAAAGAAGGCACACAGTGGCCACCAGGCTGTACATCAGAGGCCACGATGCGCGTCACAATGTGGACCACCTTGCGGGACAGATGTAATCTGTCATGAATAGGAGTACAAAATGAAGTGACAATTACATTAAACACAGCAGCAGGCTAATTCAGGCATCATGCTTGTGATCCACCTGCATTCCTGCTCTGTCATCGCCAAATAGGAGAACCTTTGGTGATATATTCTCTCCCGGTATCTCCTCCTCATCCTCCTTGCAATAATGTACTCCATCTTTTAAGATCACGTTAAGAATAAAGATTAAAACAGAGAAATATGGGCAATCACAGGTGAATCCTTAAGACACCGACTGACTGACATTTATTCAGCTAGCGTCTCTCTCTTTTTTCTTTTCTTTTGAATTTCATGAGATGAGAGAAGCCGAATATATACTCCGTATCGGATGTCGTGGCTGTTTGTGGTTGGCTGAGAGATGTGAACTCGCTAGTTTTTACCACTCCCAGCTGCCATCAGGTTGAGTTTCAATTACACGTGACAAACATCTTTGATCTGACATCAGATGTGACGGGACGATTTATATAGATACAAATGTATATGCTGGTTCAGACGGTTACATTAAATAGTGGTTGCTGTGATTGTTTATTGCATTGAAATGTGCCTGACACTCTGGAAACCTGCCTGTGAGGTTTTGGTGACGTGTGCGCACTGCGCGCCTGTCAGCCAAATTACCACTACACCGGGCGCGCTTCGCCTGCGCCGAGAATAGACCAGGTTGGAGCTGGCGGGCTTTCAGCGCACCTTCCACGCAGTGTTTTGGCACGAAATTGTCACTGCGCCATGCTGAATCTGTCGACACCTCCCCCTGGTGCGCCGCCACACCCATCTCAGCGCAGCCCGGTCTACCAAATTGCCAAACTAGCTGCGCATGGTGGTGCGCCGGACGAAATTACCACTGCGCGGGGTGCGCCACGCTCCGCCACCCTGCGCCACCTTGCGCTGCGCCACGAAATTAGAGCCCATACACTTCACCATCAAATAAATGTAAGGTCAACTCCTTGGGAACTGCCTGAGCGAATTTCAGCATGATTTGACCAACCATGTAGGTACCAGAGTGTGATATTCTGTTGCCAGAAAGTGGCGCTGCACAATTTTTCAAGATGTAAAATATGAACGATTCTAGCCTGAACAGGCACATGAAATTTGTCTAATTTACAACGACATATTTCAGAGCTATGACTGTTCAAGAATTAAGGGCAAGACAAAATGGTTACTTTTTTGTTTGCTGCCCGCTGAGACCACACCCTCTAGCACCATAAACCTTGACATTTCTTGTCACCAGTAGGAGGTGCTATGATTGATTAAGATTATAACTATATGACAGGGTGCAGACATACACTCCATAAACACAGGAAGATTGAGCCACATTGGACAATGCACAGCTGAGTTATATACAACTTCCTGTTTGTCAAACAATATACAAATTTTAGGGCTCATCCATCCATCCATCTATTTATCCATTCTTTCATCCATTCTTTCATCCATCCATATATCCATGCATCCACACATGCATCCATCCATCCATCCATCCATTCAAAACCATTAGGCGCTTTTCAGCCAAAAGTACTGGAACTTTTAGTTCCAGAAACTTCTCTCCAAGGAACTAAATTTTTCTTTTGCGCATTGCTGTCTGTATCCACTGAGGCCTTAAAACCTCAGTACATTATGCATCAGGCATCCTGACACAGCCAAATTTATCTGATATCTTATCATCTACTAATAAATATTCTGATGCCAAGGTTGTAATATTTAACAGGCCATATTTAATCATCAGATTTTTGGCAAAACTGTATATGTAGTTTTAATTTTAATTAGATTTTTAAAATGATTTCCACCTTTTTAATTTGAATCTATTATAATTAAGGGTCTAGGTCAGGGGACACAGTCACTATAATCTATAATACAAAATTATAATCACATCAAATATTAATTCATCCTTTGCCAGCCACTTGAAATTGGAGTTGATGTTGCCTAAGCATGCAGCAGGCATAGTGGAGTGTATCCTCAGAGATACACTTCTCTATGCCTGCAGAGTTCTCTTACTTTATGTCTGATTATAGTTTTACTTTCAAGGGGGAAATGTATTGGAAATGTAAAGAGTTTGGTGATTTACCATGGGCCTTCTCAACTTTCATCTACATAGGTACATCTTAACCGTCCATTGTACCCCCTAGGGAGTTCTTAAGGGGTAGATTTTTCTAGCCTAGAAGTAAGTTTAGACTTTGGTTCCTGTGGTTGAGGTACAGAGTTCCTCAAACGGTTCCTAGGATTGTTCCTGCAGTCAAAAAGCAACTTTAGTACTGACAAGTACCTCAGCCAAAACCCACTTTAAAACCCATAAAAGTTCCTCTCAGTTTATTGTTCAAATACACCCCCTTTTATCTTTAAAAGATTATTTGAAAATTAAAACCACAGCACCAGCGGAGTATCATACGGCTTTTGCAAGCAATGGATTAACACATCCTAAGAGAAAAAAAACTCTAGTTTATGTAATTTCCTGGTGTGAATGAGTGTTGATTAGTTTTCCAAATAATTCACTTTGAACAAATCTCTTCTAACAACGCCCCAGCCCTGAACTCTCCACCGTCTGACTCTGGGGCTCCTTTATGAGATGCTGATAGAGAAGCTTGGTCTCTGCACACACACACTGCTGCTTGCTTCAGAAAGATGAATATGGAAAAATTGGAACTGACAACGACCTCCTAGACAGAGAGCATGTTGAATAGGATTTTATAGTGCATTGCCTTCGTGTGCCACTTCCATAGATTCTTGTGTGAGCATTATTGGTGTGACGTGTAGAGACGAGTCTTTGTTTTGATTTTAAGCATGCTCGTATTAATTATATATCAACTTCAATCAATTATTCAAACTTTTAAGAGGACAACTCTCACTGTCTCGCTACAGTCCTCTTTTTAAACTAGTTCTATGTGCTACTGAGACTATTGAAAACAAATTTAAAGCAGGGGAATACAGAGGAAACAGTCTGCCATGTTTTAGAGGAGGATGTGAATCACCAGGAGAAACATAGCTGCTCTTCTTCCCCCACGTAACTAATGATTTTCTTTAACTGTAGGAGGATGTCTTACATGCAAGGTCATGAATAAAGCATTTAATAATGTGCACCCAACATTTCAACATAAAAGCTATGTTTAGAAGATGAGGCATTGGCTGTAGGCTGTGTCGAAACAGCCTGCAACACTTAACAGCAGCACTTCAAAGGCGGAGCAGGTTGTGTGCTTCGCTCTGTTCAGCCAATGGGAGACAAGAGAGACATGCAGGGATTTGCTTTGGGAGCAGGGCTCACTCCGACCCTCCATCACTCCCTACAGTGATGACAAAATCAAAGAGGAAGTTCAGCACTATGAACGGTCTTGTCATAAAATGAGCTATCATTCTAGGAGACAGAAAGAAGAATGAGCACATTTTAAGGCTTCAAAACCAGGGAAAAATCGAGTCAGCACTCTGGTGTGGCCCTTTGATTTAAGCTGTATCAACCAGGATCCACTGGGCCTATCTATCTAACCTCGGCTTTTGGTCCATTTTTTTACTGGTCTGCTGAAAATTCCAAAAGTAGAATAAAATATGGCTAATGATTGAAAATGAAGCTTTTGCTTGACTGTATTGTACTTCTTAGTTTCAACACTAGTTAATTCTACACACAAACATTTTGACAAGAAGAAATCATTAACATGCTTTTTCATGACTAAACTGAGGCAACAGCAGAACTATTATTAAAAGTAAAATAACTTTTGAACCATAAATGGTAGCCACTTACTCTTTTTCCTCCATTGAAGATTGTCATTGTGCCATTCTAATGATGCTATCCATGCCTTCATATCCCTTATGGAAACTTTTTTTCTAAGCCTCGAACTTGGTGGACTCTCCAGGGCATCTAGAAATTAAATCCACACCAGTTTATCCAATATTTAACGTCTATGTTCAGTTTTTAATGAATTTTCAACTGTTATCAGTGTTCAGTGGTGTTTTGTGCCCCCAGCTTTTCCTGGTAGGCACGTCCTGCCCTAGAGCTCCCTTCCAGTCAGGTGAGGTCATGTGCTTAACTCCTCATCCAATCACCAGTCACCATCTTGTCGAGTGAGTGAGCTTGCCGCTTCCCCATCAATTATGCTAGCTTCTATATTCCTTGAAGGAAAGCGTTAACTATGCCTAGCTGCCTTACAGTCATCCACATCCAACAGGCTGCCTGGCAGGTAGCCAGTATAAACAGCCTGGGTGACATTAACATGTCCTGATCACACTTTCTCAATAGGATAGGGACTGATGATTAAATGAGAGGTAAGATCATGACCTCACCTGACTGGAAGGTGGTTGAAGGGCGGGATGTGCCCTCAAGGCAGCCACTGCTCCAAGCAACTGACCTGACCTGGTATTCTATATATAACAGAATGTCCATCCAGCTTTGCCCAGAGTGATGGGAATTGCAGCCTTTTTTACAGATTGTGACATTTTGGCTCAGCCTAGTTGAGGGCCTGTCTTTCAGCTCCCCAAATGGCTCTTCACTACCAATTTGCCTTTTTAACATTCAAAATAACTGCAGCAATGAAAAAAAGGGTAACCATCTTCCAAATAGGAGTCAGCACCCATCATTCCTGATAGGATCCTGGCTTTTCCATGAAAGACACATCAGGATTCCCTTGTGACTTGCCATCTCATATTGCCATTTCAATCTAACTCATCCTCCACAAGATTTATTTGCCAAATATCACTGTGTCCTTTGAAAGTATGTTTCTGACAACATAAGGAGAAAAACTGTTAAAGCCTGCATTGTTGATGGCTTCACTGCAGACAGCATGATTCTTTTGTTATTAGACAGCATGAAGAGATACCAAGCCACGGTAAGAGAGTCACAGAAATTATGCATGGGCTGTGGTTTACATGACAGAGGGTCATGAGTTTTTGCATCAGGTTGCTACTCAATATGCAAAGTAAATGCCCAATATGGATATTTAGTAGATGCTAATGCAAAATGCAAACAAAGCCTACAGTATGTTGATTTAAATGAGATACAGGTTAGATCCTATGCAATGTGACTTTGAAGTCAGATGTATACAGTTATGCACAGACAAGGACAGGTGGTAGCAGGGGCATCACAGGAATCACAGACAAGTCGAATGTCAGAAGGTTGCCATATTTTACTAACCTAGAGCAAATGTAACCTGACACGCCATATGGATTTGTTTCACACATCCATCTGGAAAACCTTCAATACTAAGCGTTTGGGGAAGGGCAGAGGATTTGAAAAAACTCAGAGTGTGATGTCTGTCACATCTTTACGGGCCAATCAGAGCAACAAAACACACGACGTAGCTGCGACTGAGGTGCACGTGTGCAGCTACTAAGGAATAACGCGCACCTCGAATTTGCAATGAGTCACAATAATCACAGTTAGATAGCTTTTTTCAGAATTGTTCAGACTTTGTTTAATCCATTAAATACTGTGTTCATTATAATATAGAATTATTTAGCATCACTACAGAGGCTCAAGAGGATAGAAGTGCAAACATTTAATTTTCCTCAAGTTCCCATGACAACATGTAAATGATGTCTGTTTCATAAGATCTTGATAACTTAATTTCATCACTGGAGAACAGTTTTGTTATCCAAAGTAAATGAGATAAATAAGCAAAGATCCTGAAAAGACAACCTAAATGCACTTGTTGTCATTCACTGTATGTCTGCTTAGGGGTTCTGTACATCAGACTTTTCCTGAGCATACTTTCCTGACCCACTGACAACAGCACTGTGACCCACTTTTAATTCACTGACCCACAGGTTGAAAACCACTGCTGTTGTCGTTGCATTGTGGAACAGTTCAGGTCTAGGACCATGTACAGTTTATATTTAAGTGCAAGGCAAGTCACATTTAAAAAGGGATGTAGTGGAAAACACAACAAAATGAAACAACAACAACACAGATCTGACCAACAGATCAGAGGTGAGCATGAAGGCTTTAAGTGTGAACGCTGAGGCTGCTCCCATAGACCACAGCTGTGTTCCAACTGAGGGGCTGCATCCTTCAGAGGGGGCTTTTGAAGATTATGTTACACTGGCACATCAAAGGGTTTGTGGACCATCATATCCCAAGATTCATTGCATGCCAATTTGAATTAACTGCTGCACTCTCAAAAGTCAAGTAAGATTTTCAATAGGAGTAAATGGTTTCACCACAATTAAATAGCTACCAGAACAATATCAAAAAAGTGGGGGCAGCTTCAAAACTTCACATTATGCCTCATATTATGCTCAGCCATTTGGGTGAGGCTAAGATGCTAAATGGTGAGGGCAGGAGAGGCTGGTGATGCAAACAGCAAGTTCTTGGGCATCTAGACTGTGTCATTTCAGTCTGGCCTGAGCATTCTACACATTCTACGAAGGTGCAGTTTCATTTGTAAGTCTTAAAAACATCAAAAAGTGTTTGCATTTAACTGCATCCAAGTAGGTACTTCAGAGACACTACCTAATGTCAGCATTCAGTCACTCCATCTAATAACTGAGAATCATATCAAAGAGAAATCATATGGGGCGCAGGTGGCCTAGTGGTTAAAGGGGCGGCCCATGTACACAGTCGGCCTAGGTTCGAATTCGGCCTGTGGCACTTTCCCACATGCCTCTCCCTAGCTCTCATCCTTGTTTCCATTTCTATCCGCTGTCAATAAAGGCATAAAAAGCCCACAAAGATCTTTAAGAAAACAGAGAGAGAGAAATCACATGATGACAGGATGCATCAGTCCTATACAGTGTCCAAGGCTGCATGATACAAAGTGCTCTATAGCCACAATAGCAGTGTGCGCATGCTCAGTCGTCACTTCACAGAACGTGCAGTTAGTCATGTGACCTGAAGCATATCATGCTGCAACTTCTGTGTTGTTTAGAGAGTTTCACTGGGTTTTCTAGAGACTAATCTGCATTAAAGTCCGTCTGATATCACCATCAGCAGCCAGAGAACTGAACACCGTACATGCAGAGTCTGTGCCTCCTGCATGTACATTCGGGTGATAGGTGACGCTGCTGCCATCACAGACACACAGCCATGAAGCTGGAGGCAGGCGCTCAGTTATGCAAAACTGGTGAGTGAGTGTATTCCTGCAATTCCAGCTACATTACCACCTCTAAGGTCACATTAATATACAGTTCATTAATGACACGGACATTATTTACAACTTTATGTGTATAGTTTTAAACCTTCCCGTTTTAGTATTACTAATGATTTTACTTTTCATTCTTTCTTTGTTAACTAGCAAAAAGACAATGATTTTGTCATAAATTGAGCTACTTGACCATAAATCTCATTCAGGTGTCTGGGAATTTTTTGAGGTGCTGGAAAAATTATCAACCTGTTGATTTATTTTTGAAACATTTTTCTTCACTAGTTATGTCCTGGTTCATTTATTCCTTTACACAAACTTCAGTGGACACTGCTCAAACTTTGCACCCTGAGTGTGGCTCTAACATAAAACATCTGCTGTTTGTATTCATCTTATTGAGTCAGGCTAAGCACTAACTGCTGCCATCACCACATAAATGTACATGTGTTAGTCCAGGTGTCCTGAACTTTTCAGCCCATGACACCCAAAATAACAGTTCCAGAAAGTGTTGACCTGACTGCCTCTGTAGGTGACAACACAAAAAACCCCAGCCTAAAATGATAGTGTATTTTATGTAGTAATTTATCTAAGAAAGGTATAAGGCAGAAAACAGGTGGTATAAGTCATTTCTGTGTCGACTGTAGCCCTCACTGGACATACTAAAGAAGTAGTATCACAACCCTTCAGGGGGTCCTGACCCCAGCTTTTAAAACCACCATGCATGTCAGACTACATACATTGAGTATGATGCACAGGATATCCAGCTAAATTTCAACACTGCATTTCATAAAACAAAATCAAGTGGGATCATAGTTTCTGTTTGTCAAGCATTAAAGCTGCCATGTGTTCAGCTCCAACATATTTTTGTTTCATCAGCTGACAGGAGTGTGATTTCTGCAGACTGCTGACACATAACCCTGTATTCAAAAAGATTTCCTGAACTGTGCCCCTCACATGTTGGTTGGTGAACCATCACACAACAATAGAGCAGACTGTCCAGTTAACAATTAATAGGACTCCTCTGTCCTTATGTAGGCCAAAGCTTCTGCGTACTCTCCTGCTTTGTTGGTGAAATCATTTGCAGTAGAACTTTAAATATAAGTCAACATCTGTCTATTTAAAAAGTGCATGAACATGATGACGAATGTGCCCAGTATTTGATGATTAGATCACACCATGAAGACTTCAAAAGGTGTACTGAAGCTGTGAACAGGGTGAGATACCCTCTGATGGACGTTGGCAGGGGTGAATGAAAGATTCAGACTGAAATGAGGGGTGAACATCTGAAAATGGAAGAACTGGAGGTGGACATGGTGGAGGAGGATTTTAGTGAACAGATTTGGCATCAGAAGGATCACTGACTGATGGAAGTTTTTTGCCAAATCTGGAGGGTTTAACACTAGAACTGCCATCTGGCAAAGTTTACCCAGGGCTGTTTTTGTCTAAGTTTGTATTAATAAGATTTTAAAGTCTGCCAGTCTCTGACTCTTCCTGAAAGTTTGTTGTGTGTTTCTGTGGGAGTTTTAGGCTATTACTACAATTTTCACATAAATCCAGATTTTTTTAAATGGACATTTAAACCTAAAACTGCCACGCATTAACCCCATACAAGAGCATTTATCCTCTTTATTTCAAGCCAGAAGTTTAACAGCAGATGTTGCAATGGCATCATCTTCAGTCTGTTATTGCAATGTCTAATCAAAGGTCATGGGGTAACCTTCAGACCAAAAAGAGAATCATTAGAGTGACGTGTCATTAGATCTGCTCAGTGCACTGAGAGAAGAAGAATCTAATGTTTGGGAAGTTTCAGGACTGAGTGGTCAGTCCTGGGAACATTTAGCGTGTGACAGATTATCATCCAACAGTGATCTTCCTTTTTTAATGGTAAATCTGCATTGAAGTCTAATAATCTGTAAACTTGACCTGCTGTCAATTTATGTCACAGAAAAGACCTCTAGATAGGGCCAGGCAGGGGTTTCTGCTCAGAGAAGTGCTACCAAAATGTCAATGTTTTGTGCTGTAAATGTGCTAGCTGTTTAAATTGCAGGAAAAAATGTGGCCAGTTATCTTGCTTGTGTTTCCACAGCTGATCCCTCACTGCAATGGAAAATTTCTATCATTTGGCTCAGCTAAGAAATAAGATTCGGTCTTCTGGCTCACAAACAGATCTTCATTTGGCACCAGTTTACCTTTTAAAGTGTATAATAACAACAAAAATGGAAGAAAGGAAACTTGATCTGAAATGGGTGCTGGTAATGATGTGTTGTTCGTGAACGACACATCATTACAGTAGCTTGCCCCACAAGCTTTAATTGGTTGATCATACATCAATTAAAAAAATGTTAATGACAAAAGAAAGGAGAAAAGCAGTTAGGAAATCCCAGTTTAATTGGTTATCCCATGTAAAAACTTCCTCTTCTGTTAAGTGCACCGATCATACTTATTGTACGTAATCATTTCCTAATGATAATTCCTACATTCAGGTTTAGAGCTTAAATCTAATAACTTGCCTCCATTCCTGTTGATTGTGAACTGCTGTTCTTTGATTCCTGTCTTTCTTCTGACAATAGCACGTCACTGTGATCAGATTGCCGCACCAACTGCTCTGGCCTCCCGATGGCCATTTTCCAGGCCTGTGCCCCATCTCTCCAGGCATCCTCCCAGTTCCCAGCTCCAAGATGCACATGGTATACCCTGGCATCAGGAGCAGCCCACCAGGTCCTGGGCCCCCAGTATTCAGTGGTCCAGGTGCCCATTAAAAAACAGATACCTTTCCTTCCCCGCTCTACCGAGCATGTCAGCATTAGACACAAAGTCTTGCCAATGATCCCCAAAGATGTGCCAAATAGAACAATGTTACAATGACATTTAGCAGACACTTTTATCCAAAGAGATGTACATACAGGTAGACAGGTGAAGTTGTTACAAAGGAGTCCAGCCAGCACCTCTGACTATCAGTCAACATTTAGGCCGTACAAGAGGGAGGACCAAGGACTAAAAGACTCTGACTTTCATCCGTGTCAGATACCGGGAATGCCACACCGTCTTGCTCAGCGAACCCATCGCCCCACATGCAAGGCCAAGTCTGCAGAAATCTCAGCCTCGGAGTCTGCGGATGAATGGATCACGCTGCCAAGTAAGGTGAACCGCTCCCCATTTCCACGCTCTCACCATTCACAGACAGATTCGATGGCAGCATCCAAGGCATCCCCATAACCTGGATCTTTGTTTTGGCCTAGGAGATGCACATTCCCAAAGCTTCAGCCTCCTCACTCAGCAAGTTAAGAGCCCCTACAAGGACATCTCCAGTCTCTGCAAGGTTCACAGCATCAAGGATCAAGGATCAAGGATCAAGGATATCTTTATTATCCCCAAGGGGCAATTTGCTTCACAGCCAGCAGTACCATACAAGCAATTTCACTCACAATAGGAATAAAATAAAAGTTCATACACATAGGAAACATTCAAAGACACAGAAAACAATGGCAATGGCATCAAAACAAATAAGTCATGGGCAAATTTCACCTTGAACTATTTAAAAGGCTAATGGCATCATCAGCAAAGCATTGCCAAATGACACCACACAGTTCACTGCCCCTGTTACCTGCCCAATTACCCAACCCATACAGGTGCTGAAGGAAGTCAGAGGTGGAGCCATCACACTTCACAGCACTCTCTGTACCAGAATCATGATGACCTGATTGTAAACAACCTAAATAATTTAGTGTTAATACTTTAAAGACCCTGTAAAGCGAAATCCATAATTTGTGTCTGAACACACTAGAAATGTTAAAATATGGTTGCTGTAAACATGTGAAAACACTGACATCTATATGTGACTGAGTTTGGATTGAGACCTCTTTCCTGGCTGGGTTTAATTTGGACAGGGCCAAAATGTGGACTCGTGATGTCACGAGCCCACAGTGGGGAATGACCCCGCCCCTCCAACACCACAATATAAAACCACAGAACAGTTCATCTCAGTACAGTCTGTTGTCACTGCCTTTATTGAAAGTTAACAGTCAGTTAAATACTGTTTTTCTGTTCACCGTAAGGAAAATTTGCCAAATCTATCAGCCACAGTGGTTTATGGATCATTTAAATCATCATAACAGAGATTTGAGCCAGAAAACAGACTTTGTCTCTTCTTCTGAGGTCAACAAAAGGTCAAAAGGCAGGATAATGGTGTGAGTGCTTTCATCCATTCAGATTGTAGCATTTTTTTAAATTTGAGAGGATTGTATTTCACCTGAGTGGGCGTGGCTTCAGCTCATTCAACAGACACGCCCACACCACCACACCATCCTGGAGCAGATTTACTGCCTCATTAAGACTTTGAGTCTTAATTTTAGAAACTCAGAGATGTTTTATTTGACTGAAATTTGACCTGGAGGTTCATAACACAGTGACCTATTATACAACAAACCTAAATACAGATTTATTTTCAGTTTACGGGGTCTTTAAGAATAAACACCACTGATCAGCTGATTGGAGAAGCAGACAGGTATAGAGAGCAATCTAAATGAAAGAAACAATGATATTTCACTTTTTTTACTTCTTGGTCTTACAATGGGATTTTCATAAGTGAACATTCACCACATTGGCCACTATGGCCACTCTCCTCCAAATGGCATTAATCCTTTTCTCTTTATTCTGGTTTATGTAAGTTGGAGGAGCCAAACCCATGGCTCTGTCCTGGCATTGTAACCTTTTTGTTATGGGATGTTATGTCTTAGAATAGTGAGGAGACCAAATCCCTGGCCCTATTTCTATTCTGAGGTCAGAAAGGCAAAGATTTATTTCTCTGTAGGTCGTTACACCGAGGATAGGTCACAGCCTAAGCAAGTTGAACTTGACACTAGGTTTACTTTAACCCCCAAAGGAGAACCACTTGGTCCAGGGGCTGTTTCAATAATTTGAAGGCCCCTGCCAGCGATCAATATGAGGCTTTCCCTGTTTGGCAATAAACAATCAACAAAAACATCTTTTTTCAGGTAGCAAAGTCAGAGAACTAGAGGATATACCCACATCTGAAACAGTATATATCCAAATACGCAACGGTGCTTTGCCCATCAGCTCTTAGGGGAGCATCATGACTCAAACTTCTCCCATCTAAATATTTCATCAGGTCTGGAGGCCATGTGTATCTTATAATATTTATCTTATAATATAGATATATATGTAAATATGTAAATATATATATCTGTTCTGCCACAAACCATGCATTTTTATTTTTTGCATGCCATTTTATCATATGTTAATCCTCCATTTCACACTTTCAGTATAGATTTAACTAGAATTTGATTGCTATGAAGAAATTTTAGGGACATCTTAATCAGTGAATCATTTTTGTTGTACTCCTCATATTTGATGCACACTTATAATGACTCTACCTTGAGGCCCCTTGAAGCATGAGGCCCCAGGCAATTGTTCACCTTTACCTGGTCATAAAACCGCCAGTGACTGAATCAAGACAAAATCCTTCAAGGGCGTATCACAGGTCTTCAGCCTTAGTAATGAGTGACACAGTAACCCCCTCCCTTCACCCTGGGGAGGACTTTGATGAAGAGCTTGTTCTGTGAGAGGCAATAATACTACATGGACACAAACCCTTAGGCTACTGTTTTAAATCAAAGATAGAATACTTTAATTATCAGAGCGCTCACATTAGACCGCAGCCAGAGCCAGGCACTGAATATTTTTTTAATTTATAAATGATTTTCTGTCTAAATCAGCAGGAGCAGAGTGCAAAAACAGCTGTTTGCAGCTTGTTGCTGTATTTTACCATGTCTGTTTTTTTAGGAATTCCATAAGTCTGGTATTTACAGAGCAGAGTATATAACTTTCATGTATATAAGAACAGAAACCCAGTTTCCTTAAAAGTTGGGACAAGGCGAGGCGAATAAAGGAAAATCAGTTTCATGACTAACAAAATACAGAGACTGTGTATTTTATCAAGAAGGCCACAAAGACAACACATGCTGAAGCTTGATTTGTAAATAACATGATCACTGGAAACTGATGTAAGTAAAAAGGTGGGACTGGATCATTTGCATTAGCATCACTTATTTCTTGTACCCACACTGACAGTATTTGGGAATTGGTCTAACCTATTCCTGTTATTTTGAGAGAAAAATGTTTTACCGTTTTACAAAGACTTTCAGCTCTGCAACAGTTCAGGGTCTCTTTGTCATATTGTATGTGTCAGGATGAGAAAACTTTTTCAGTGGGTGACAAGTCAGGACTGCAAGATGATGATTTTAGCCTTTGAACTGTTTTTCTACTGAGTCATATTGATGTAATTCATCCAGAATGTGGGTTGGTAATGTCATACTGAAATAAGAGAGGCCCTCCCTGAAAAAGACATCCTCTATATGGCAACATACAGTATTTGCTCCAAAACCTTTCAGCAAGGTTACCAGAGCTGAGCACACATTCATTAATTCTTCATTTATAATTATAACTGTTCACTTTGGAACTTGGTTATTCATCTGAAGAGCGATTGTTGACAACTTTAGCTTCCAGTACATTCTGTTTTCACTGATATTATTGTAACATGAATTCTCTTGTATGATGTGCAATCCTGGCTTAGAGTGGAGAGACAGAAAGTCCGTCAAAGATGTTATAACTTCTTGCCACTATGTTGTGCTAGTTTGCTTCTGACTTGCATTGTAAGAGCTGGTGCAACAATGAGGCAATAGTATGGCTGGATCTCAATCCCCTCCCTAAACCCTGTGCCCTTATTGACCCAACTGACGGCACCTGGAAAGTGATCGAGCTCATGAAGCTGCAAGGGCTTGAAGTGGTAGAAATAGGAATTGGACAGCCCTTTGTTTTTTGTTGACAGTCGGCATTTTGCACAGATAAAAACAAGCATGCCTCGCCTATAGGGCTGTGTCCTCAGTGGATGAAGGCAGTTTTATATGACATACTAACAGGAGAAATTCCTATTGCACCCTCCATGTTTGTTGTTTACCATTTTGCTCTTTTCACTTCGCTTTTATACCGTTTGCTAATGTGCATCCCCAAGGAATCCCTGTCATACAGTGCTATGAACTATGGGTAATTCCCTCATGCTAGGTCTGCAGAAAGGGTGCATGAAGGGCTCAAAAAGTCTGTGAGAGATCCCTCACACATTTTATGATTTGATAGTGGGACAGCCCTAAGCCCTCATGGACTTAGCAGGAATGAACCTCAAAGCCACAGAGTGTGTGAGTGTGGACATTGAAACTGGACCTATGTATCTACAGGCTCACAGGAAGCAGTTTCAGGACTGCAGATTCAGGATTGCAGCTCTAGAACCTGTGATTTTTGCAACATCGCCACCGGTGAAGTGGAGAAGCATTGCAGTTAAACAAATTGCAGCAGTTTAGGACCTGTGTTTTTCACTTGAGTTGACACAGCTTTGATAGGCAGAAATCTATGGTTCACTTAAACAGTTTTTTAATGTTATTTGTGTTTTCCCTTATGTTTATATAAATGTTTTATTCATGTTTAGACTGCTTGCTAAGTACAGGCTAAAAAAGAATCTTTTTGGGAACAGACTCTCGAATTCCATTATTATTTAATTCTACTCATTTAGCAAGGTTTTGTTCTACTATCTTTACCTTTTTTCAACTGTAACACCTCATTCTGAGGGATGTCAGCTTAAGTCCTTAACTCATTAAGTACTGACGTCCTCTCCATAGCTGCCGTGAGTATTAGCAATAGCATTAGCAATAGCTATCAATCTGTTTCTAAAAGAGCCCATTAACATTGCACATGTGCACAAGTGGGTTCCTAGATATAAGGTCCTGAATCTGCGGTCCTGAAACTGCTGCCTGTGCACCTGCAGATACACCCTTCTCCAATGAGGATCTACTGTTAACCCACTGTGTACCTGAGAAAAAAAAAGGATCCAAACCCCGCTCTGACACGGTAAGATAGATCAGCATCATCAATCTGAGCAAGAGTATTGCATCACCTGCACTTCAGAGATGTTGCTGAAGAATGACTGCTATCCCTACTTGGGCACTTTTATTGTGAAATGCTGCTTGACCCACTGTAAAATCCAATATATAAGTAATATAAGCTGCAGTTGGTTTTTGAACTCTCCCAAAGGGGAAAAAGTTTAAGCTGTCCGCCTGCATAACAATTTCCTTTCATTCAGCAATGTCAACAACGTGCGGTTTTAGCTGAGCAACTTTTTTTTTTTAGCCATCTGTTTTTGTTGTACAGAGTTTGTGCATCTTCTACAGTAGTTGAGCTCTCAGCCTGCGGTGGTGAGACAGACTCACAGCCCACAAGTCGCTCTGCCCTCCTCCGCCTGTCACTTGCTGTCCTTACCAGGGCTTGGAAGAAAATTTGGCCCTGGCATTTTTGGCTCGAATCAGTCCCTCATAACTTTAATATGATATATCTGTATGTACTATTCCTTTGCCCCCCCCCCCCCCCACAATTGTTTTTCTACTCCAAAACATTACTCTCTCAGTGATTAGTGTCACATTAAAATTATATCAGCTGCTTTTCTAAACTCACAGATGCAAAATAGAACAAATAAAAATACAAATAGGGGTCACACCTGTTTAAAGAGCTGAGTCTGAGCAGAGATTTAAATGTGGGAAATACAGTGCAGTCTTGGATATTTTTTGGGAGTGAGTTCCAGAGGTGCAGCTATAGAGAAGGTTTGGTGTTTGGTACTGAATGGAGAAGAGAGGAGGTTGGCAGTGGAGGAACGGAGGCTACGGGAGGGGATATGACAATGTAGGCGGTCAGTGAGGTAGGAGGGGGCCTGGTGGTTGTGGGCTTTATGAGTATGAATTCCCACCCATAGAGCCTGCCTGCCCCTGCTGTCCATCAACCTCTCTGCCAAGCCCCAAGCGCCTGTGCTTCCCTGCGAGGTCCACGCCCTGAGAGAGAGGACAGACACAACAGTACTCTGCCAACACACAGAGTCTTTGCACTTTTATCATGCAGGTAGCCCCCGCAGTGTTCTTAATAACCAGAGTTGCCACTCACGGTTTTCCTGGGCCGTAACTTTCACTATGGCCTGGGTGGAGTTTTCTTCGCTCCACGGATGCTGTCGGCTGCTCTGGGCTTGTGGCTCCCCAAGGCTTGTCGCTGTATTGCGCTCTGGTGGTGGAATCCTCTCCGCTGTCTGCCTCTGCTCTGCATGCCACCTTGTCTTTTTTTTGTTCCCTGCAGTGACCTACACCTGTTTCTCGTCTGCTGATTAGGCTACCTGTGTGCTTCAGGGGTAGTTTGATTTATGTAACTAACCTGTTTTCAGTTGATTACAGGAATTTTGAGGCATTCTATGTGTTTTTATGAATTTCAGGGCATTTTTTTTGTCTTTGTGCCACTATCTGGACTTTAACTAGTTATTGCTTGCAGATGGTTATAATGAGGTTTTTATGATCCATCCATTGATTTTCTACATTGCTTTTCCTTTTCCCAGCTGTCATTGGGTGAGAGGTGGGTTACATCCTGGACTGGTCATCACAGGGCCGACATAAAGACACAGACAAACATTCACGCTCACACTCAAACATAGGAGTACTTCAGTCACCTGTTACCCTCACACACATGTTTTTGGTCTGTGGAAGGATGTCCCTTGTGGCGGCTGATAAGCTGCTTACTAAGGAGGCTGAAGCATTTGGAATGCATATCTCACAGGTCAAAACAAAAATCCAGGCATTTGGGGATGCCTTGGATGCTGCAATAGAATCTGTGAATGGTGAGAGCATGGAAGTTGTGGAGCAGCTCACCTTCCTTGGAAGCGTAATCCACTGATCCGCTGACTGCAAGGCTGAGATAAACTGCAGAGTTGGACTTGTGCATGGGGTGATGGGTTTGCTGAGTATCTGGTATCTGAGCATGCCAACATAAGGCAGAGTCTTTCGGTCCTTCGAGTCTTACTATACAGTAAGTGAGGCCTGGATGTTGACTGATGGCCAGAGGCAATGACTTCTTCTGACAAATTCTCTTCCATGCATCTTTGGGCATCATTGCCAACACTGTGTGTTGCTGATGTGCTCAAGAGGGCGGGGAAAGGAGGGGTAGGCTGCACTTTTATGGGTTTCTAGCAAGCGTTCCCCGGCTTGATCCAGCTCACTGCATACTGGGTACCCAGGACCAGACATCAGGGTTGGTGTACGTGTTGTTGGGGGGGGGGGGGGTGTTAGTTGGTAGGTAGGACACCTGGAGAGAGGGGGCATGGGCCTTGCGCAGACCTGCAATATGGCCATCAGGAGGCCAGAGCAGTACAAGACCAAGGTTGAGGCAGTGAAGTGCTGAACCAGCATATGACCCAATACTTGACCTGACAATCAGATATCTTCAGTAGAAGGTTGTGAACTAAAGTGGGTTGGACTAAGCCATGAAAACCCAGGGTTGAAAATGAGTCCCTCTCTGCCCAGGGCAGCAGTACACAGAAGGAACTGATGCAGGTAAAAACTTCACACAGAAAAGTCTGACTAGGATAAATCTTCTTTCTGTCAGGCCATATTACCAACCACTGAACCACCATGCAGTTTTATATTATGTCTGATATATAGAACAGAATATCAGGAAAAGGAGAGGACAGTTGTTGGAAGACTATAAACTATGTATGACAGCCCTGAGGAATTCAAAGTTTAAAATTTGCAGTTAGTGTGCACTTTAATACCCTCGCCTCACAGCCAATCAAATGCTAGCATGGCATGTCTAAAATGGCTATCCCGGAGAGCCTCAGGGAGATCGTCATAAAATGATCTACTATGACTTCAGGCTTTCGGAGTTTGGTGGGGGCATTTCTGTCTTTCCACAATATTTATAGAGACATGTCCCTGATGTCCATATGCACCCAGAGCCCTGAAATCATTACACTGCAAAATTTAAAATTTGATTTAAATTTAAATATTTAAATACATTTTTGATTAAGCTTTAATGGTGCGGTCAGATCCAATTTCATAAATTGTAATGTACCCATGTGCTGCTGGAAAAAGTAGGTGAGACTGAATTTAATTTGGTTAGAGTCAAGTCTGAGGTCAAAGAGAACTGAGGGTGAACTAGTCTAAACTTCTTTACTGAGAGTGGGAGTGAATTTAAGGCAGACTGTAAAGCTTGATGAGATGTTTGTCTACAGTTAAGACCTGAGAGACAACACAGCAGGTTTACTATGACTAAAGGTGTCATGCTATCAGACCTTTGCCTCTTTTTTTCCACAAGACTGTATTTTTACATAATGTGGGGAGTCTATGAGACATAATGATGAGCCGTGCCAGTGTTTGATAACTGAAAGATGTCACTTCCAGCCAATTAGCAAAAAATGGTCTGGTTAAGGATTTTTTTTAAACTGCTATCAGAATGAAGTCATACAAAACCCAATTAAACACACTGCATTTTTGAAAAAGCTCTTTTTTTGAGACAGAATAAACTTTACCTCTTTTTGTCCAATTGCTCACCAAAAATAAGACACTACACCCATTATCATCTACATTAACCTAAAAGGCCAGATCAAAATCTTATTGTGCGATATCAAAAGCATCATCTGTCAGTCCTGCATGCAAAATTCATTAGTTTTTTTTAAGGGGCAACATGCAGGCTGCTGTTGTCATGAGTTATTAAGGTCCATAATTAGAGCAAAAAAAGCATGCAGTTAATGGCAATTTTAGAGTCTCCCCACAGCGACAGTGATGTAAATATAGTCCACCATAAGTAGGCCGCAAAGTCGCCTTTTATGGGTAGAGTTGGAAATGGGGTTCATGAGGCTCAACATAACCACCAGGCCACATTGCCCCCAAAATGACCAGGCCGGTATCCAAACAGGAAGTTACTTATACTTAATTTAACACAGCACAAAAATCCAAAATGAAACAAAAAATGTGTCAATGCAGAATTATGAATGTATTGATATAAAATACATCCATGGTTATGCATCACCTAAAGGACTTTCAAAAGTGTTCAAAGCCAGACAAATCCTAACCTCACACACCAGATAGACTGTTTCATATATTGATATGCGTGGATATATTTCACATTCATTTCGGAAAGCTGTCATACAACGGGTTTGGGAAGGGAGGCACTTTCCAAGAAAATCTCAGAAGGTGATTGGAGGAGTGTTCTGTCAGTCATATTCATGACGGGCCAATCAGACAAAACGCTTTTGTTTTAATAAAGAAATGTGGTCGAGGTCTGTTTGAGCCTATGCTTCTCTTTATTTTATAATTCTATTTTTTCAGGAAGCTCAAACACAATCCAGTTTCTAAAGAGAAAGAACACACAAAAACAAACTGATTTTATTGTGTTGCAAAAAAAAAAAAAAAAAAAAAAAATCTTCCAGTTATTTTCTATTTTTCATTTTGCTTCAAACAAACTATGAACATCTGAACAGAAGATGTCACACTTACTCACTTATCACATTAATAACTTCTGGTACTCAAGTATAGATAGGTGGCAATCTGTTAAAACCTAGTAAGAGCAAATCTGGTCTCTGTGAAGAAATGTATCGGACCCATTTTGACCATAATCCCTTGTATTTCTCTGACTGTAGCTTCATAGAAAAAGTTAGTCTCTCTATAATGTAAATTTCATGAACAGTTTTTAACCAGTCTTCATGAGATGGAACATCGGGTGGTAACCACTTCCTGGTCAGGGCTTTCTTTCCTCCCACAACTAATATTCTCATCAAGCCTATGCTTTTCTACAGCTACATCCAAACTATTTGCTAACATGGAGGTACTATTGTGTACCCTGGTGTACAACTCAACCCCACTCATGCCAAATCAGGTCAGCAGAAGATCGAAAACATTTTTTCTGTAATGAAAAGCTTTCATTGCTGTTCTTTGCTCGTTATTTAATGAAGAAAGATGGTGCAGTTCTGATAAAACTACCGCTACACTATAGCTACGTCCGAGCTAGTCACTACACTGGTGGCAGCCATTGCTATCGGCTCATAGTACAACTTAACTCCAAACATTGCTACCACCTCCTTCTTCTTGGTTGACACTGATTGGTCAGAACCGTTTGGTTTGCTGTAGATTGGTGCTTTTTTAAAGTGGATTTGCCTGATGACAGTCCAGCAAGTCCATCTGCTTTGTAAGGTTGGGGAAGTCCTTCATTTTTAAACAGCCTCAATTCCAAAAAAGTTTTGGCACTGCAAAGCATATCAAAAATTTGCAAATTTGAAAACCCTTTTTATTCCCAATAGAACATCAACAATATATATGAAGTTCAAACTGACACATTTTACCACTTTCTAAAAAATAGTAGAATATTCAGATCAAGTTTTTACCTTGTAATATCTTTAAACCAGATGTTTATGGAAGCTGTTGAGGTGAATGATTCGACCAGGACCTGTGCCAGGATTTTATTTTTGTTGTATAGTGCCAGTGTTTAGAGGAAAAATGTCCTCCATTGTATTTTTAATAGTGTCTCCTTTTTAAAATTTGCATCACAGACATGCCACCTTCAGCCAATTAGCAAAAATAGTCTGGTTAAGTTTTTCTTTTTTTAACTTCCGTCAAGAAACACAAAAACCAATTAAACACTAAATGACTCAGAAATAATGTAGACAGTGACTTGTAAGTTTCATTTTTGCATTTTCTCACATTCCAGGAGAATACTTATGAGAAAGCTTTCCAGAGAAGTCTTTTATTATGAAATCAAATAATCTGGTAGATTTAGAATTAAAGGTTTTCTCTAGTCCTTGTTTCACTTCCCTTCACTTACTGTTTAAATCAAACCAAACTGTCATGTGTTTTATCACCAAACGTGTGCTCTTGCTCATCCATCATTTATGTGACTGCCCTGTCTATACATGCATGAAAATCTCCTTTTTCCTCACACTGGACTGATATGTCATCAATCTGCAGTGTTTGTCTGTTACTATTTCAGGATGATACATGTTTCTTTCCTCAGAAAAGGACAGAGAAATGGATATGTTTGCAGCATTCATTCAAACACTGGGTCACCATATAATGATAGAAATATAATCTTTCTATCCACTTGGTCTTTTTGGTGCAAAATAGATCTGTATGCAGAGCTGACAGCCCGGATTCGTTCTAGCTGGTGCAGTAACATATTTTGGAGTGTCCACCTAACTCAGACGACTCAATCGCAGCGTGCCGGCTCTGCTCCATTGCCTCATCTCATATCTCATCTCAACCAGCCCCTCCACTGCGTTTTTTTCCTCCCTCCGCTAGTTTTCTCATTACATTCCTGGCACTCCCAGGGAAATAATACAGAGTTTTTCTATTGGACTTGGTGGAAAAATGCATTTCCTTTCATCTAGCCCTATATGTGCGTGCAGAATCCACATCCAGCGCCTGTCCTATCACGATGTGTATGCAACCCCCTCTTCCACTCTTCAGCCTCCTTAAATAGGCTATTTTCTCCTCTAATGTTGTTTCCCCTCTTCTCTTCTCTCCTATTGATTGGACAAGCTCGTTGGATCAATAGATTGCTGTAGATCAGAGCGATTGCAGCTCGGGCGGGCGACCATCTCCCAGCATTCAACACGGTCTCCCTATAAACCACTCAGAGGGGCTCTCATTTCTGCACCAAGGTTATGAAATAAAGGCCTGATAAAAGTTGACGCAGAGGCTTGTTTGTTTTGACCGATGAATAGGTTAACCGCTCTGGCATTGTAGCAAGCCTTCCGCCGGCGCTCGGGGTCTCACCTCATTGTGGAGCAAATTACCTTGAATCTATGGTCTCTTTATTGCACTCACAAATCCTGAAAGTTGTTAGTGCCACAGGGCTGAAGAACAGAAGAGAAGATTGTATACTAATGGCCCCATGATGCTCGTGTTTTCTTTTTGATTCACTTGAGATATCAGGCCATCAATCAAAGGGGTGTACTATTAAATCAGAAATGCTGCCTTACAATTGCTTCACCTTCTTTTCCTTTATTGGGCTTCTTTGACATTTGGCTGACACTGCAAGCTCAGCACAAAACCTTCAGTGCCTCAATTTTGTTTCTTTCTAAGCTTTACCAGATTAAAGTCAAAGACATGTTTTGTTGTATCATCAAAGGACAATTTTTCTCCAGTCATTGAGCATCAGAAAAATAATCGTTTGTGAATCACAGAATGAAGAGTCCTTTAAGAAAAGCCCACAGTCTTTCCACAACTCATCCCTGCTACATAGAAGAAGAAAACACAAATGCAGTTCCTTTATTTTGAGATTCAAAAACCTACTTCACTACTGCAGAATCCTGTGTACATTTCAGTACAAATAGCAGCTGACGGTGTTGAACTTGGTCTACTAGTGCATCACAATGGTCAATAAAAAATAAAAGAAAAAAGTAGGGCTGCAAGCAGCGCTAGAGGGCCCTCGCACCCTGGAGCATGTCGGGTGTGCGTTGCAAATGGCGAGATACAGAAATGGCCGCCATGGCCACTGAGGCATCATTTAATAAAACATGTTAACGTTTGGACGGATATCGAGAACTTCAGGTCAAAATCCAGCGTGATTGGTTCAGCACAGTAAGTGGAATATACACATGACCTATTTGCTTCACTTCCTGTTGCCAGTAGAGGACTCTATGTTGAGATGTATGCATGTGGGCATGTTCAGTACTGATACTTATGTCTTGCCATAAAATTCTGAAGAAAATAGAATGATCTCCCTAAAAGTTACATCAGTTTTCAGGGAATAAGTTTCCAAAAAGAGGCATTATTTTGAAATTACAGTGAAGCTCGTGGACTTCCTGTTGGGATTTTGGCATGGGCCTGAGAGGCTTTTTTTGTGGCTGTGGTCATGAGGCATATGCAGGCCAAAATACATTTGTCTAGGTCGACTTTCATTTGTATGATGAAAACATACAAATGAGTGTCCTGTTGTCACACAGGGGTGCTATGAAAAAGAAAGGGCTCAGAGGCATGGGTGTATTAAGAACAAATGTGTGATCATCCATGTGAAGTCTGGTGCTGATTGATGAAAGCACTGAAAAGTTATAAGGACTCATTTGTCAAAAAAAAAAGAGAAAAAAACTGCAAAAAAGAAGACAAAATATTTCTTAACTCTGGCCCTTGGTTAGGACCCCTGAACCATGGTGAAAAATCTCACAAATAACAAAAGCTCAGATCTCCAAAATGTCTAGTTTGGGGAAAAAATTATTCTGGAGTCAATCTGATAAATCCCTTTGGAGACGTTCGTAAAAATGTGAAACAAGTGAATTTGTAAAAAACGCCAAAATTTGCCAAAAATTGTTTGTAGTGCGGTTCCTGTACATTTTAGAGAATGGTCCCAAAATACTTTTTTTGTGTGTAATCATGACACATATGTGTACCAATTTTAATACCTGTAGCTCTTACCCAGTCCCTTATCTCTGTTTTGGAGCCCCTCTTGGAGCCACACTTTTTGTACGGCTCTAAAAGTAATAACTCACTCAGTCAGTCAGACAGGCAGTTACATACAGACCCATGTGTAGCGCTGACCCTGGCAGTCAGGCAAAAAAAGGGAAAAATAACTGCCATACCTGGAATGTCCACTTGAGGTTGGCTGCATAATACAAGGAATCTCCTATTCCGGTATATTTCTGGTTGGGCTGTATGAGGTTCTTGGTGATAGTGTGGCATTAGCCTCCAGAGTTTTCAGTAAGCATTTCCCCTTCAAACAGGACACGCTTCGGAAGGCTAGGCTACAGCGCCACAGATGGCTACAGCTGTTCTGCATAATTTAGTAAGTTTTAGATGAAAATGGGCCAAAAAACAATGTTAGAATTTTATTTTTCTTGCAGAAAGCATTTGTGTTTGGTACTATTTTGCAATGCAAGCTTTTGCTACTTGCTCTTCCACCTCAGTGTATCTGAACATCTGTTAGCATCTGCTTATAAGACATTTACTTAAAAAAAAAAAATCAATGTTTTCTTTTCATTCAGAAATTTCTCACATAAAGGAAGAAAAGCTTTCAAGAGTTAACTTCCGTGATGAGCACTGGGCATCCTTCCAGCGCTTTATTAGCAGTGAGTGAGAGTATTTGTACTCAGTCGCATGACGAATACATCTGAATGGAGTAAAGAGGAAAACACAACAGTATTTGCACGCCAATCTAGTTGGCATTAAAATGTGTGTTGTATTTAATGAGAGGCCAGCTGAGCCCCTTTAACATTTAAATAAAAACCCTCGTTTGGTCAAAAAGATGCTTTCAGTTGAAGCGGTGCTGTAGTCTACTACTGACTGAATAAAGCTGGTGGGGTGATGAGCTGATCAAGGATGAGTCTGGTTTATTTTACCCAAATTTTTCCCACGATTTAAAAGAAAATCGGTGCCTGCTGCGTTGTTCTTGCTTGCTCACCTCTGCCCGACCTCTCCTCCCTCTCTCTCTCTCTCACGCTGAAACCTCACTTAAAACACCAAAGTCTGCTAATTTATTTGGTAGATATCAATCATGGAAATATAACAGATAAATGGGTGATTGATGATCTAGATCAGCGCTGTTGCTTTATTCTCTCTTGCTTATTTGCCTGTCACACTTTGCATTTTTAAGTGGCGGAAATGGTCTTCCATACGATGGACATCAACTGAGGAAACACAGTAAGATCCAAACTTTGTGCTAAACCAAAGCAAAACTGTACTGGATCTCTATGCAGAAGCGGACCATACATGAGCACTGTGTGACACCGCTCATCCAGGCTTTAGACAAATGCTTTTTTTTAAATTCCTGCCTGCGGCTGTTTCTCTGTGAGTTCTTAAAACTTTTTATTTCTGCCTGAATATTTTACTTCTTCTGGGTCAAAAAGTAGCTTTAAGAATCAAAAACGTTTATAGTTTTGTACTTAAAACACTTCTGTGTTGCTTTTAAAAGTGCTTGCTTTTTTAAAATGCTTTTCTGGCTTAATTTTAAAACACCAAAGGCTGTAACAGCAATCACAGGTAGTTCTGAATTACTCTAAATGGAACAAATTGCGAGCTGCATTAATTCAAGCTATAAGTAACTGATGACAGAAACTTATAAATCTTTGACTTCATGAGATTTTTTTTTCTTTCTGATGAATCAAGCCTGTACTGATTCATGACCATAAAACCAAGGTATGAACCAAACCATGACCTTGTTGAACCATTACAAAATGTCCCATTTATTGATGGAACAACTCATATTTGCAGGGATATTAGTGAACAAAGATGGTATGGAAACACTATACCCCATTTTATTTCACCCTCACAGATCTGTTTTAGATTCACAGATACTACTAGATACCTTAAATTTTAACAGCGGAAAACCATATCTATTCCATATTTTGTAAATCAAAGGTAAGGAGGAAAATACAGTCTCCCCGGTTATTCCACATTGCTGTTGTAGCTTCCCCCGAACAGATATTTCTAGCAGCTTTTAACGCTCTGCAGTTCTACATAACATAGAGACTGCTGCTCCAAAACATTACTTTCTCTGTAGCTATAAGAAATGCCTCTTCATCTTAAGATGCTTCTACAAAGCAATTCCCTGAGAAACAATTCTTGGCCCTGTTTCTTTTCCTGCTGAATAAAATGCATCCTACTCTCAACTGTGTTTCTGTGAAGGACCTGTAGCAAGTAACTTAAAATAAGCAGCACGAGAACCAGCTTTATTCTCCCTTTAACACACATAAATACACCTTTGTATGAATAATGCCCTCTAAAGGTAGACTGAGTTTAGTTCAGATTTCTGCTGATGATGACATTTTCTATCTTTCGCTCATCACCTGTAGACTATCAGGTACTCCATTCCTCCTCATCTTTTAAGTAACGTAACGACTTTATCTGTATTGATCAAATGATGTTCTTTGTGCTTTTCCCCCACTGTTTTTGATAGCTTCAGAGCAAAACCTTTTAGAGAAAACAGCGCTTATTTGGAGACATTAATTAAGACCTTGTTGGGAGTTTTTATCAGCAGTTAACAGCGTCCTCCACAATAGCTGTCTGATATACCAACGAATCACTTTCTACTCAAACAATCCTTGCTTACATTGTCAATGGTAGAGATCCACTGACAATGAATACTGTTCAATTTCAAGCCAATTGTAACCAAATTTGAGTCATATGACTGGTTTTGAAGGGGGCCAACTTTCAGCCTAATTGTGCATAATTTATCTTGCAGTGTACTGGGAGTTATGGCAGCTAACCACAACTGATCAGTAACTCCTTACTGGTTTGATGAATTTTGGGAATGTTTGACTTTTTGTCACATGACTGCCCACACTTGTGGAAGTTCTCCAGATTCAGGGCATTTGTTCCTGTAGGACAGTATCTGAAATCAACAATGACAACAGCAGGATCACCTGTTGGACCCTCCAATCCTTTAATAAATGATGCAGAAAATATCAGCAGACATCCTGCTGACAGATACCGGGATATCCAATAATATGACAAGCCTTTGGATCGATCTTTACATACTTCTCGCACTCTTGCCTCAACAAATCAAATGTGTATCTGGCTTAGCGTCTCCAAATAAGCAATACCAGAGTACCTTAAGAGAGGCATTTTGGCTTCATTCTTGTGCAACAGAAAGAGTTAGGGACTTATTGTCCATCTTTATACACAGGCAAAGATGTATACGCTACAGGCTCATTTATGCTCTATGTCAAAACTACACACAAAAAGCACAGAACTTCACTCAAACTTACTGAGGAAACACTGTAAAATGTTGAGTCAGTTATTCCAAACTACATGCATGTAATTGACGTTAGCTCACCTTGGCACAGAGAGAATGGACAGAACAGGCTTGAAGGAGTTGTGGTGTTCTTTGTTACAAAGCTACCTCTACCATAACAGACATGTGTAAGTACGTGGACATTTTCGTATGCAAACGCACCATAAATGAGCCTTAAAGGTAAACACTCGATGGCATATCTGCTCCGCTTACAGCTTAATGACCACATTGTTGACCTGCACAGGGACGAGGTGCTTCTAATAAGAAGAACAAACTCTCTGAAATCCCTTTTGTGTAATTGAGCATCTGTCTCAACCATCCTTTCACATTATCTGTGACAGTGGTAGTGCTGCATGCTTGTTTGCAGGCGGTAACGCAGGCTCTGCACACACAGTGATCCATTCTCTTTATTCTAAGATGAAGAGCTGCACTGATGTGAAATCAGACAGACTTTTCCTGCAGATTAGACATGGAAGATGAGAAACTGGTGCGCTGTTTTGCATCAACTAACATGAAAGTAGCTGAACAAGGCATTCCAGGTCATCAGCTGGACTTCACACATAACATTTCAGTGGTTTAACAATACATCATGCAGTATTTCTTTACACTTCTGGGTCTTTATGATTCTTCCAATGGTCTGCTTGTTTTTTAGTGTTAATTCCAGTGTGTATACAGTTTCATTAACCTGTGTCCTCTTTTTTTGCAATATGATGTAAACAGCTTGAAATGTAGCTTGTAAAATGAGGCCAAATTCAAAATTTAGTCTTTGGGGCCCATAAAACTCTGTGAATTGCTTAATAAGACAATAACAGGAAAAAGGATACCCAAATAAGACTGGATTTAGTCCAAAAGAGGAAAAAGGGTCTTTTTAAACACCAAATGTGATTTAATTTAGGCTTCTGACTTATAAAGATGTGTTTAAGCCACATTCACAGTGGAATTATTTTCCTACTTAAGAGTTATTACTCTTATTCTGGAGGGATACTCAAATCTGAAGCCAACTGTACAGCCAACAAGAGGGAGGGCTTAAGGGGGAGAAGTGGGACAAAGCATTATTATTTGTAATATGACAGAAAATGGTTCATTTATTGTGGTAGCAGGCGTATAACAGGCGAGGTCTTAATGAGGCCTCATCCATCTTTCTCGCCATGCAGCCTGCAACCACAGTAGCCAGCACTCTGCAGGCGTGAACTGCAGCTCTGTCCATTTTAAATGACCGCCTTCTTCACCTGTGCTACATGCTCTGGGACATTATGCAAATATGGCGTCCCCTCGCCGGCAGACCCCGCTGCTCTCTGCCTGTAATCAGACGAGATTATGCACTGTGGGCTGCAAACGCTTCCTCAGCAAATAAAGTCTCAATGACCATTATCATACTGAGACGTGGTGGGAGGAGGTGAGGGCAGGGGGCGGACAGGTGGAGTATATCCGAAGATGCAGAAAAACACATCGCATTAGCGGTGTGTTTGCTGGTGTTTGGTCTGCGGCGGGGAAATGTCAAGTGAAGGAATTAAGCTAATGAGTGGGTTTGATCCTCGTCATGAATAAATGATGATAAAAATGTCTACATTTTGGGTTGAAACTCTGCGTTCTATTAGAGGAAAAACCTCTTAGGAGAGCAGCTCCTTCACCCACAAAGTCAGCAGACAGACCCTGGAGGAAAAGGCAGACTGCTTTACAAGACATAGGACCCCCATACTTGGTAGGGGTCTTTCTTTCCATGTTCCTGTCTTCATCTCACCATGGGAGGACTAAATCTGGCCTCATTTTAGGGGAACAGATTCTGCACTGATGAAAGCCTGTTGGCCATGCAAAATATCTGGTTCAATATTTCAATATTTCATCATGCCCTTACGGCAGAGAGAGTGAACAGCGCTCTACAATCTCCCTTCACACCCACTCTCCATCTCTCTCTCTTTGTCTGTGCACACATATCTGTGTTTTCTATTGTTCATCTTAGACTAAGCTGTCTTTTGTCCTTTGTTTTTTTTTGCTTTCTTTATCATCTTTGCTATATGAACTTTCTTTTTTTCTTACAATCTCCCGTTCGTTCTTCTCTTTTTGTAACTTTCTTTCCTCCTGTCTTTGTAACCTTTCTTTTTGTCATTCTTTCTGATTGCTCTTAGTCTTTTAGTTTTTTATTTTGTTCTACTATATGGACAAAAGTATTCAGCTGCCTGACCATTACACCAACGGGGACTGTAATGGCATTGCATTTAAATGCATGTTCTCTAGGAGTCGCTCCTCCTTTAACAGCCTCCTCTCTTCTTAAAAGGCTTTCCACTAGATGTTGGAGTTTTTTTTGTGGGAATTTGTGCCAATTCATTCTCTAAAGCATTTATGGGGTTGATGATGTTGGACGAGAAGGCCTGTTTCACAATCTCTGTGCCAGTTAATCACAAAGGTGCTCGATGGGGTTAAGCTCAGGCCTCCTCTGTGTGGTCCAGTCAAGATTTCCACACCAAACTCATCAAACCATGTCCTTATAGTGCTTGCTTTGTGCACTGGGGAACAATCATGTTGGAACAGAAAAGGGTCTTCCCTAAACTGTTGCCACGAAGTTGGAAGCACAGCATTGTCTAAAATGTCTTGGTATGGTGAAGCATTAGGCCTGCCCCTCAACTGGAGATAAGGGGCCTAGCCCAAACTCTGAAAAACAGCCCCACGCAATTATCCCTCCTCCACCAAACTTCACAGTTTGACTGCTAAACAGAGAGGTGTGATTGGTTACCCTCCATAGTCTAGTGTTGGTGTGCTTTACACACTTGGCATTGGACTTGTGAGGCTTGCATGCAGCTGCACATCCATGGAAACCCATTCATGAAGCTCCCACCTCACATTTTCTCTGCTTACATTAATGACAGTGGAGGTTCAGAACTCTTCTGCTATGGAATAAGCAGAGCATTGCCGACTTTTACACACCCTACACCTCAGCAGCCGTAAATTTTACATGGTCTTTCTGCTTTATGGCTGAGTTGCTGTTGTTCCTAAACGCTTCCACTTACTAATAATTCTTACTTACAGTTGACTGTGGAATATTCAGCAGGGATTTTTATAAATATATTTCCTTCTATCTTTCTTTTATAACGTGTGTTGCTTTCTTCATTTTGGTCTTCTTTCCTTTTGCTCTACTTTCTTCATCTCCTTTTTTGTTTTCTTTTGTTAATTCTGTTTGTCTTTTTTAGCTTTCTTTTCTAGCCATCCTTGCTTCTCCATTTTTCTTAGTTTTTTTATGCTGCATTTGTTATCGTTATCCAGATTCACCTCAAGCACACAGCAGGTCAGAGGTCCTTAAAGCTTTTGAAATAAAAACCCAAATCCAAAATCTTGATCAGTCTGTTAAATGGAAAATATCAATGAAAACATCGCTATGGTCCTAAACATGTATTTGTTTAAAACATCAGTGTGCTCTGACTCATCTGAACTTTCTTTCTTCACTTGAAACAGATGTGTCATCATTGGTGGACATGTCACGTTAGCTCTGCTCTGTCCTCAGCCACCTCTTTAAAAAATACATTCTGATCCTGAATCATTCATGTTCCTGAGGTCGGCTCGTCCCATTATGATGAGGTTTTTTTTGTCATTTACTTTTACACTGTCTGAAGTAGATGTGCAAGTCTGAAGACAGGGGTGGCATAACAGGCATGTCTGATTATTAACACGAGATCATCTTATAAGCTTAGTCATGAAAGTGTTTCAATGTATTAGTCTTCAGTAGAATGTTTAATCTAGAAAGATTTAGTCAGTAAATCAGAACAAATTGCCTTTTGGTTTAATGAATGTTACCTGGTTACTTTCAGCTCACTGTAGTTTTAGCCGCCATTGACAACATTTCCTTGCAAGTGCATCTTTATCTAGTTTTACATTACGTCCAAATATATCAAAAAAATATATATATTTAATGCAAAGTTAAATTGAAACAAATGCAGCTATTGACGCACTCATTGGATTGTCGCCAGTTTAAAGGGTTACAGGATGAACCAATACACCCTTCTTGTTTCCTTTAGTTTTACATGTTGAAACATCAAACTGTGCAAAGCATACTGCAGACTGCATGGATCAATCAGCATCATTTGAGGAGAATGAGGCAGTAGAGGTTTAGCTGTACAAGTCGATTGCAATGGCTGCCACAACATAACGGCAGTTTTATCAGAACTGGACCTAATTTCTGCATGAAATAAAGAGAAAAGCAACATTTGAAGCTTTTCACTTAGAAGCACTCAAAAACACTTACAGCTGCTGACGTGCTTCAGTATGGGTTTGCAATCATTATTTGTGCGGTCTGTCGGTGTATCCACTTGCTGCTTGGGTTGTAGCTATTAGCTTGGATGTACTGTAGCTGCAGGAAAGCGGCAGTTTAATGAGAAATGGACCACATTTTTCTTAGAAACAAGAACTAAAAGCCACACTGAAAGCTTGTCTTGGCAGAGAAGTTGTTTTTCATGTCTCCCGACCGGCCTCGGTATCAATGTATTTAAAGAACTGATCCACCATTCACAACTACAGCAGCCTGTAGCCTGTCTACTGAGGAGAAGCATATAAGTGCAACCTTATTTTGTCTTGCGGCTCAGACTGGCTCTGAATATGACAGACAGAATGTTCCTCCTACCACCTTGCAAGATTTTTTTCTTTTAAATGTCCTGCCCTTCCCAAATGCTAGCTTTCCCAAATGGATGTGAAATACATCCATGTAGTAGAAATATGAAACCGTCTATCTGGCAAATCAGGTTATGAAACTCTAAAACAGGATTCATCTGTTCTCACCTAGTTTGATGAACATGTTTTAACACAGTGCAGTCATTGATACATCAACTACATGTGGAAAATTGCAGACTTTGTTTTTCATCAAATACATTTGCAATCAAAAGTATTCAACCCCTGTTGAAAATCGGGTTTATTGTGAAAAGTTAGACTTTCAGCTCTTTGTAATGAGCAAATCAAACAAAAGGAATTGAAGTAGCTCAATGCTTCAGGTGGTTTCCCCAAATTCGACTAAAAATGTAACTTCTAATGACTTCACCAGTCTCAAAATTATTCACTCCCTGAACAGAATCCCTCACAACAGCTCAAATATGCAAAACCAGTGTTGTTTCAAACACACCTGATGCAACTAATCAAGGGAATCATTAGTGTAACCAGGTTTGCTTGAGCTGGAACACATGAACTGTGAGGGGTTTGTTGAGTGTCATGTTTGACTGCATGTTAGAAACATGGCAAGTCAGAAGAATGGTCCAAAAAGTTAAGAGAAGAGATCACTGGCCTTCACAAACAAGTAACAGGATACAAAAACATAGCAAGGGCACTGAATGTTCTTAGGTTGGGAAAAACCGGCGACTGCAAAAGACCTCCAGCAGAACTTTGTGGAAACAGGGACTGAGGTTTCAGTGAGTACAGTAAGCTGTGAACTGAGCATAGATGGTTTCCGTGCCAGAACTTGCCTCCGAAAAAGTCGGCTCCAATATAAAATACATATCAATAAGCCACAGAGGTTTTGGGATACTGTTCTGTGGAGGGATGATACAAAACTGGAACCATCACAGACGCCTGACTTGAACCTCATAGAAAATCTCTGGTGGCAGCATGCAGACCCAAGAATATAGCTAAACTGATTACTCAAAGATGCTTGCCATGAAGTGTTTGAATAATTTAAAGACTGGAGAAGTCATTATTAGATGCATTTTCAGTTGAATATGGGGAAACTACTTTCAGTATTAGTTGTGATGAGCTATTCAAATCCCTTCTGTTTGATTTGTTCATTGTAAAAAGCAGAAAGTGTCAGTTTTTACAATAAACCTGATTTGCAATTGGAATTGAATAATTCTGACTGAAACTGTATCCTAACTAACTTGACTACATACTGCATCCATCACAACAGCATGGCTACACAGTGAAAGAGTCCGGGTCCTGAACTGGGCTGCCTGCAGTCCAGATGTTTCACCAATAGAAAACATTTGGTGCATCATGAAATGGAAAATCCAGCAAAGAAGACCAAGGACTGTTGAGCAGCTAGAATCTTAACATCAGACAAGAATGGGACATTATTCCTCCCAGAACTCCAGCAACTGGTTTCCTCACTTCCCAGTCATTGACAGACTGAAGAGGTTGTGCTTACACAAGTAAATCATTGGAGAAGGTGTCCACATGGTCTTTAACTTTCTGAAACTAACACAAACATGTCTGAGGATTATCAAGTCAAGCAATCAACACAAAGTTAAGAATCTTCTTTTTTCTGTCCACTTTTGAATTTCATTTCATAGGACTGGTAGACTCTCCAGAGGGAAAAAAAAGTTTGTTTGGGTTTGATTTAACAAAAACATGGATTTGCTGAGCTGTTGCTAATTAATGTTAATTCTGAGTAACTTGATGACAGGCCAAAATGAAAGCTGTTTGTATGCTCTCTGTAGTATTCACTATTTTGGATCAAAAAGCATGTGAAAAAAATCTGTTTGCCAAATTTAGAGGCTCCACCTGTTCCTTTATTGATACATATTTAATCAGCTCTTCATTACTCTGCTGTTTATAGAAATCTGATTATAAGACTGTGGCTTTTTAAACTTTTAAACTGCATGTGCTCTGGGACTGTTCGCTGTTAAAATAAATTTAGTAAGAGATGAGACGATTTGTCAGAGGTTAATCAATATTTAATATCTGTTTAGTTTGGTTGAAGATAAAAATCACTGTAGAGGATACAGGGGAGCACTATTTGAGTTGTACTACATGTGTTTTTGTCACTTTATATTGAGCATTAATATAGAGAGAACAGTTTCTTTTTAATTCTGGGGTTAATCCTGTCTGGTGTTTGGGTTAAAAGGTGTTTTCAATTGTTTTTCTTTTCTCATTGTGGAGTTTGTAAATCTGAGCAGGGTTTTACTGATTTATTTATTTATTTTTTGTTAATTTTTAAAGTGTATATTCCTAATTTTTAAACTGAAAATATATACAGTAAGGAGACATATAAATTCCTGTATTCTGCTAATATTTAATAATTCATGGCTCATGGATGTGCAGCGATTATTAACAAGTGGTAAACATGGCAAAAGATTAGCTGTTTTTATGTTTGGTTAAGTTTGGTATAAGAATTGTAAATAAGCTTAAATAATTCATGTTTATGCTAATTCTGCAGGTACATTTGCCACATAATTAATGAGTTCAACGTGATAATTATATTACAGCAGAAAAATTCTTTTGCAAGTTAAGATTTATTAATTCACAGACCAGTGGTTCTTAAACTGGGTGGAAGACATCAGGAGGTGCGGGGATGCTCAGAGGTGGCTGGTTAAAATGATTTAACATAAAAGGATCTGGCAGTGGCTCTAACATACAAACGCATGATGGAAGAGAAATAGATAGGAGAACAGGTGGACCATGAGTCTGTTTCTCACTAAAGCTAAAGGAAAAAATGTTCTGTTACTTAAATCTCATCAACCATTTCCAGGGATTTTAATAGTATGTAACATGCTTAACTTACTAAACAATACACTTATGCTACCATTACTGTGACAACAGAATTAATCAGATTATTTTGAAAGTACTGTAAAATACTATTTAGACTAAAAAGCTGCATCATTAAACTCAAACCATTCTTTATCCTCTTTAATAGACATCTATTTTTCAAACACTCAAAAAAAAAAAATCAATCTTTCAACCAAATGTTGGTTTTAATTTACAGAAATAGATTTGTTAATCTTTTTTGTATGAGCTTTAGTGCCCTACATACAGATGCACCAAAAAAAGTTAGAATATCAAGTAAAAGTTAATTTTTGTCCTGTGATTTACTTTACAAAAGCCTAGTTTCCACATATTCTGGATCCATCTCATGCATAGGTAAATATTTCTAGCCTTTTTTTGTGTTAATCTTGATGATCGTGACTTACAGCTCACAAAAATAAAAAAATTGAAATCTCAAAATATTAGGATATGCAAGAGATTCCTGAGCCTTTTTTTCTCTCTCACTCTGGTCCAGTACACACAACTGTAATCATGGGGAAGACTGCTGACCTGCCCAGAAGATAATCGTTGTCATTCTCCACAAGGAGGGTAAGCCACAGAAGGTCATTGCTGAAAGGGTAGGCTGTTCTCAGAGGCTGTATCAAAGCATATTCATGGAAAGCTGACTGGACGGAAAAAGTGGGGTGAGAAAAGGTGAACAAGCAGCAGGTATGAGCTTAGCCTTCAGAGGATGTCAAAGCAGATTCAGGAACGTAGGGGAGTAAGTATTCTTAAAGGTTTTCGTATTGGAAAAGATGTGTTCACTCTTCTGCTGACCTGCTTCGTCATGCGTATATGATGGGGGGCTTCTTGTTGTGAGAACTCTTGTATACAATGGCTGCTACTGGAGCGATTAGCCTTCGAATTAGCCACAGCTGCACTTTTGTCAGAACTGCACTCCATTTCTTCACCAAAGCGCAGAGGACCACTGAAAGCTTTCTGTGGTTGAAAAAGTTGTTTTCACTCTTCTGCAGACCTGCCTCGGCATATGTGACAGTTCAGGGCGAAAGGATTACTTGATGTGTGAAAACTGTATTTTTCTGATTCTTGGGGGGATTGTGGAGAGGCCAGGGGCATATGTTTTTGTTAGAAAAGCCTGAAAAAGTGATTTTTGCATAATATGTGATCTTTACACTTAAGGGCCCTTCCCTTCTAAACTCTGCCAGAACACACATTTCAGTCAGGCATTTCAACAGGCATCCCAGAAAGTTGTGGTCAGCCATAAACTACAGCAGGTTTTAACTTAGTCTTGTTTACAATACTCTTAGGCTTAACTCAAGGTTTAGGCTGTTTTAGCACAATTACAACAAAAACTTTTTCAGTAAAGAAACATTCTGCTAAATTTTGTCTGACCATTGATTCATGTTCTCATAAAAGCAAAGATGTCTGGAAACTTTAAACAAGTACATTTAAGAATTCTTCAGATCTTTTGAATATCCAAACAACATAAAACGATGAACCCTTTTAACTGTACGTCCAGCCTGTCAGGACTGCAGGAGTAATAATGTTCTCAGTGTCTGATGATGATGATGCAGGAGGACCAAAACCACACAGGGAAAAAGAAACCAGTGGCTTGCAGCTGTTCAAAAAGTGGATGTGGATAACCAAGAGAACCAAAGACCTTTACCACTTCCAGCAAAACCCACTCTTGTGCTGCAGCTCACAATCTAATTGGACTGACAGCACAGCACAAAACTGGATTTTTCAGATTCTCCCTCACTGTTTACATCACCTGTTAATAAAATCTGGTGTGTGAGTGTGTGTTTGGTCCTCCTGCATCCATCATCATCAGGCACTGAGAACATTATTACTCCTGCAGTCCTGACAAGCTGCTCCACAGTTTGACCAGTTTGCAGACGCTCATATTGTTGGTTGTCAGGGTGAGTTGTAGAAACCCGTGCTGAAGTTCCTCCAAACTGGGTCAGCAAACCAGTGAATCACCACACAGCATCTCACAGCCCCACCCACACCCTCGCCCTCGTTCTTAGTCTCTGAAGAAACAAAGATACAACCTCTCTTTTGCTCTTTTTCATTTATTCATACAACATCTGTCCCAGAGTAGTCACGCTACTCACTGTATTATTTGCAACCTCGACTACGGAGCTTATTATGTTTCTACTGACTGAGATTAAACAGATAACTCCAAAAATATGTTACAATTTAGGGCTGCAGGTGTAAAAGTTCTCCTTTCAAATTACTTTGCAGTAAAAAAAGAAACAGAAATGAAGACCTTATCCACACAAAACAAATTTAATTCAATTCTTAGTTAATGGAAGTTTTAGTTTTCATTTTGATAAAAGTTGTAGATGAAAAAAGGGGCAACTGGATCTAGTAAAGGTCCTCCAATTGTCTTCTTCAGAATGTCTTGAGGATACCAGGTCCTGTCGCAATCTTTTGGATCACTTTGTGGATAATTATGACCTGGATGGCAGAAAAACTACACAGACATCCTCAAAAAAGTTCCAGATTCAGATGACCACATTTAATAACAACTGCAGGGCTCAAAAATGACTAAAACCACTGTAGTGTGCAGGTGGGAACCTGCACACTACAGTGGAAACAGTGCAAAGAAGTACACATTAAAGACAGCATTAGGCTGTGTAAACCCTGGGGACATATTGAGACAAAAGCACTATGTCTAGTGACCAAACCAGGGGAATTTCTTGACAAGAAGTGAAAGGAATTTTGGTCACTGAAGGTAACTGAAAACCAGCCTGTGCAAGTGCAGGTTTTTTTCACCAACAATGAATAAAAGTGATTACCAGGCAAGGCTGAAGGTAGAGGATGATCTGCTGTTTTGTAATCCTGTATTAACTTCATAGATGTTAACTCATAGTCCCCACTAAATAAGAAGGTAGAGCATAAAAATCAGGTCTTATTGGCAATAAGTTCATCACTGAAACCAAATAACTGATTGCCTTGGAGAGATGGATGTTTAAAAATATGCTGAACAAAATATCAAAAAAGAAAAATGTTGCAGCTAGCAAGGATATATATTTATTTAACCTTTATTTAACCAGGAAAAAAACCTTCTTGAGATTAAAATCCCTTTTACAACTCTGTTGTAGCCAAAACAGGCAGCAGCACATATAACAACAGACAAAGAAAAAGCAGTCATACACAGACAAAATGCATTTGAAGACACAACAGATTCAGATGCAGATTTTCACCAAATTGACCACTTATGTAAGTTAATCAAAACATCTAAAGCCAGATGCGTCTGCCTCCAAGTCATGTGGCTTTCTCTTAAAAGCATCCAATGAGAGCAGATCTTTCAGTTTCAAGTCTTTCTGCAGGTCATTCCAGGCAGAGTGAGCAGCAAACTAAATTCTTTTTTTCCAAGCACAGTTCTGACCTTTGGAACAAACAGCAAGAAAATCATCCAGGGAATGAAAATGATAAGTTCCTGTGCCCTTACATACACTTCATGGACAAAAAAAAATTAAATTTAAATGTTTCAATCAGACCCGTTGCCACAGGTGTATAAAATCAATGCACTCTCCATTTACAAATGTTTGTCGTACAAATGTCGTACTGAATATCTCATGGCTGTCACCCTTGCAATAAGATGGTTCCTGAAGTTTCATCCCTCCCCGATACTCCATAGTCAACTGTAAGTTACATTATTAGAAAGTTGAAGCGTTTAGAAACAACAGCAACTCAGCCACAAAGTGGAAGACCACGTAAAATCACAGAACAGGTTCACCTAGGCAACGCTCTGCTGACTCCATAGCTGAAAATTCTGAACTTCCACTGGCATCAATATCAGCACAAAAACTGTGAGGCAGAGGTTTCATGGAATGGGCTTCCATGGCTGAGCAGCTGCATGGATGAACTGGTGTAAAGCACACCGACACTGGACCATGGAGCAGAGGAAATGTGTTCTGTGGACTGACAAATCACACCTCTCTGTTTGGCAGTCAGATGATTGAGTCTGGTTTTAGCAAAGTCCAGGAGAACGCTACCTGCCTGACTGCACTGTGCAAGTTTTGAAGTTTCCTGGAGGAGGGATAATGGTATGAGGCTGCTTTTCAAGGTTTGGGGTAGGCCCCTTATCTCCATTGAAGAGCAATCTTAATGCTTCAGCATACCAAGACATTTTAGACAATGCTATGCTTCCAACTTTGTGGCAACAGTTTGGGGAAGGCCCTTTTCTATTCCAACATGACTGTGTCCAAGTGCACAAAGCAAGGACTTTTAAGACATGGTTTGATGAGTTTGGTGTGGAAATCTTGACTGGACCACACAGAGGGGCCCTGAGCTTAACCCCCCTGAACACCTATAGGATGACCTGGAGCCAGGCCAACATCAGTGCCTGACCTCGTAAATGCTCTATAAAATGAATGGGCACAAATTCCCAAAGAAACATTCCAAAGTCTTGTGGAAAGCCTTCCATGCAGAGTGGAGGTCGTTATAGCTCTACATGGGGGCCAACTCCATATCAAAATGATCTGAATACAATGCCATTACAGTTCCTGATAGTGTAATGACCAAGTGTCTGAATACTTTTGTCCATGTAGTGTATTTATAGTAAATCACTGTCTGACATTCAAGCAGTCATGTTGTCCTCAAAAGGCTTCAAAAAGCTTGATTTGTCAGTTACACCCACTTATTTATCCTCCCTGGAGATCCATCAAACCCCCTTTCCTGACTTTGGTTACATCTCTTGTTCCCTGTTTTAAAATCTGTTCTTCCTCAACCCATAAATGTCCCTCAGGAAATTTACATGCAGGACTACTTTGTGTAGCAGCCATCAGGCTGTTGTGCGTAGAGGACTCCCCCTGAAAAAAATATTTTTAGTCAAAAGATTTCTCTTTAATCCTTGAGACTGTGCCTTTCTCTGAGGGTTTTCTTATTTAAGTTATCAAACGCCCCGCAGACTTTAAATTCCCACCCTTGAGCGTGTTTCAAAGAAATTCTAAGTATCCTGAATCAAAGTTAGACAATAATTTCCACCTCTCTCTGTCAAACACAAAATGCTGCAGGGGAGCCCGCGCCAGGTGTGTAATCTACATAACGCAATCACCACATAATCACAGCAATTACATGCACACTAAATTGAGGCTTGAATTAAAATCCACTGAGCATGTAACTTGTTTTTGGAGTCAGGCCCCTGTGCATAATCCTCATTTTTTTATATTCACATTTCAAGTGTTTGCCTGAATCCCTTATCTGCTGCAACAGGCTTTAAGGAGAATGAACTGCTGGATCCACAGTAAAGTGAGTAACAGCGAAGGTGTCCAGGCTCAAAGTGAGTGCTGCAGCAGTGATAAAGCACTTAGAAGTGAAAAACAGAGGTGTTAGATCAAAGTAATTGATTATGTGAATTAGCAGGGGTCACGTGATGACAGTGTGAGGGCCAGAGGACACACACAAGCTTACAATTAATTTGCCTAATTGTTGGGAATCTAGTTTCTCCCTTAATGGCTGATTTGAATCTTCATAATTTCAAGTAAAAGGATATTGTCAGCTCTACTTTTAATTTCAAACATTCATTTACTTTTAGTGATAGCAGTGCCTCTGTTTCTCTTTTCGAACCGCATCTTTGTCCGTGGTAAACGTCGCTGTGGTGTTTTTGCAGAGCTCAATTGTCTAACAGTACAGACAGCTCTGTGATAAATTTACCCCTAAATTTAGTTTTGATGGCTTTCTGCAGGTGATGCTCTTACAATGATCATACTTTGATTGGCAATAGACAGAAGATGAAAAAAAATTATATGTTTATTTCCTTGTGGCAACAAATGTCATGAAAAGATCAAAGCAACAATAGAAACCTTAAAGAAAAGCAATCTATCATTTATTGTCTGTATTCAGGACCACATATGCTTTATTCCTCTGTGTCAGAAACCTTCATCATCTTGTGATGCTATCCGTGTTCCTGAGATATTTCTTCTCTGCAGAGGTCATGATACAAATGTACACCTGTCTTGTACAATTAGAGGAATATGGACACACAATATAAGCTTTCTCTACATGTTTGCCATCAGTTGCTGGCTCCCTCTTTTCTGTTTCCTTTATTTCACTACACGCACACTTTTACACGTCGTAAAGCAGATTCAGTGCAGTATAAGCTTAGAAGAACAAGCCTGTGTCCAAAACCTCACACTAAAATACTGTCTACCAGGAATGACTGATGAAGTGTTATTCTAATCACAAATGCGATGTGTGCACATGCAGACCATGCAATGATAGCGATGTGACCTGCAAATCCTGCAACCGCAAATCCTCCATCTTTGACTTTTTTTTAAAAAGGATGATGGAAAGTTTTGAAGGCTCATTGTCATTTCAGGAATAATGTGAATGACGCTGCATGTTAACACAGACAGATACACAGACCTTTTTCTATTTTGCACGCATGGCCTTCAAAGAGGTTATTAAATATATTATAAAGGAGCCCCTCTGTGGGCTCTATCACTGACAAGCCTTTCAGACTGGCAGGGCTCCATGTCGCCTCCGGTTCCCAAATAGGGATGAGTATTGAAAACCACTACCGACACATCCAGTACCTACTGGACCAAATTATAACACAGATAGTGATACTTCATTTTGATACCCTGCCGCCTAATAAAAGGCAAGAAATACGTTATGGAATTTATTATGATTAACGTTTAAAGCTACACCGGTTTCCTTTTATTTTCCATGTTTGACAGCAACCTTATAAAGACATTTCTGCAAATCAATTATGATACTCTAACAGCTTTAATTCTCCCGCTGACTTTCAACACACATTTTTCCCTCAATTTCAGGCACCATTTAGGCACCTGCACTGTAAAAAAAAAAAAAAAAGGAAAGAAAAGAAAAGAAAAAGAAATAGTGATTTAGCACCGGTATCATAAAAACCCCAAACGATAACCAACCCTGTATCTGAAAACATAAATTTGAACCAGCAAGTTCACACCGGAAAAAAAAAAAAAAATAGGTTTGGGACCTGAAAAGATGATTCTCAGCTGGAAAAAAAAAAAAAAAAAAAAAAAAAAAGTTGTTTCTCCCTTGGGAAATGTGACATCATCAGTAGGCGTGTCATATTCTAGGTTGTGAAGATGAGTGGAAAATGGAGAACAAGTGGTCTGCTGAGGAGACAAAATGTTTGGTTGTTTTCTGGGCATCGACAGAAATCCAGGTGAATCTGGAGAGTAGAACAAGGAGGAGCAAGTTACACACAGAACTTTCAGAAGAGATGGTGAAGGCTGGTTTCACCTGAACGCCAGCTAAAAAATTAATAAACTCAAGAAACTGAAGAAGGAATACCGGGACAGCAAGAAAGACCTGGGCAAAAGTGGAGCTGGTCGAGGTGATACATGTCCATCAGTCCTGCCCCTCCTTTTCCAGAAAGCACCAAGGTTCTAAGACTCCAGAACGGAGCCAGAACCAAAACCTTGTCTGTCTGAAAGCACTAAGAGTTCATTAGTGAAATCGTGCTGGTCTCTGTGTTGACAGTGCAATGGGAGGCTGCTAGAGGTGTCTTAGTGCATCACAGAGGAATACAGCTGCTGTTGTTGGCATGCTTAAAAGTTTGTGCAGAAGTATAAGTTGTGAGTACATTGCAAAAACTGTAGACAGTTTTATAAAGTGTGGCTTAAATTTTAGATTTAATAAATTGTTTGTTTTGTTTCACCATTACTTTTAACACATGATTTAATAATGATGATGATATTATGATTAACTTAAACAAAATAGGTTACTCCACTATTATTATCTCAGGAGTGAAATAGGTCGGAGGCTGTCAGCTCTTCCACATGCTTGCAAACAATCATTGGCTGTGTCCGAAATCACTCCCTGTTATTTATATAGTGCATTATAAAGTGAATATGCCATTTTGTAGTGGTGTCCGAATTCTGAGTGAGCATTGTTAACTTTTTCCCCCATGCACTAGCACTTTGAAATTTCTTGAAATGAAAAGTGTGTTATAAATAAAATGTATTATTATTATTATGATGATTACAAGGCATGAGACCATCATCTTTATGCATAAATAAGTGATAACACACACAAAAAATGTATACAATTTTACCACTAAGTACACAACACTTTATTTCTATAAGTATTTTGGTTTCTTTTTGTGAAAATACATTGCATTCAGTTTTCAGTGAAATTCTACTGTTATTTTTGATCCTCAGCCATTTGTCATGGAACTCTACAAGCCGTTGCTGCTAAACGTTTCAATTGTGAGACAGCGATGAGGTCATTACCTGCTGCCGGAGTAGTGTCCAAAATTGTTTTTGTGTTTTTCAGTTGAGTCCACTATATAGTCCACTATATGCTGCTCACTATATAGTGGATAGGGAGTAGGGAATGAGTGTGTGGTTTCAGACACAGCGATTGACATAGGAGGATGTGATCACCACATCGAGATTTCCCTTCTTGTTTTATTATTATAATTTAATAAATTGAATGTAGTGTTTGTAAGTCTAAATGTTAGACTAGAATGGACTAAAGATGTGCAGGTGGAGGCTTCTGATGCACGTTCCTATAGTGCACGGTAATGATGAGAAATCCTACATGTGGAGCAGGTAAAAACACACATGACGCTACTGTTCAGTCATCTAACAAATTGTAAAACACCTGTGGTTTTCTAATTATTGATCATTATTAAGCACTATGAATGTTTAATGGCTGTGTTCAATAAAGACTTTAAATATTATTATTATTATTTGTGTGGTATTAGGTTAAGCACATTGTGTTTATATATACTTGATGACTCGGACTTAAATGCAGATCAGATCACATTTGATGACTAATTGATGCAGAAAACTAGTAACCTTGCAAAGCAGATGAATACGCCTGTTTCCATGTTTTTCACTGGCGAATGCATTTTGCAAAGCTCCCGTCTGAACCGTCTGGGCCCGGTCAGAAAGTGAGAGGACCAATCAGCATAGAGGGGCAGTACTTTTAGGTGCGGCAGAGTCGTGATGTAAGCAAACAGCAATGAGAGGCCGGTGCAATTATGGCGGAAGACATTAGCGTGGAAGCTGCTAAAGCGCCAGTGTTATCAGAACTTGACGACGGTACTTCGTTAAAAGAACAAAACAGCAGTGAGTTGTTTTCTTTTCAAAAATGACAAAAGTCATGTACTGACATGTCTACAGTCGCCATGGTTCACGGCGTTATGCTGTTCTCTATGGTGTTTACTCCTTCGGTAGGGGCACAGCTTGGTAGCGACTATGTCCCGTGTTTTGTTGATCTGATTGGCCCGTAAAGATGTAACAGAACGTTCATCCAATCACCCTCCGAGTTTTTTCAAAGGCTCTGTCCTTTCCCAAACACTGTCTATGAGTGGTTTACCAGATGGATGTGTGAAAAAAAACCTGGCATGCCAGGTTAGAAAACTAGATCATTTCAAAGGTTTCACATACTTTTTCTTGCCACTATATGTGACTGATATGCACTTAAAGATACCGTCTGATCTGCTTTGTGGAAAAAGTAAACATTTGTTTATAAAAGTCTGGCTGAAGAGAGAACTTTTTTTGCCTCGACTAATCTACTGTAAAAGTTTGTGAAACCATCAGCAGTCTGAGAACTGAGCACTGAATCTGCAGAGACTGTAGTCTCTTCCATTTAAAGACATTCAGGCTACAGATGCTGCTGCTGCTATCACAGATACACCGACATGACACTCAAGGCAGATGTTCAGTTACACAACACAATCTTTGTTGAGTGTGCTGGCAAGATCAAGTCTTGGCAGAATGAGCCTCTACTTTTACTTTTAATGTGGGAACTGTTGTTTATTAAGCAATCCCACACATGCCGTCTCTTTGGCACAAACTCTCATCAGGAAACATGATGCGTACTTATCCACAACTGAAATAGACCCAAACAAACACATGATTCACTCATGTTTCAGAGGCATTTGCCAAAAACTACAGTAAAGTACTGAGCAATGATTCAGCCTTTTTTAAAAACTGGATTTAAAAAGTCTGTGGGTAGAGATGGGCTTGAGGCTGACAGCACAGAAAGGTTGAGATGGATGGAAAGTAGTAGGCTGTATCAAAAATCTCCCCAGTTTTTACTAAAACATTCAGTTTCTATTTACTCTTCATGCTGAACGTACTATAAAGAGAACACTTCTACATAATGCACCATTTTTGCTCTGTCTGGGACACATTTGTCAGTGAAGTGACACCATAACAATGATTCTCAGAGGTGAGAGAAAAGAAGAAATTCAAGGCATTTTTCCTTAATATACTATCTATATTTACCGACATTTTTCATTTAGCCATAACATTTTAATACAAATATCAGCATTAGCTACACCTTTCATTTTACAAAACAGGCTCATTATATTAGCTTTCCCTACACAAGACCCAATTTCATCCTGAATAGACGTGACAGTGCCAGAAAGACTGCATAATTTCTTGGCATATTAATCAGTGCATATTTCCCTCAACAGACTCAATATGCCTTCGCCAATGTAAAGACTTATTTGGCAATATAAGAAATATAAAAGAGGCAATCTTTAGAAGAGGCTTCAAACTGACAGGATATGTAACTGATAAGAAGAACTAAGAGTAACATGTAAACAAGCAAAAATGCCAGCCTTGTGATTATTTTGAGATTAATGTGTCCTCTTTTATTTGGTTTGAATCACAGCTCCACAGAGAAACTTTCTGTTTGAGTCAGTCTTGTTGTCCGCTGTGAATAAATATTTTTTTCTTTACATGTGCAAGTACAAAAATAAAAAAAAACAATAATTCCTGCTGTGAGTTTTCTCCCATATTTGGTGTTTTTTTCTTATACGTGCACAGTTGAATGCATAGTTTGCTATAGCCACCAGGAAGCCCTCAGTCAAACATTAAAACAAGACAATGAGTAGAGATATTCTGCCCACCTCAGCTGCTTACTTCTTGTTTTGAATTATGACCTCTGCCCAACATAAACTTCACTCCACTTTATGTTTTTCAGCAGAGATGAGCAGAGCTAAGCACAGGTCTTAACTTGACTTGGGAATGTCTAGTGGGGCCACATTTTTTACAGAGGTCAGGGGGCCGTCCAGGAGGATGGAGTTACGTGAGGCGCTTTGGTGACAGAAAGCTCAGCCTGTGACGAAGAACAATCCAGGCCCATCACAAGTAAGCAGCTATTACATGTCTTTTAACAAACATGAAAATAAAGAATTTATCTGCAAATATTTGAGATAATAAAAGTACTCAATAGAAAAAGGTGTATGACTTAAGTTTTGTCATTTTTTTGAATTATTGCTGACATTTCATTTTGAAAAATGTAAATACTGAGCCTTTTAAAGGTACCGCATGTAGAATTTCTGCATGAAATATCTATATTAATTCAAAAAGTGACCATTCCTATGTTGTATAACTTTTTTTAACTGAGGTCTTGTAGAATCTTAAATATTTCCTCAAGTTTTCAAAGACTAAGAAACTCTTGAGTTTGATAATTGCAATGGGACGTCTTTGAATGGAGGTTGCGAGTCCAATCACCAAAACCTGACCCCAGTATCATGGCTCCCCCATTCCAGCAAGCTCAGACAAGCACTGCTCAGCTCTGCCCACCTTTACAGCTGCCTTGCCAATATGACTTCTTGTTTTGAATTGTTTTTTGGTGTTTACAGTCTGACAGGTGTTGACTGACAGTTTAGTGCTGCTTCTAGCACATATGCACATTCTTGGGTTGCTTCCAAATGGACCAGGAAATGCTTTAATTTTTTCCCTCAGTGTGAGAAATTTATGAATGAAACCATTAAGTAAATATGCCTTATGATGTGCCGTTGTTATTGGAAACAGTTCTCAATTCAAAACAAGAAGAAGTATTGAGAAGGAGGCTAAGAAGGTGGGCGGAGCTTGGCAGCGTTGCCTGGCTCATGATGGTTGTTCTTGTTTTGGTCATCAGGCAAATCAATCTCTCGAAGCTCAAATCTACAATGTTTGTGCTATACCAGAACCAGTTTGGACCAATCAGCATCACTTCAGGAGAATGAGGCAATGCAGTAGGGGTTAAGTTGTACTTAAAGCTGATAGCAATGGCAGCAGGGGAGCAGCAGTAGGCTCAGATAAAGCTGTAATAAAGTGGCAGTTTTATTAGAACAGGATGATGTTTCTTTATTAAATAAAGAGAAAAAAAATAGTACTGAAAGCTTTCTGTAATGGGAAATATGTTTTCACTCTACTGCTTTGGCATGAGTTTGACAGTCTAGTTCAAGGGGTGGAGGTAGGTCTTGTGTGAGTGGCTGTATACAATGGCCACTGGTGAAGTGGTTAGCTCTGATGTAGCCACAGCGCTTTGGTCAGATCAGGACCACATGAAAGAAAAGAGCAACACTGGAAACTTTATGATGGAAAAATGTTTGTTTAGCTCTTCTTTCAGAATGCTTCTACATGAGTTTGGGATTGTTAGGGCTGGGGATTTTCTGGTGTATACAATGCCTGCTGACGTTGTAGCTATTAGCTTGGATGTACCTGTAATTGGCAGTCTAAACCGAAACCACATTTCGTTCAAAGAGCAACAGTGAGCTTGTTTTGGCAGAAAAGATGTTCTAGCACCTCTTTAGTTCACGGGGAAGCTTTGCCATGCCTACTACTTCATTTTGTCTTGTTGCTCTGATTGGCCCATGATGAATTTGACAGACGGACGTTCCTCCAATGACCTTCAGAAAAACTTTGAGAATTTTTGCCTTCTCGAATGCTTTCTATGGGAGGTTTCTGAAATTAATGTGAAATTTATTGATGAAATGGAAATATGAAACAGTCTATCTGAAACAACCATAGGACCATGTAGGAACAACCATATGGTTGGACTGATCGTTTTAATACTTTACATTACTGCGATTATGATAAAATTGGGGAGGCAATTACACCACTTAAAGTTGAACAGCTCTTTCATTCACTTTAACAATTATAATAATGATAATAGATGTAAGGTGATATAAATTACTGCAGCATTTGGAGTCAGGCTGGTCTACAGCGGCAGACCACCCACACCAATCCAAAGGAACCTTGGAGACATGGGAGCCCAGAAACTCTTCGAAAGATATGTGTTTGGTAACTTCAATAGTGCATGAGGATGGAGAAATATGGAGCTAGTGACATGCAGAAATATGATATGAATGCATACAGAGGGAACTCAGTGTGCCTTGCCCTCAGCAGTCTAAGCCTAAAATAGTCAGTCATGTTGATGGTCTTGTCTGCTTTTGCAGGTCAACGAGACATCAATATCAATTTGGGCCATTTCCTAACCATCAAAAACTCTTCACATGGGCTTTAATTGATTCAATACTAATGGTCCCAAATATGACAGAAGGTTGTGCTAGTTTTGGATGGTTGAAATGTCCTTCAGAGGGCAACTTTTATGCTGTCAGATTTAAGAGCCTGCTCACTTTTTATTCAGTGACAAAGCTCAGCCATTACCTCTGCTTTTAATAGTTTGTCTTTTCAGTGCAGGTCCGTGTATGTGTACTTCTTTATGAGTTAAACTGATCACACCTTCCCAAATCTGAGATTTGTAAGTTAACCTTGTAAAGCCAATACACTGACTAGAGTCCATGTATTTTATCAGGCGGCTCCATCTAGCAATATTCCAAGTTGAAACGTTTGCTCCCAGCCTTAGAATGACTGTATCAGTCAGCACCAATTAAGGGAAAAAGAGGCAGTAGCAAGGCCTGCAAGCCTGTAAACCAGTGGTTCTGCACTGGGATCCACCACTACTTCCTTAAAGACAAACGCGACCCAAATTTCTTACATTGTCAATCATAACCAAATGTTTTTGATGAGAAATAGGACAGTTTGGACCTGAGATGGAACACAAAATGTGATGGAACAAAGAGACTGAGACATATCCTTTAAAATATAAGCACATCTACTAGTTGCCATATTTCTTTCTAGGCACACCACCCAAAAAATGGCTTTACAACCTCCTCTTGAGTCCCAACCCATCAGTTAAGAACCAAAGTAAAAAAAAAAAAAAAAAAAAACGCCTACCAAAAGCAGCTATAACTGCGGTTTTATAAGAGTAGTACATTGCTTTACTAAAAGAACATTAATAAATATAATGAGAGCTTCTATGGTGGACAAGATGTTTTTGCTCCTCTCCTGACCAGCTTCAGGCCTTGTCCACACATGTGTATCTTTTAAAATGGAAGTTTCCTCCTCTGTTTTCAAAAACAATCCTGTCAACATATGCTGGGTTTTTGAAAAAATCATCCACATGGAAATGCACTTTACATGTTGGAAAGAGCACCCCAAGTCAACAGCAGTGGTCTATGAGTATTTATTTGTTTTTATAAACAAGTCCAGCTCTTCCAGTGAAAACTCCTTCACCTTTCCTCTACAGTGACCATTTTATTTTCAACGTTTGCCCACCCACCCAACTAATGCAGATGCAGGATGTTTGCAACCTTTAGAGTGTATGTAGCAGTGGTGACCTCCATAGCCCATGGCGGCATCTTTGTTTATCAACATGTTGGAAAAACATCTGTGTATGTACTTGTACCCTTGAAATTCCACATACTCAGTGCGGTGATCTACAGTGTTTTGCTCATGAAACACACTGTGGAGCAAATCGCTCCCTGTCTAGTCATCTTGCAAATTCACTGTCAACACTCTGGTCCATCTCCAGTGTGGCCGAGGAGCACCGCTCAGCTCTGCTCGCCTACAGATAGTGCTGGGTCTATCTTTAGTGGCTAAACTGTGTCATCATGTAGGGCAGATCGGTCCAAACAGTCAGACAAATGTGCAAGGCATCCTTTCAACTTTAAATTACAGCACAATGCACTGCCTTTTTGTAGTAAATCATCACTTAATCAATGTTACATACCAAGCTGTGGCCCAAGCTGTAGGTCACCGGTTGGTCAGTGGGTCCTGTAGCTACTATGGCACCACTAACGAAGAAAAGTTAACTTTGAGGAGGAAAACCACTGCCAATGCTGCACTGATCCGTCTATCACTCTCACACTCCACTTTTACCCTCACTCCTGAACAAGACCCAAATACTCGAACTCCTTCACCTGAGGCAGAGACTCAGTCCCCACCTGAAGAGAGCAATCCACCGTTTTTGCGGCAGGGAACCAAGGCCTCGGACTTGGAAACGCTGTCCCTCACCCCAGCTGCTTCGCACTCAGTTGAAAACCACCCCAGTGTCTGCTGGAGATCCCCAGCTGAAGAAGCCAACAGAACAAGCATGAAAATCAAAAAAACAGAAGTGTTGTTAAGGGGCCCCATGGGGCGAAGGCCAACACACCCCAGGAATATGTCCGACTTTGTGCTGAGAATGCGGACACTCTCACTTTGGTTGTACAGCGACGCGATGGCTCTCTGCAACAAACCCAGGCCCCATAATCCACAGTGCCTCCATGTGACCCCCAAGATTAACTGTTGCGTCAAGTTATTTTTAAGTGTCCAAGTTCTCAATTTACTACTGGCTGTGGTGTACACTATTGACTGTCTTTTATATAAAGAGAATATAACGAGGATATAAAAGGGATTTTTGACCAAGGCATTTGACTACTCAAGGGTTTTTTATTAACAATAGCTAAACTATAGAAAGCTGCCACCTTGGTCTTTAATTGAAGTGTAGAGAAGAGAAAGGTTGAGAAGGTGGCAGAAGGGGCGGGAGGGTGACGTGGAAGAAGAATAGGCCTCCAGCGCTGCTAATTACGTCCACTCATGGTGTTTAACAGCAGGTCTGCAGGTTAAACAGCAGCCTCACTCTGGAGGCTGTCAGGACAGTCAGACTGCGCTGTGGATGATAGATGAAGCAGCATATGGCTTTTACTGGACCTATTATAGAAAGTTCATGCGCTGCACATACATCCCAGGCTCATACACATTCCTTTTCTTGCACAGATCACATAGTTTGAAGGGATGGACAGTAGCCACAAACATTAAGAGCAGCTAAAATGTTGACAAACTACTGCTGGTTGATCTGTTCAGCCGTGATCATGCCAATTTAAAAGCTGTTCTCGGTAAATCATCGGTGATGCAGGGAGGGCTAGGCTTCATTTGTCTGCGTTTTCATTGACAGGCATGCTATTAGGCAAACAATCAATGCAGCACTGATGGATGATTGGTTATCATCATTTATTGCTTAGTCATCATAAGCAGCTTCCAATCATCCAGATGGTTCTTAAAGCGGCATCCTTTTTTTGTACAGCAAAAGGAAGAGATGCTGTTTTTTTTCTTCTTAGCCATCTGTTTAATTTTTAAATATGAGTAGAGCTCTACATGGCTGGATATTATACTGTCATTGCAAAGGGCAACGTCTTACTACATTGAATAAATTGCAAGGAAGGTTAAAAAGAAACCAAACAGATGGTGACTGCAGAGTCCAGCAGCCCAGAGCAGCACCTGTAGCTGGTTACAGCACAGGTGTGATTGATCTCGAAACAGATTTAAGAAACATGTGTCAAGAGACAAGACAGTTCTATAAATCACTGCTTAATAATAGCAAAATCCTCCCATATGGGCCCAAAATCTGTTTCAAGTAAGACTCTGATCTAACGTGTGCATTTGGGGGTCTTTGACACAAAAATGCGTAGATCAAAACGTGGTATCACAGCGGCACTCTGTTGTGCAGATGGGAGTCTTTTATCATGTAAATGCTCTTCATATTGCTGATAGGGGCAGCAGGGTACTCAAGAACTGGAAGAGACAGACATCCGTCACTGCAGCCTATTCTGCATCAGATCCTGAGAGCTGAATTAAATTTGGAAACATTAAACGTTAATATCTCAAACCACTTCTTGTAAAAATGGACCAGAGCATCTGTCTGTGGCTTAAAAATCTGCCCGTAATTTCGTATCTGGCTTTTCTTACAGGAAGTGTTCATGAAAATACAGAACTTCATCACTTATTGCTCCTCTTGTAACCTTTCATGCCTTTTTAAATCCTTTAATGTGGCTATAAAAAGTTGAATCATATTAAATTCATGCATTCGTTTGCACATTTGAAAAAGTTGTTGGTGAAACACATGATGAGGCTTTTTATTCTAACCGGAAGGTAAAACAGTCACAGCGAGTGAACGTAACACCTAATCCCTCAGTTTAATCCCAGCCTGAAGAGAGCATCAAAATACTGACAAACTAATTCTGTCGCTCATAAAATGAAGGAGAATTGCTCAGAAGAAATATGCATTCGCTTTACTCAGTATTAACAGTGATTTGGGCTGGCTGCAAGCAGAGATAATACAACAGGAACACATACTGACATCTGCAAAGTTACTCATCTATGGGTGTAAAAAGTTGGAATGAAGTTTGCATTAAATATACACTGCAATGAAAGTTAATGTAGTTTATTACTGTCAAGGTTGCATGACAGGAAACAAAGCTAGTTGGCATGCATTGGTAAGACCTTAAAAGCATGATTTGTGATTCACATTTACAACATTTACATGGACCACTACTAATCTGAATAAAAGCCTGATCAGAGTGAAAATGCTTCATGCAAACAAGTCAATTAGATGATCTGATCCCACTGATTCCAAGCAAATTCTTTCCAATCAAAAAGAGTATTTTATGCGGAGTGTGCATCTAAATATTTACTCTGTTTGGCAAACCCTATCCCTTGCAACCCTTACCCTAACAGTAACCCTGAGTCTAAAAAAAGCAGGACTCAAAAGAAAATACAGACTTGGCGTGGATAGTAAGTAGAACTGAGCAGAATGGGTGTTCAGGCACGCACCAGAGAAGACCAGAGTACATCTTTGGAATTGCAAATAGAGTTCAAAGAGCAGAGTTTGTTCTGATGTGTTTCACATGAAAACCCCCGTGCAGACAGAGTTTGTGGAATTTGAGGGTTGACAGATTCACTCTGGTTGACTGCAGAAGCATTGGAGGTCACAGATTTTTTACATCAGAAATAAAAATATCTACATTCTGGTTTAAAAACTGGTTTTGGTTAGAATAGTTTTGGTTTAGTTTTAGATTTGGTGCTATAAAGCAGGGATGGGCGATAACAATTTTTTCGAAATTCGATATGATGGCAATAGTTTTTGATGTTATTTTACTGATACCGTTACTTTTGAAAAAAGAATAAAATACTGGACTATTAATCTTTTAAAAGGTACACATTTCAGGCAAATAAAATGATGTATTTAGGTAATTCAGAAATGTATTTACTTCCTTTAAATTTAACTTAACCCTTCAAAACCTGAGTTTCTGGACTCTTTTCTTATTTTCACCATAAAAGGCCCAGAAAATGTCCTGTGAGTACGTGCTTTTGCCCATTTTTCCACAATACTTAGAACTTTTAATATATGGTAGTTATTTACGTTTTACCGCGTGTTGGGACTTGCGATGTGTAGATGAGACTGTAGACAGCTAAAACGAGGAGCTCCCGGCCGAATAAGTTTAGAAAACGGAGAAAACTCTTAAAATCATAACTCCACGACAGAAAAATAATTAAAATAGATAAAACACACTTTACTGCATGTTAAGAGTGTTTTAACAGTTTAAAATGAAAAAACACAAAAAACAGGGGAACTTTATGCTAGAATCTTAGTGAGAAAAGGGGAAATGACAGTAATAACCACATGCTGGCTGAGAAGCACAGTTTCTCAGCTTCCAGAAACTGTTTGAATTTAAAAACTTCAATTAAAGTGTTTGTGCAAGCAGATAGAAATTAAATAGTTAGAAATTAATAATCGCACAAAATTAAAATATCTACACCATGAGAAATTCCACTTTTTTCTTGTTTAAAAAAATCATAAAGAGGAAATTATAGAATTTAAAAAATACAAGCCATCAAAGATTTTTATGGAAATATTTTTTTATGTTTCTACAATTAGGTCTTTATACATTTTGTAGTATTGACATGTGGCTGCAGAGTACTTTTTGTTATATTTTCTTACAATTTTGACATTGACTTGGAGGCCACATTGAGTAAGAAGGATGGATGAGTTCATATACGATTGAGTGGAGCTGCTGAGATTTGTTACTGGTGTATGATTGCTCCCATAAGTCACCTAGTACAGTAGTATAGACATGTCTGATTGGTCTCCAAAGACACATGTCCCAGGCAAGCAGGAGAATTTAGTATCGATACTTTGTTAGAGTAATCAACACCAAAAGAGTACTTTGTAAGAATCAATATATCAATACTTTGATATCAATACTCCCACCACTACTATAAAGGATACGAGTTATGCATAATTAAGACCATAGCATGTATCTGTTTATCAGGAGGATTAAGGCCCACCTCTTTGTCTGTTACTCATCTGATCAAAGCTAGTTTAAGCTAGTTTCAGTATGGTGACTATAATGGACTGGCTTCCGAAGACAGCTTTGGAAACCCACTGGCTCACTCAGACTGTGTTCATTACCTTCAACAGTCTGTGGTTTCAGCAGAGTGCAGCCATTTCTAAGACTTATCCAGATATGTAGACTGACGTTCTTTGGTTCTTCAGTCTAGAAAGCACATTGGTATTCTTGAAGTGGAACCGAAACCTGTACCTGTATCACAATCATCCTGTTACTTCCTTTACGTGGTGGCAGGACTAATGTGGAAGACAAAAATGTGTGAAAAATGTTTGAGTCTCTGAGTGAAACATTAGTTTAATAAAGTGCTGTATAATCCAATGTGAGCTGAAAAAAAAAAAAAAAAGACACAAGCCCAGAAGGAGGTACTTTAATTTTTTAAAGGCATTTCTCACCAGCAGATTTAGTCGGGACAAATTAGATATTTTCTTTATTCATTGTTTAAAAATGTTTCATATTGTATCTTTAAAACATGCAATTACATAAACATGGGTGGAAAAGGGATAATAATGATAATTAGAATGGATTTCAATGCTTTCATTGACTGTTTATGTTCAGGTCTAACTTAGAGACAATGCACAGCTTGATTCATGCAAACAAAGCCAATGAAGGTTAATAAAAAGTTAAAGGAAAGGTGAGCAGGTATTAATTCAGCAGTAAACAAGTGATTAACCATTCCACCTACTTTGAGGATCCCTGAGACTGTTTGAAAAGAAATAAATGAGTCTTTGTTTCTATCCTCAGGGATAATCAGCCCTCTGTGATGCAAGTTTCTCATTTAGACTGATAGGATAAAACACTTTTATTGCTTTAAGCTTTGGAACCAAGTTTCTCAACAGGCTCTCCCCTTTTTTGTGATTGTTATAGTGTTGCATGTACATTGATATTTTTAATTTTGTAAGATTGTCAGCTAAGAAACGAGAGACATTAAAAAAAAAAACAAGACCCTGTCTGTTTCATTGAAGGACCGAGCAGGGATGCAAATAATAAACAGTTCACTAATTATCCTGGAAAATTAAGGGAAAAGATGCCTTGGAAATGGCATTTCAAAATTAAACAGTTGTTAAAAACAGCCTGTTTGGATGTTTTCCAAGCAGGCTGACTCAGTAGGGTCATCTGCTGAAGGAATGATTGTCTACACAACAAAGAAAAGAAATGAGAGCAGTCAATGCTTGAGGAAAAAACAGCAAAATAATGAACATATAAATGTACCATGTTTACTGTAAGATTTAGTTGTTAGTTTTAATGTGCCTAAAACACGCTGAGACTCTTTGAAGCATCAACACAGCACAACGCCACGCTGACAGCAGATAATTCACGACACACAGACAGCTCATCCACTACATTAAACCAGGCACAACTGGATTAAAATACTTTAATTTACCTTTTTAGAAAATAAATATTACTTCACTTTGTCAATTGTTACTGCTTTTTTTTCTTATGCTGCATTCATGGGACCCTACTGTATGCCTAGTGAAAGGGTCTGCTCTGTTATCCCACCTGATGCATCTTCGTCCCACACCAGCGGCCTTAACATCATAACTAACTATGGCATGTTGATGAAAATCACAATTATAAAGGTGAACACTAGAGCTAAATGTTATGATTTGGTTTTGTTTGCATAGATTTCTGGCAATTACTTTAATTTTAACATGAAAAATTGAGGAATTGTATTTAATCATAAATTTATTGGTGCCACTTTTTTTTAATTCTATCTGTTATGACTTGTGAGTAGGCTCTGTACTTATGCCTTTATCTGTTTTGTTTCATGGGTTAATATCTACATAATACACAAACTAGCAAACTACGGTGTTTAAAGTGAGGTTTCAAGAGAGAATGAAACAACAGGAGCTGAACTGAATCATCAATCACCCATCTAAATAGTTTTGACTGATGCGAAAAATTTGCATTAAATCAAACCTGTTCCAAAAAATAATAAAATAATGGAGGAAAATTTTGGCGTCAGTGTACAAACAGAGTTAGAACATAAGATCGATTTCCTTTCATAACATGTGAAAAATTCGGACTTGGTAGGTATAGTGTGATCTCTTGTCTCCAGCTGGTCAAGGCTGCATTAGATTTCAGTGATAGATCCAGTGGGCAAGGATGCAGTGATGGCTGGAGAAAAAATTGTGGCATATACTAACCTTAGAAAGCAGATGGATTCGCCCTGACTGTGTTTCTCACTGGCAAGCCCATCTTGCAAAGCTCCCATCTGAACTGTTTAGGCCCGGTTAGAAAGTGACAGGACAAATCAGCACTAAGGGGCAGTACTTTCAGGTGCGGTGGAGTCGTGACGTATGCAAGCGGCGAGAAGAGGCTGGTGCAATGATGGTGGAAGAGATTAGCGTGGATGCTGCTAAAGCGTAAGCTTTATCAGAACTTGATGACATTTCTTCGTTAAAAGAAGAACAAAGAACAGCAGTGAGTTGTTTTCTTTTCAAAAACAACAAAAGTCGTGTACTGACATGTCTAAAGTCGCCATGGTTCGCGTTATGCAGCTCTCTGGAGTTTACCCCTCCATAGTGGCGAACTTTGGTTACAGCTATGTCACATGTTTTGTTGCTCTGATTGGCCCGCAAAGATGTGACAGACAGAATGTTTATCCAGTCACCCTTAATTCACAGGCTCTGTGCTTTCCCAAACACTGTCTATGGGAGATTTTCCAGATAGATGTGTGAAAAAAATCCCTCTGGCTTACCAGGTTAGGCATAGACACAACACTGCAGACACAGAGTATGAGGACTTGATGGACTTAAAAACATCAAATGTGCTAGAGGAAATGTGGCGTTGCTTGTTGTTCACTCTGACACTACTGAGGATAAAATAATTGATATTTTTGGTAGTTGGTCTCCAAATCTAGCCTGACTCCCAGACTGACTGTTTCATTTATTTCACTTTAATCTGGGAAACCTTCCATACAAAGTGTTTGGGAAGGGCAGGACTTTTTAGAAAGTTCTGAGGTGATTTGATAAATGTTCTGTCTGTCACATTCATTTGGGGTGACCAGACAAAGTGAGGTAGAGGCATGAACAGCTGTTGTAAGTTATGTGACCTCAGCAGTGGTGCTGTTGTAGTTTACGGTGGAGCTTAATGGTGGATAAAACTCATGCTGAGGCTGGCTGGTCACTAGAAGTGTAAAGAAAATCTTTTTAATAAATAAAGGCGTTCAGTGTGGTACAAGTCTCAGCTGTCAAAAAAAAAAAAAAAAAAACTGCTGTTCAGATCTGATAAAAACTGTCACTAAAGCTACATCTGAGTAATCAACTTCACTGGCGGCAGCCAGTGTAGAAATAATGCAGAGCTTGTAAGGATTGCAGACTCATGCTGAGGCAGGCCAGAACAAAAAAAAAAAAAAAAAAAAAAATCAGTGCTTTTCTCTTGTTTTTATAAAGAAATGTGGCCCAGTTCTAATAAAACTGCTGTTATCCTACATTTGAACTAATTCCCACCTATTGCCTAGACCATGGCGCTCTGCCATGACCTCAGCAAAGATGCACAGAAAATGTGTCCTTTAAGTGTTTTCTAGATGCTCTGTTAAAGTGACCCTGAACTCTGAGCCCAGAGAAAGTCTCCATTTAGAAAGTCTTTCTACCTATTGTGCCTGAGCTTGCCTCAGACATTCCTTCTCACTTTGTTTACCCCGCTGAAGTCAAGTAGTTAAACCTCGATCAGTGATTGTTCTTCAAACACCAGGACACTCAAATGTCTTTCTAAAAAAGGATTTATGCACACTTGTGTTGAGACTTTAGATGGAGAGAAAGCTGTTAACAAAAGTGCACAACATCACTATTCAGACTGTTACTTTAAATCATCAGTTCCAAATCTGACTAATACTTAAATAAATAAAATTCTGTCTAGATTACCAACTGAACACTGAAGCTTTTGTGAAAACCAGACATTGCAAGGAAAAACTGTCTCACAACACAGCCTGTTCTCTCACTGCTATGTCAGTCCAAATGTTCCTACAGAGATCTGCTCCCTCGTATCAATAATTCACATAAAATAAGAAAGGCTTTGTTCAAAATGTGCTAAAAGAAAAAAGGAAGAATCTGATTACAGACCAGCAGAAAGAAAGTTCTATAAATCTTAACAGCCTATCCTGGATCCCCTGGTTTCTAACGTTATGCTTTTCTCTTAAACAGAAAATGTAAAACCTTCTTGGAGTTGTTATTTGTGCCAGTTATTTCATCTGTTTTCATTTAGATTAGCAATCCTCTTAATTAAACAAATCAGCTTGATCAGATGCTGACACTCAAACACCAGCTGTTTGACCCATTCAAACTGGTAGTATTTCTATTCTCCAGTTGGTGTCCAGATGAAGGCCAAATATCATCTTCTCTTTATCAGCAGCTTTTTATACAACTTGACCAGTGTGACACACGCTCGGTGTGACAAAGTGTTACAGACCGACCATCAGGCTGCCTCAGTGAATATAAACAATGACAGAGAGGTGCAATACTAGTCCTGTGCCCATGCCGTATAAAATGGATTATATGAGACTGCCTGTGAACATTACAGCGACTCTTACAATAAAAGCAGCAGTTAACTGCAAATCATGCTGAATTTGTTTGCCACCATCAAGGCATACATATAGAACAGTATCTTCAAACAGGGGGACCTTTGTGGTTTAAAGAGAACTGTCTTTATAAAAAAGTAGACACCTTAAAACTGCAGTGTGAAAAAACTGAGAGAAAAAGAAGTGAAGTATCGACCTTTTGTCAAGCCCTGCCTTCCTAAGTTACTCTTAGAAAAAATATGTTGTTGCCAGGCTCCTTCCTGTTTGAAAAAACTGAAAAATACCCTGTGATTAACCTGATTGTCACTGAAATTAGTTTGTTAGAGATGGTTTATTTCAAACATTTTAAAAATGAAACAACAACAAAAAAAAAAGCATAAATGGATAGGAATTATTCATCCCCATTTTATCCCAGACCCCTCCCCCAAACATGATGTAGTTAGTTAATTAGCTTCCACATCATTAAAAAGCTATTCAGTAATAATTTTCTTACAATAACTACCAATAATCTATGTCATATGACAAAATCAGCACTGATTTAGCTTTGTATACACTATATTGCCAAAAGTATTCACTCACCAACCCAAATAATTGAAATCAGGTGTTCCTATCATTCCCACGACCACAGGTGTATAAAATCAAGCACCTAGGCATGCAGACTGTTTCTACAAACATTTGTGAAAGAATGGGTCGCTCTCAGGAGCTCAGTGAATTCCAGCGTGGTACTGTGATAGGATGCCACCTGTGCAACAAGTCCAGTTGTGAAATTTCCTCACTCCTAAATATTCCACAGACAACTGTCAGTGGTATTATAACAAAGTGGGACCGATTGGGAACGGCAGCAACTCAGCCACGAAGTGGTGGGCCACATAAAATGGTGGAGCGGGGTCAGCGGATGCTGAGGCGTATAGTGTGCAGAGGTCCCCAACTTTCTGCAGTCAATCGCTACAGACCTCCAAACTTAAGATTAGCTTAAGAACAGTGCGTAGAGAGCTTCATGGAATGGGTTTCGATGGCTGAGCAGCTGCATCTAAGCCATACATCACCAAGTGCAATGCAAAGCATCGGATGCAGTGGTGTAAAGCACACCACCACTGGACTCTAGAGCAGTGGAGACGCGTTCTCTGGAGTGACGAATCGTGGTTCTCCATCTGGCAATCTGATGGATGAGTCTGGGTAATTATATAAAAATAAAAATATACAGAATAGTGTTTTAAATGTTAAAACTCAGTTACGTTTAAAAGCATACAAAAAAGGTTCAAATATTATTTTCATTATTTTATTATTTAATACTGAAGGTGTTGCAACATGTCACCAAAGTCCCATCACTACGAAAAAGCCCATGTTTTTAACTTTTTACGTCTACCCCAAGTGTTAACAGTGCAAAAATAAAAACACTCTTCAGCTACGAATGTGTCCTGAAAGTAATGAAATATTCAGGCAAAAAAAAAAAAATTTTTAAAAAAGCTCAAGGGGAAACGGCAGCAGGCAGGAGTTTAAAAAAGCCTCACTCTAAGGCCTGGAAGAGCGGAGTGACTCAGTGTTTGTGTGGTAGGTTGGCAGAAAGCTGTCCAGTTTGGTTTAGTACAGTTTAGCCATGGTTTCACTCAGGGGTGTCAAACTCAATCACTGTAGGGGCCAGATTCTGAATTTAGGTCTAATCTAAGGGTCAATGTAAATCCAAAAACTGTCAACCTGATTTCACCAGTAACAACTTACAGGATTAAAGATGTAAGCTCAAAATCTGAGATAAATAGTCAAATGTATTAGTTCAAAAGATCAAAACATGCAATGGAGTTATGAAAAAGGTTTGAATATCTGTACCTGAACCCTAAAAGTATCCTTTGATATTTGTTTTTGTAAAACTATTAACAGCTGAGCATCATTATAAAGAATTTACTCAATCCACAATTATAAATCTGCAGTAAAAGTCTGGGAACTAGAGTCGAATCTCCAGGGCTGTAAAACAGTCCCAACTCCAGCCCTGCTTATGTCTGCACTCTGGTTCATTTCATGTATTTTTGTATGTTCTCTCAATCCTGACAGAAATGGTCTAAATGCTACAATACCACTGGTTAGTATGGGAGCATTATTGATTAGAGTAGCCAACAGCTCAAGCAAGACCAACATAACATACTAAAGAAGGAAAATGTGTAGAATAGCAGAAATTTTGAGGAAATTTTGCTGAATGTTGTGTGAGTTTTTAGAGACTGATTTCTAATGTTAGCTCACCTGTGCACAGGGACAGACGCTCACAAAGAACAGCTGGGTAGAGAGCAGACAGAGGGGAAGTGGAGGTCCACGTGACACCTTGACCTCCTGTGGACTAATTTTTCAACATCCGACCAAACTTCAGTCGTACACGGGCACTGATGGCTTTAACGTGTAAAACTCACAGATCTATTTTTAAATGCGGAAGGAGCGTTAATGTGCCTGAAGTCATTTCGTGCAGCTGTTTGCTGCTCATGTCACTCTGAACTCCTTTGGTTTTGTTACATTATTAATGATAACAAGCCTCCCTACACAAGACTCACCTGCTGTGACGGTGGAATCGTGCGTGAAAGTTTGAAGCCAGTTGTTAATGGCAACAGTATAATCAGATACTGTTTAACCTTAGGTCACCATGTCTCATAGAAACTAGTAACCTTCTGGCTCATGCTAAAATTTGTATATTTCTGCCTTACTTTCAAGTCTATTAAATTAAAATTGATTAATATAGAAGTACATTCAAACTGTACATAAGTTAAAAGCTACAGGCCTGTAAGTCTGCCAGGCTAAACCAGAGCAAAAACACAGGCACTAAATAAGTGCTCAGATGAATTTAGTGTTAGTATTCAGATGAATGCATTTATCAGAGTGAAAATCTGTCTGATGAATACACTAAACCACCTGAAAAACACAGAAATTGATCCAAGTCTGGATCATAAAGGGATGCAGAACAGACATAAATCGTTTAATAAAAAACGGATTAAAACGTAGGAAAAGAGCTGTGAGGTGCTGAAAATGTTTTTGGTGAGACTTCCAGATCCCTTTTATCTGACGGTGTCGACTACTAAAGTAAACTATTTAAATATTTAAGGGCACTGGCCAACAGGCTGTTGCTGAAGAAAAAGAAATATTTTAAATAAACCTAACTAGGTGGCACATTTTTTTGAGTTATTTAATATTTGATATGTTCTCTGCTCTTAATGTCAGTGGTGTGCATGTGTGGGAATATTCTCCCTCATCCTCATTAAATCACAGCTTTATTTTGAGTTACACTAATGGTGAAAAAGACTATTCTTTGGGAGTGGCGCACAGTTATTGACATGATGCAATACAATTCAATCGGAGAATTTGTCTTTGACTCCAAGTGTTGAAAAAAAAGAAAAAAAGTATAAAAATTATGTTAATAGACTACATGGATTTGGAGAAAATTATGTCACACAGAAATAACAGACTTTATATGCTTTCATGCTTTATAAATAGTGAAGTAGTGTAATAGGATCAGGGTGGGTCACAACAAATGTACTCTAAAAAACAAACAAACAAACAAACAAAAAACACAGGGTAAAATCGTGTCGATAAAACAACAAACCAACCCTACCTATGCTTTGAACCAGTCTTAAAATGCTAATAAATCCCTAATGCAAGGCTAAGGAGGTTTGTTGATAAAGAAACTAAAAACCTGACCCACCTTGACATCCACTCATCAGCAGTTGAGAAAACAGCTGAATTCAGAGAGACATTTTCTTTAAACCTACTGAAAATAAAAAAGTTGTCCATCACAAACTCTCCAACTGCTTACATCAATTTTAGATAACTTCTGGTAAACCAACTACAAGCCGTATTGACTGTGAATTATTCAACCACAAAATGTCTGCATTGGTGCTAACTTCATCAAATTATCTCATAAATATTGAACTGTAATGGAGCCTTAAGGCTTGAAGCATTTCCTCATACTACTGTCTGCTTTTTAGTTTCCCAAATGACTCTGTGATTGGACCAAAAAATGCTGATCTGCATTTTTGGTACAGCGAGGAACAGCATTAGTGGTTTGGTATAGCCAACGGGGGAGAGAGAGGTTGGTAATTTGCAATGATTATATTAAGAGAGTGATGCTGGCTGACTTTAAAATGGAATAAACATGAGTGCTTAATGCACCCCTGCATAATGCTTCCCATCCCCCCCGCATTGTTCTTTAGAAAGGGCTTCCGAGGATTCATAATTACTTGTTTTACTCTTGGCCTAACTTATAAAAGATTAAAATTACGTTAAAGGCAGGCTCCTTTCTCCCTGTGTTGCTGCAGAAGTGTGCCAATACTTGGGGTATCAAAGACATGGATATCTTGTAAATTGGAGCTCATGGATACTTACAGCTCCTCTGCCAAATTTGTCAGCGTCAAATGTAACATCTAAACTCTGCTCAGACATGCTGGGCGGGTGAGGCCCAGAGGAGCCCTCTAAAGAGGAGATCGAAGGGACCAAATGGCAGAAAATAAACGGCGTGGAAAAACATGGGCTTATGATAAGTCTGCAGAGAAATGGTTTGCTGGCCCTGTGCCTTTTGATATCAGTTTGAATTAGAATGATATTATTGATTTTTGCAAGAGCGGCCTGACAATGCGCCTGTAGCCAGTCCTCAGAGACTGAAGAGACAGAGGCAGAAAAAAGGCAAAGGGACAGAGGAAGGCAGAGAGGGAGATAAAGAGGAGCGGGCAGAGGAAGAGGGATAGATAGACAGAGGGTGGGGAGGGGGTAGGCAGATGGAGGGAGGGGAGGGATAAAGGAAGAGCAAAAGGAGGCAGAAGCATGAGTGAGGGGCTGCTTGCAGAAATAGAACGACTCCCTAATCAATTGTGCGTTGGTGGCCCTGCTGTGAGACTGCAGGGGATCCCTCAGCAGGCGCACATAAAGGAGGGGTCGTAATAGGCCAATACATTAGATAAATGGCATTTACTGCTATGGAAACGACTCCAACCTGGCTGGAGGTTGCCCGCTGCTCTGGCAGCGGGTTTGTATTTATAGTCCTCTCCTGCACCTGGCTGTGCAATTTCTCTGACACCCTACCACCACCACCGAGAACACCTCCTCTTCTGCAACCCTCCATCCCTCTTCTACACCCTTGATATCAGTGATCCTTCAGCTGATATCCTGCCACCCATGTACCAAGCTCCCCCTCCCATCCAACAGCCTGCATCCTGTTGTCCACAGGGTTCCAGGATGGCGCTGATAGCAACTCAACACTTTCTGCGGGTGCAAGAAATGACCTGCTGGTGCAAAGAGCGTGGCTAAAACACCTCCAAAGGCCAGAAATATTTATGAGGTAAATTATACAAGACAACATTGTATTCACATCACATTGGATCTCATAACCCCTGGATGCAGCATGAAGAATGGGACGAATGCCATCAGATGGGTGTGGTCAGACCTAAACAGCAACGTGCTTGCGCAACAAACACAGTGATCTTATTTTTAGCTTTTTGATTGAGAGCACAAGGTTGAATTACAAACCTATGCCAATTGTCAGTATTTCAAAATGAAAACCCAAATTCCAGAAAAGCTGGGATAATTGAAATACAGGGATTTGCAGATCCTTTTAAAAGTAAATTTAACCGAACACAGAACAAGGACATGATATTTAATGTTCAAACTGATAAAACATCAGATTTTTAAAGTTTTTTTTTAAGTAGTTCAAATTGTGGTTGTGAGTCTTCTTGGATGTATTGTTGACCTTGTCACACTACAAGGGTGTTTGTCATCCTCAACACTCATAATTGTGCCGACGGTTGACGATGAGCTGTGACGATGCAGTCAGGCAAAAATCTGGCTGGATTTGTGTAATCTGAGCCAAGCTTTGGTGAAATAAACAGTGACATCCCTGAAGAAGATGCCATCTGGCTGGAAGCATATGTTGTTCCAAAAGTTGTTTGCACCTCTTAGTATTGATGGTGCCTTTACATACCATGGGCACTAATGCACCTCCACACTATCACAAATGCTGGCTTTTGGGCTTTGTGCTGATAACAATCTGATGGTCCTCTTCCTCTTTAGCCTGGAGGCCTCGATGGCCATTATTCTGAAACAGTTTGAAATGTGGGCTCTTCAGACCACAGCACACTTTTCCACTTAAAATCAGTCTGTCTCAGATGAGCGCAAGATCAGGGAAATCAACAGCGCTACTGGATGTTATGTGGGTTGCTAGGCTAGAGAAAATCTCGACTTCTTCCTATTTGAGACAAATTTAAAATACCCTGTGATTTCACTTTTATGTATGAATTGTTTGTTTTATAGTGAAGGACAAAGACACAGCAGGGTGTATGAGGATCATTTTAAAACCTCTAAAAACTTGTTTAAATTGTTAAAAACACCAACGATGTCCAATGTGGATGTTATCTAACATTAGCTGTCATAAGCCTCAGGTTGTACATTGATGTCAATGCTAATCAGCTACTACAGAAGCTAACTGTAATTAACCACAGAATTGCAAACACTGAGTAGAGGGGTTTTCTCTTAAACTGACAGGGTTCCTTTGGGACAACAATCTGTTTACGTTGTGGAAAATTTTAAGAAGTACATGAGGAAAAAACATCTAAATACAGATATCATGATGAAGACAGGCTCTCACTTAAGTGATTAGGAAAAGGCAGAGGAACAGAATCATCTGTTGCAGTGTCAGCTCTGATTGTTGGAGTGTTTCAGCATGCAATAATGATCAGTGTTTCTGCTTTCTCTAAGGAGTGTTTATTGCTAACATGGAGACATGGGAGGTCTAAGTCATAGTTAAATTTTTCTTCAGGAACATTTGAACTAAATTGCGATAAAAATTAAAATTTCACACGTCTCTCTCATTCATGATTTCATTCTAGATTGAAAGCATGGATGCTTGCACTCTCCATATTTAATTTCCATGGCTGGCTGTTTGTCATTCAGTGATTTGAGGACATTTTCATTCAGAATGAAGATGCTCATATTTTGTTTCCGCTAGTCCCATTTATCCGGACACCTTCATTATCAGCTCTGCTGAAATCTAAAAAGATTCTCAGGATCTTTTGTGTACCAAAAAAGAAAAAAACAGCTCTTCATCTCACCCCCACACTCTTTATCTCCCATTGGTGGATGAATAATTAATTTCTAATTCAAAGGAAAAGGGCAAGCGGTCTCACAATATTGTCCGTGAACGAGTTACTTATAACCCAAAGACCGTTGTCACATTGAAGTCTCCCATGGGAGCAATTCCAACACAATTTACCGAGCATGAACATCAGAGCGTCAGAGAAAGGCCAGAGCCCCAGCCTTCCCAACACAACGCATCCGGCCATCAAATGCACCGGGGAGGAGAAGACATTGGGGACGGCTTTGCTTTCAGGTAATAGCTGGTAGTGAAGCCTATTCATTAAACAGAGTGTCTGAACAATAGAGCTCTACGTAATGCATCTGCTTTACACATCCTGCATTATTTATGAGCGTGAAACAGCTCGAGATGCAGAATGGGTTAAAAGCTTAAAGGTTGTTCAGGGACTTGTTTTTCAGACTCTCAGTATGATGGTGAAATTCTAAAGGGGCACTGATTAAAAGCTACAACAGCAAACTTCTTCACAGTAAACAATATTTAAATAAAACATGGACATTTGTGTGCTGTTAGAATTCTGTTCTTGTCTCTGATGTATGCAGATACTGTCAGTACCAGGCCAGAATTGTCCTGATTTCTTTAAGACATTGGCTTGCTTTTAAAGACCCACTTTGTACATGTTGCCTAACAAACAGAACTTTAAATATATCTTTAAATGTTGTTCTAACAAACCAAAATAGAGAGGGGGGTAGTCAGAGAGAAGTCCAAACCCTTTTGTTGCTCTCACTTTGTTGCCTTCACATAATCAGTACCTTTACATACATACAGCTAGAAAAAGTGATTTTATGAATAAATATTTTTATTCTGTTTATATACATCTTAAAAGACAAACATTAAGACAGATAATTCACTATTACAATTAATCTGATTAAAACTGGACTTTAAAAATATGACATACTCTGTGAAACCTGCAATTTCCACACGAAGCGCACTGCAGAGTTAACCAGTCCATCTCTGGTGCGTCACAGAAGCTCTACTCAGCTTTGCTTTGCAGAGATACATACCAGCTCTATTTTCAGTGCCGACCACTGCCAAGTCATGTAGAGCAGATCGATCCAAACAGCCATAAAAATGTGTAAACTTTAAAATACAACACACTGATGGTAAATCACTAAATCAATGTTACGTCTCATCCTGTGGCACGAGCAGCCCACCGTTAGGAGGTCAATCAACTTTTACATTGAGGAGGAAAAGTTAACTTTCGAGGTCAAAAAATACAGAATTATACATAAACCACAAATTCTTGTACATTAAGCTTTTAACTTCCAGATGGATTTGTTTCACACATCCATCTGGAAAACCTCTCATACACAGTGTTTGGGAAAGGGTAGAGGCTTTGACAAAAACTCGGAGGGTGATTGGATGAACGTTCTGTCTGTCACATCTTTACGGGCCAATCAGAGCAACAAAACACGTGACGTAGCCCCAAACCGAGGTGCGCCCCTACCGATGTGTAGCCTGAACTCCACAGATAGCTGCATAACGCGAACAATGGCGACTGTAGACATGTCAGTACTCGACTTTTGTGGTTTTTGAAAAGAAAACAACTCACTGCTGTTCTTTGTTCTTCATTTAATGGAGAAATGTCGTCAAGTTCTGATAAAACTGGCTCTTTAGCAGCATCCACGCTAATGTCTTCCGCCATCATTGCATCAGCCTCTTGTTGCTGCTTGCATACCCCACGACTCCACCATGACCAAAAGTACTGCCCTTGATGCTGATTGATCATGTCACTTTCTAACCGGGCCCAAACGGTTCAGACGGGAGCTTTGCAGGATGGATTCGCCAGTGAGAAACACGGAAGCAGGCGTATCCATCTGCTTTGCAAAGTTACTCACCCATGGTAGAAGCAGTCAGTTCATGAAATCATGTTAAAATGAACAGCAAATCAACCCCAGGAAATTAAATTATCAGCTCTTGATATACTATTGTGTCAGGTTAGCAGAGATGCTGAAGAGTTTGAGAAGAACCTGGTGGGTCCTGTTGTGTTGCAGCTCTTTCAACTGAATCCAACTTTTCTTCTTTGTGTTTTGATGTGTCTGCTTCTTCCTCTTCTTCACTGGTTGTTCAAAAGCAGTCAGCAAACACTTGCTGAGTGTTGGCAGCAATGCTTGAAAGTACATGGTAATATTGCCATGTGATTTCTTTTTTCTCCATTCAATTGTATTCATCGTGTGACTACGTGGTGTGGGAGTAATACAAATACAGTTACACCTCTAGTATGCATGTTAATGCGTACTAGAGGTGTGTGAATGTGTATGAATGGGAAGCCTCAGCCATAAGTGTGTGAATGTGCTGTCATTGGTGTGTGACTGATGGTGTAAAAAGCACTTTGTGTACTCAGATGACAAGAAAAGCACATTTCAACAGTTTGCAGTGATATAAAAGGCTGCAGACCATAACCATGTAAGGATCAGCAGCAGTCATCCTTAGACTCTTAACAGGAAATTAGATTATGTAGAGTTAAAAAAGAAGGCCCCATGTTGGGATTTACATTAGACTTCATGGAGTAGTTTAAAAATCAAGTCTCTCATAATGTTGAAGTATCTCTCAGATAATGTTCTGCCACAGTTTTGCCATCAGAGTTGATCTATGTAGCTGTATTAGTACTCCTCATTTACTAATAATGGATCAAACAGCAGGGCTGCTCAAACTTTACATACTTACATACTTTTTACATAGTGTTGTATCTTGATCCAGGATTATATTGACAGGAACAGTAGACAGAAGGGGGCAATTTAAAGTGAGTGTTTACCCTGAAAGTACGGTAACCCTGCAGCAGCCATGTTTAATTATCTCATGCAACACCATCCAGCAGCCTGTCCAACGTTCCAATCAGCCCCGCTGAATAGGGTCGGGTTAAATTTCCAGCCATGAATGAGAGCAGTGCAGGTACAGCTGCAAGGAAATTGAATTTTAAAATGACTAAAGTTTTGGCATCTCAGACATGGAAAACTCACTTCCAAAGACCGCCTTTCAATCACCTGTTCACAACCTGTACTCTGTGCAAGTTGACTTTTTGAAACGAGTGATTCACTTCCACAGGATTTTTTTAAAGACGGAAATTTGGTGCCAGAACATTTCACACATGAACCAAACTGTGTTACACAGAATCTCATCCACACAAAGTGAACAGGCACAGTCCCATAACCTATGTTGGTATAATGTACAGTAAAAAAGTGCACAACATTGATTGCTCTTGAAGTCAGGCATAAAAATTTAAACTCCCTGTGGTTGTTTTAGTTATATTGATGCATTTTCTGTGTACTTACAATTAGAAATAGTGGATTGTTAAAACCAGTCACTCAGACAAACATAATACATTAAGTCCTTTAATCATTGTACATTTTGTAGTTTTACTGTTAGAAAAACACCTGAATCTCTGTTTTGGCTTGCTTTGTAAGATCAGCTAGCTGGAGTTTGGCATCTCTAACCCAGTGGACCCTAGAAAAACTTGCTCTAAACCACCCTTTTGATACTTATAATAGCTGCCTTGCCCCTGTGGTTGTTTGGAGTGTCATCTGTGCAGGTCTCCAAAAATGTAAGCAAGAAGGATGAAAGATGCATGAACTGTAGGGGCAGTGGAAGAGTCTACACAGCAGCAGGGCCAAAAAAGGAACTGACTCGAAAACCTGCAAAACTTAATGGAAAGAATTCTGTGGCCGTGCTATTTGAACACAAAATAAAACATTTTGCAGAACTGGTGTACAGTTTGCTTCTTTAAGCCAACTCAATAACATTTATGGTGGAATATTAGCTCGCAGTGTACCACTGAATCATTTCCGTCACAAGACCAATGCCCATGACTTGTCTGCATGTTAAGGTCCAATACCTTGTGCACAACTTGTCTGAGTGAAGGTGGGTCCCGCTGTGACAAATCTCAATAAAGCTCCTTTCAAAAGCCTTACAGATGGAGGTTGAAGTCAGATCTGTTGTCTCAAAAAGCAGCAAACAGCAATTAAAACACTCTTTCCATCTTACTTAAATGTACACACAGCATCACCAGCAAACACAAATAGCAGCTAAATGATAACAAATATTACATCAGCATTCCCCACACCACACGATAATCAGGTTAAATCCCTCCTTTCAACCAAAATCAGCAAGGACCTGATCATTGAATGGTTCTTAAAATGATCTCTCCAGATCAGCCTTTGTTGTGGGGTGTGTTTCGAGTGATTTTTTTCCTCTTTGACCTGATCGGAGGTGCTCCGACTTGATATTGTAAATATTAAATACATTAACATTAACTGTCGTGTGCGGTGAGCACTGAGACCACCTGGGCTCACAAAAGCATCGAAGAGAGTGATGGCTTATCAGGAAGCAAACTGACTGAAGGAGGAAGTAAAACGAAAACACAGCCATGGCAACCATTGTAAATTGGAAGCATAGTTGGATTGATGTCCAAAATGGAGGAGCAACTTTGATTTATGGCAACAAAACTAGTGCTTAACAACATGTCCTGTAAAACAAACAGACAAATGGACTAGAAATGGAGCTGGACCAAATGGCAACTGCGTATGCCTTAGCAGTCTTAGAAATCTTTTGTCTGACTGTTAGATGCCAAAAATATTCCCAAATATAACCACTGCATTTCAGACCTACCAGAGGAGGATATAATGATGATATCTTCAGGCAGCTAAAGGTACCGACCCATGTAAGGCAGGTAAACACTGATGAAAATTCTGCTGATAATGGCAACAACATGGTAAAGTTTATCACATGCAAAATTCGATTGTTAGTTTTAATGTTAATTAAATAAATGAAATACAGTGCTGTGAAAAAGTATTTGCCTCATTCCTGATTTCTTTTTTCTCTCTTCAATATTACAGATCATCAAGCACATTTTTATATTAGACATAGATAACCAGATTAAATACAAAATGCAGTTTTTAAATGATTGTTTCATTTATTTAGGGAAAAATCCATCCTTACCTATCTGGCCCTGTGTGAAAAAAGTATTTGCCTCCTAAACTGTAAAGCTGCTTGTGCCACCCTTGGCAGCAAACTGCAAGGGTTTGAAATTATTGGCAAGAGTCTGTTATATCACTGTGGAGGAATTTTGGCCCACTCTTCTTTGCAGATTTGTTTTAATTCAGCCACATGGGAGGGTTTTACAGTATGAGTGGCCTGTTTAAGGTCATACCACAGCATCTGAATCAGATTTAAATCCAGACTGACTAGGCCACTCTGAAATCTTCATTTTATTCTTTTAAGCCATTCAGAGGTGGACTTTCATGTGGATCACTGTCCTGCTGCATAACCCAAGCATGCTTTAGGCTGAGGTCATGAACTGATTATTAGAAATTCTCCTTTAAGATTTTCTGGTAGACAGCAGAATTCATAGTTCCATCACTTACGGCAAGTGATCCAGGTCCTGAAGCAGCAAAGCAGCCCCAGACCATCACACTGCCACCACCATGTTTGTTGTATGATGCTCTTTTGATGAATTTCTGTGTTAGTTTTATGCCAGGTGAAACAGGACACACATCTTCCAGAAAATTCAACTTTTAAATAGAATATTTTTTCCAAAATTCATGGGAATAATCAAGATGTTGTTTTAGCAAAAGTGAGACGAGCCTTTGTGTTCTTTTTTGTCAGCAGTGGTTTTGTCCTTGGAACTCTCCTATAATGCCATTTTTTCCCAGTCTCTTCCTTATTGTTGAATCATAAACTCTGACCTTAACTGAGTCAAGTGAGGACTGCAGGTCTTTAGACATTGCACTGGGTTCTGTTGTGACTTCCTGGATAAGCCCCTGATGCACTCTTGGGGTGTTTTGGTAGGGCGACTACTCCTGTGAAGGTTCACCACTGTTCCAAGCAGTGTTGGGTAGCGTTACTTTTGAAACTAACTTGTTAGATTACTGCGTTACATACTGAGAAAAGTAGTTTGTTACATTACTGCGTTACCTACTTCTAAAACTAATGCATCAGGGTACTTTTGTGTTACGAAATATTAAAACCCTTTAGCCACTCGTTCCACTCAGCGGTTATAAAAACAACAGATAACGACCGCATTTCTGCATTTGAATGTGCAGACTCTAATGCCGATGTACAGCTTAATTTACAGCCCATAATCTGCATCTGTGCAGCCTGAAAACACCACCTACAGACAGGAAAATATTTACAGCTCTCTAACATGTTCACAATCAGACAACAAGCTGAGCAGAGGCAGACAGAATCACTCCAACGCTGTGCGTAATAACAGCACATAATTAGAACAGCTGCACAGCTGATTTAATGAAAGCAAATGGAGCTTTTAAACTTTCGTTTCACCAGGATGCTGTTCTTGTCCCTTTTATCCAAAAATCCATCATAATGGGGATAATTCCACAGTGGCCTGGTGTCCTCACTGTCATCACGCTGGTTCAACAAGCTAACAATGTGCGCATACTGGCACAGAGTGTTTACCTTCCGCTGGCACGTGCCAACGTGACTACAGGAAGAGAGAAGGACAAACAGAGCAGATGCTTCAAGGGGCATCCTTTTTTCTCTCTTTTTGGAGCCAAGGAAGAGAGAGGAAATTTGGGATTTTTCTTTCAGTAATGGATTACTTTTATGAAAATGTAACTAATAACGGGATTACTTGAATTGTAAAACTAAATCATTATATTACTCGTTACTCCAAAAAAGTAATCTGAGTACTCTAATGGATTACTTTGTAACGCGTTACCCCCAACACTGGTTCCAAGTATTTTCCATTTGTGGATAATGGCTCTCACTATGGTTTGCTGGAGTCCTAAAGCCTTTGAAGTAGCTTTATGAGCCTTTCCAGACTGATGGATGAAAATGTTTTTGCTTCTCATATGACTCTTGAATTTCTTTAGATCGGGGCATGGTGTGATTTCTTTTTCACACATGGCCAGGTAGATTGGGATGGCTTCCCTTGATAAATGAAATCATCATGGAAAGTTTATATTTGCCATAGTTAAAGAGATAACAGATCCATCAGCCACTGAGAAATGTGCTTTAGCGTCTTTCCCAGTTTTTTATCTATACACTTATATCTGCATCAATAGCCTTGGATACTCAAGAACATTATCACTGCTGATGTTTTTGTCAAAAACTAGTAGTGCATTGTAAATATCAGATGCCTTTGAAGGCAATCCATGCTGCAAAAAAGCAGGAATGAAGCGTCTCCAACACCCTGACATGCATGTTAAAGCCGATCAAACATACTTACATAATGCACATACAAAGATTCACAGACATTAACACAGAAAGAGAGCTGGCATCCATCTCTGTGATCTCAGTACAGATGGGGGTGTAGGAGTGACTTAACGAGGTGTGTGTATGTATGTGTGTTAGTAGGGTGATAGCAGGGCTAATCATCAGCCTGCTGGTAAATCCTGTCCCCTATAACCTCTCACTTCCATCTTTATCATCACCTCTCTGCTTCCTGCCGAGTCTGTACATGTATGTGTTTTACAGCGTTAATAAAATGTCACACACCTACAGCATACTGTAGAGCCATGCACAGATCATGCACAGCAGAATATACTGATTACATAGACAGAATATAGACATATAAAGAAACACCACTGACAGTTTTCAGTCAGAGTGTATATTTTCCTTCTGTGAGTACCAAATATGAGTGCGTGCTGAGCTGCAGATATATTACTGCAATATCCTTGAAACTAAATAGCAAGACCTACTTTCAGGTGCAATACCTTATTGTCTGTGACAGCGAGTTAATCACAGAACACAATTCATAAAGAGAGTAAACAAAACAACTCTGAAAAAGAGAAACGAGCAGAGTCCAAGCTGCAACTGGGTCAAATCATGTAATAGGATGTAAGCTTGATTTATTACATGGGGGAGGTGTAATACTTCAGATATAGAAACTTTTTTTAATCTGTGGTGCATACTTTTTGGTTGAATTTTGAAATTATTTCATTGTAAAATTTGTTTTAGAAACAACATCGGATTGTTGGAAGCAGGGAAATATTTTTCTATTAGCAAGCAAGGCTAAATCTAAGGAGAAAATGGGTACAAACAGTGGAACAACTCCTCTAAATGAGATTTATTTGAATGAATTATTTGAACATGCTGCTCAGTCAGGCTGTGTATTCTCATGACTGCCAACTTCAGCACCCACAGTTCCTGACTATTGACTATATAAACCTGGACGTTATCTCAGTGATGTCACAGAGTAGTAAGGAGATGTTTTGAAGCCAAACAATGGTGGATGTCATGTTGGAATCTCCGCATAACTTTTACTCAATCAGTAAAAAGGCAAGGAGATGGAGCTAAGGTGGCTCTTGGCTCTCCCCTCCTTGCAAACAGCTACAACCTGTCAGTCAAACCAACTTCACCCTAATTATGCTAATTCATGCATTAGTTTCAGTCTTAACAGAGTGACAAACAGAGCTGGGAACATGTAAGTACATCTGCTAACCATGAATGACCATTTAATCAAATAGTTTTCACAGTTTCTGCTAATTAAAAACATTGAAACCTTTAACTTTTGGTATGCTCTTTTGACAGTTACCTCTTCACACATGCACTGCTTCAATGTTAGAGATAAATCAGACACACGATCCCTAAGTCTTGTTCCCTTGCAGCAGGAAGTTTTCCATTTTGGACAATGAGGGGGTAGGGGGTCTCAGGAGTCAACCCATCTTCTGAAAGAAAGACAAAATGATGACCACTTTTGATCTGATATCAACAGGCCAGCCCAAAGAACTGGCTGTGCCCCAGAACAGCCAGGTAAACGGGCCCCTCAGCTGTGATTTATTGATGATACCAGTGTGTGCTAGCATCCTGACTAACATTTACCTCATTTTGGAGCTGAAAGGTCCATCAATTTGTCATTGGGTTTGGATGTTCAAATGACTTAGTCTTTGCAGTGGTTAGATTCACTCTTTTATATTTATTGCAATATATTTGTTCTCAATACTTCACTGTAAATACTTATTTCAAACACTTTAAATTTCTCTCCATCAGTTCTTTAGTCTTTTAAAACTGCCAGTGTTTAATCCTTAAAAAATGATTGTGGTATGAAGGTGGGTATAGCTTGAAACAAATACAAAAACTTAGTAACAATGTTCATCTTTGTAGAATTTGTTTGTGCCTATCCATTTTTGCTGCTACTATTCTGTTTTTGCCTCTTTAAACCTGTTTGCCACTCTTTACCACTTTTTCCACAAATTTTCTTTTCCACTCTTACCCCATGTCTGCCTCTTTTTGCAATTGTTATTTAATTATTTATACTTTAAAGTTATTTCAGATCCCTCTTCTTAAAGACCCTGTAAAGTGAAAATAAATCTGTATTCAGGTGTGTTGTATGACGTCACTGTGTTATGAACCACCAGGTCAAATTTCAGTCAAATAAAACATCCCTTCCCATGGGTGGCCTTGGATATCAGAGTACAACAGGATGTATGCACAATATGAATGGACATGAGCAGAGCATGTTTCATAACATGCATGAAGGTTGCAGAGGATGTGTGCTGGTTACAGGACATAAATGTCATCACCCCCTCCCACTCTCATTGGGATTCTTCCTCAGTATTACGCGCTGTGTCCACGCATCAGCTCATCCCCTATAGAATTTTTTCTATGAGTATCTCGTTAGAGGTATTCAGCATTGTAAAAAATATGATTGTTTTTGCTCACACATGAAGCTCAACTCAAAGATTTTTCCTTAAATTCGAAAGTTTGGGGCAGAGAAAAAGGCTGATGAAATAATTTTCCAGTTCTTGTTTTTCCCTGCTGTTGCTATAGCGCCTGCTTGAATGATTCTTACAGCACAGCAAATATGACATATGCTGACTGCTCATTGGTTTACTTAACTTTATTCATAAAACAAAGTAGACTTTAATTCTCTCTCTGTCCTTGCTTACACAGCAGCAGCTCGCTGCTTGAATGAGTGGATAGAGAATGAGACACAGACTCTCTTCCTCTTGCTCTTTCTGACCTCTGAAAGCACAGTCGGTTCCTGAACTCATCTCACCAGAAGTCTGCCACAGTGTGAGCGGACTTGGCTGACATAAAAAGTCAGAAGGAATAACTCTGAGCTGGTGAGGGATCAGGAATTGAATGTACATTCTGTTGTCTGTCATTGCCACTGCTCTGGCCTCTTGTTCCATATAACCATGTCTATGAGATGATTGTCACATGTAAAATTAGATGGCAAACATAGAAGTAGCTCCTCTAATACAACACATTGACCTTGAAAACTCTTGTAAGCATTTTTTCATCTTTGCACACATCAGGTCAGTGTTCTCAAATGTTGTTTTCTAATGTCTGGACACCAGTCTGGGCTATATTTGGCTTCATAAGATGGGTATCACCCTGCTATCTTGCTGTTTGTGCAAGTGTGTAGAAACTAAGTTGAGGGGAATGGTGATACTGATATATCTTGACACAGTAAGGCCTCAGTAAATGTAGCGAAGCATGAACGCTGCCCTTGATCCCAGGTGTGAACTAGAGAACTGATATTATTGTCCATCTAAAAATACAGTTGGGATTTGCTTAAAGAAATGTCCAGTGCAGACTGCTTCAATCCACCAGCTGAATACACAGGAAGCATGGAAGTTTGATTAATCCAACATGTCACATTGCTGTGTGCCATGTTTCAAAATGTCTTACTGAATTATGTAAGCACATTGACAGGTCTTCTATTCAAACTGCGTATTAGACTCCAGATGTTTTAAAGAATTTTAGAGCAACATAAATCTGCCCTTTGGGCCAAATCGAACCCTTTACAACAACAATATGTAGGAAGTCAGCTTGGTGCATTTAGCACCAACCCAAGGTCTCCATTGGCCTGATCAGATTGCACTTTTTTTCTCTTTTACAATATAGACAGGCAGAACCTTGTCCTGTTTTGGCTGACAGACTGGCAACACTCTAAGTATGACTGCATGAGTACAAAAATGATCAACAACAGGTCAACAGGGTGGCAATTACAGCCACAACAGAAGCACTCCATGTGATTCCACGAGTCGTGTGCTCTGAAAAGGGAAAAAAACAACAAAGGGATGGATTTGAGCTTGAACTTTAGCTTTCTAGTCATCTGACTACTCAAAGCGCCTTAACACAACAGGTCACACCTACCCATTCATACCCTTTCACTCCACATGTACACTGATGGCAAAGGTTGCCTTAGAGAATTGGCCAGCAGTATCAGCTGATCCCCTTCAAATGCATCCATTACACAACTTCAAAGTAGTGGAGGCAAATGGGGTTAACTGTCTTGCCCAAGGACACATCGACATGTGACTGCAGGAGCTGGAGATCGAACCAACAACCTTCTGATTGGGAGACGAGCTACTCTACCTACTGATCCACAGTCTCCCTACAAGAGCATGATTGTGGATTAATCCCAGTGGTTAAAGAAGAGAGCTAACAAATGCGATATCTGAGAAAATGTGCTAAGTAAGTCCCGCCCACAAAGCGGCCACTGTCCAATCCAGTGTTACCAACCAACACTATGCACAGGAGGCCTGTCAAGCTTTCAGTAGAAGCTAGTATGCTGAAGCAGTGTGCTTAAGGGGCCTGCAAATCTGACAGCCAATACTCCAAATGTTTAGAGGGGTGTTTTTAATGTTTTACTTTCTCAAAGCCAAAAAATCAGGAGGATATGTTGGATATGGACTGCATGCATGGTTTTATTTTTCAGGATGTAAGTTGTTTTACAAATCTAATAATGAGTTCGATTATACACACCAGCAATGAACACTTCTTTTAGCTTCGTGTTCGCTCTCATTTAGCCCGCTAACACAGAAGTCACTATCATATGACAGCAAAATAACATCCTCCACAGAAATCACTGACAAACCATTACAGCAAATAGCAAACCATGTAAAACTCAGCATTTCAAATCAAACTCGAGTTGCTGTCCTGCCTATTTAGCCACATTAATTTCACATTCAATTTTTGACACTTTTAGCTAATTTTTGCGACTTTCAACCCTTTTCATTACTCTAGTCACACTTTTTAACTGCTTTTCACCATTTTTCCACCCATTTTTTGCCGCTTTTTAACTGATTTTCACCATTTTACTACATATATTTCCCAGTTTTATCAAATTTTTTGCCACTTCTAGCTAATTTTGCTGCTTTTACTATCCATTTTTGCCACTTTTTTCTACTCCTTTTCATTATTTTACCACCAATTTTGCTACTTTTTTCCTTTCTTAACCCATTTTTGCTGATTCATCCTTTTTTGCTTCTTTTAACCAATTTTTGCCACTCATTAACCACTTTTCACCACTTATTTTTGCCAGTTATTGCCACTTACAACCCATTTTTGCCCCTCTGTAATTGCTTTGTACTATATTAACCACTTTAACCACCTCAGTAAAATCCACATTTGTTGCTGATAGGGGTGGTGGTTATTCTTGTTGAATGTAAAATATGGTTATCACGGATTAGCTTTACAATGGACAGGGATTTTCCTGATCTCCATGTGCCCCCCATCTGGCTGGGCCCAGAAAGCTCTCCCCTTTGTCCCCCCTTGTGGGCAGCCTTGAGCTGAGATACAGCAGGTTTGTAGGTTCCAAACTTCTAAAATGAACTTGAACATTGACAAGGACAGAGACAACTTTATGGCTGTCATGAATTGGGGGCGACTTCCTGCACCGTTTAAAAATGATAAACACAAGACAACAACGACACCAGTAATGACTTAGGATGGCATTCTCAGTCTTGCATGAATAGTTTGAGCCTTTATCTCTACTTGACATACTGTATTTCTGGAGAAGACATGCTCTGACACAGACACATAGAAGGTCAGAGTAGCTGCGACCTGAGATCGAAGAGCTGTTGCAGGGAAAAAAAGATCTGGCTAAATGCCAACCTGGAAGTGAATACACTATTTCTGTTCTTGAAATGTCAGTAACTGAGTTGATGTGATGATGATGTAAACTACCACTATAAGAAGGCCTCTTTGGAAATGCTTCAAAGAACATTGTTCATGGGATAGAAGGGCTCTCATCCATTGTAAACAGTTGATGCACAATGAAATAATTTAAAATCAGTTTCATCTTCAACACTTTAATCCTCATGATCTACAAAGTCACAGATAAAGTGTAACATATACACCTATTAATGACACAGCATAACATTATGTCACAGTTATATGAATGATAGTTTCAGGGATATAGACGCTTGTGTTGCTGCTTTTTGTCTGACTTCTTGCTCTGTCACATTCTTTTTAACTGGCTTTGTCTTAACAGAAGTCTAGTGTATGAACTGGGGCTGTAAAGCCATACAGACTTCTCACAGCCCACTGCTAAAGTTACATAGTGCTAAAAGCAGGTGAGCAGAGTGATTATTCATATGCCTGCATTTCTATTTGTTTAAAATTATTTGAATTTTATATTTTAAGGTGGAAATATTACATATTGTTGCTTAAACATCCCCAATCCTGCTCTTTAGTTTTTTAATTGAGAAAACAAAAATATGAAAGGAATATTAAATGAACACATGATGTTTTTCCCCCTAAAGGAGGCGGCACTTCTCACTGTTGGCACAGCCACACAGAGATTACGTCAGGTTACTTGTCAGTGCATTGTTTAATTACAAGGGGATCATCGTTTCAATTAGGAGGCAATTGGTCTATTCATAAATCATGTCTGCTGTTAAGCACAGACATTTTTCATTATGAAGTATTTGCTGATGAAGCAAAGGGGATCTGGAAGAGTCAGAAAGTGTTAAATGCAACATCATGTTTCTGGAGTCAACACCGATTTCCTTCCAAAGATTGCTGTGGTATTGTTGACACATTTTCAGTCCTAGCTTTAAAGATTTGACATGTAAATGTGAAATGAAAAATGTAATATTTGTGCCATTGGCACTTTTGCAAATCTGATCTTTCTATAATTCAGTAGGCCTGATGAAATAAAAAATGCTTCTATTTATCTTTTTGGTGATAATGAAACAAAAACAAGTACGCAAACTGTCGAACATATACATGGGTTTAAACATCTCAGGCATTTACAACTCCAGGGTCTGAATGGATGTAGAAATACTCATATACTCACTCTGAGAATGATCTCCCCTTCTGATAAAACTAAGCAAATATATTGTGTTTTCTGATGGTTCCAAAAATGATCTTGCCAGATTTTCCCATAATGACATGATCATCAATTGAAAGGCAAGTTGACTGAAGAAGAAAGCACAACAGACTCAGAAAATCTATTTTTACTCACCATGACTTGAAGTTGTAATTAATAGGGATGTAACGGTATCAAAATGTCATGGTACAGTGTTTACTGCGGTTTGAAAAAACCCTCAGAACCACAGTTGAAGACTTGGTAAAAAATGAAATTGGCGTTTATTAAACAATAATTGCACTTTGAATATAACAATATGAGCAAACAAAGTGTTGTAGGTGTGCATAGTCTTAAAAATGATTCAACATTTTAAAAGATCTATTGACAGATAGAGGATAATGGAAATAGGAGGGAGTATGTGATATGGGAGACCTAAAAGTAATTTTTATAAAATAAAAAACTGCATCAGCTGGACCTTACCATACCTATTGTATAAAATGTCGTTTTTTCAAATATTCTCAATGCTGTCATGGGGAATGGGACTGCTAACGCTTCCTGAGTCTTTTGGTCTGGCCAGATTTTGCTCCTCGGATCTCCACAAATCTTTGAAGGATGATGATTTATCAAGTGGCTCCTCATGTTACTCGTGTGTCACTGTGGTCTGGCAGTGTCTGGGTGGCAGTGTGTGGGAGGCATTTTGGATATACACCCTTAACACAGTTGAACCATTTGGACTGAATGAAGAACTTAGCCTCTCATGTTTGTTGTAATATGTGGATTTGTTACGCTAAGTATGTTACATTTTACCATCTTTATTGTCCGTCTATGTATTTTGTAAATATTGTATACTTTGTATATATTTGTTGTGAAGTATGTTCACATATTCCTGTTTGGAATAGTTAGTTTGACATGAGTGCTGTCACAGTATTGGTCCACTCCGGGCTGACGTCCCACCCTCAACAACCAATCAGTGTTGTAACTCTTTATTCAGGAGGGGATTTAAGGTTTTCAAACTGCACCAGTACTGTTTGACTCTGATGAAGACGCAGTGCGCGTTGAAACGTTAGTCCTCTGCACCTGATTAAACGTCATCAAGTGATTCGTGTGCTCCAGTTTCTTCATTGGGTTTACCTGGTTTACCCACTGAAAAATGGACGTGAATTGTTATCTGGATTTACATTTGAGCAGAATAAACTTCAACACACAGTCTACCATTAGGGGAAACAACAGACAGAAATACATACTCTATACAAACTCATATCATCCACTTTTGTGGTCTCATTGCCATATTCCCATTAAAAGCATCCCTAATATTTAAGGTATAACTATTGGATGTTAAAGTTTAATTTTGAGTTCATACAGTACTTCTTTAGAATCATTCAAGAAAGTCTGGCTGCAGACTGTACATCCCCCTGCAGACCGTTAATGTGAGATGCGTCTCTGTCCATACGGACATACATGCAGAAACTTTGGAAACACATCCAGATTAAACTTCCTTTGAGGGTTAGGGTAAGGGTTCGGATACCAAAAGATAAAAGGTTAACACCTGACCTGCATAACCTGACTACTGAACATTTAATAAAGCCAAGTAAACAGGCTTCTTACATGATAAAAAAAGCTTGTCATCAATAAAAACATTCTAATGTAGCAAATGTAGCTCATGTAGCCACATTAGCTGTGCAAGCTTCATAGATAATATAGCTATATACCTTACATAGCTAAAGTGTGTGCTCACAAAGCACGTGAATATCCTAGAACAAAGGTACTACTTAGCAACATTGACTATAGCTATGTTTATTTATGTAGACAGCAGCCTTTTTGTCCTTCCTCAGCCTCTGTAGTTTCAGTCTGTTAAGGCACCTCACACTTCCTCAATGAACATACAGGTATTTTGCCAAAGCAGCTCTGTTTTGGCTGCTGCTTCTGCTTTATCCTCTGGGGTTTGACTCCTTTTACTGAGTCGTGTTGGGGGTGCCGTCTGTAATGTACGTTGAGATGAGCGGATGAGGTAATCCCTCAATCCCTAACTGCACGCAGAGAAGCGTGTCACAGATTCTGGTCTGATTCTGGTCATGTCAAGTGTCTGACCCAGAGAATGTGCTTATGATGCTGATCTGCTGAGTTATATGAACTGTTTAGTTTTTTCATGGGCATTGTATTTATGTTTTTGACAGTATCAACAGTTACATGAATCTCTATAGATCGGCTGCAGCTGCAGTTTTGTTATGCCTTTTTTCGGTTTATTTTCTATAATTTCTTTATTTGGTATGTTTTATTTTGGTTGTCTTTGGCTAACTTTATGATCCTTTCTGCTAAATTGTTTGCTTTAGTCCCTTAGAGTAGCATTTTGTTGTCATAGGTTAGGTCTATTGTTTTCTTCCTTAATGAATACATTCTTGTTAACTCTGTTTCTCTTCTTTCTCCTTTGTTTGTGAGTATTGCAGGCAGAGTTGTGTGGGCGTCCTCTGAGCATGTAGGGCCCTTGGCGGGTATAGGCCTCACCAGCTGCACCTCACCTCCCCTTAATTGTGTGTGAGTGGTTTTTGGCGCGTTTCATTTGTCTCAGGGCTCGCTTTTGGTTGCAGTGTGTGTGTGAGTGCAGGGTCTGGGCACCAGTGTGTATGCTAAGTAGACTACACAGCCATCCCAGGCACTAGCAAGCATTTAAAGCTCTTAGTCTGCAGTATTCACATTGTTTTCTTAAATCTTTATTTGGTCAAAACAATTAAGCAGAGTTCTTTTAACCTTGTGCATATTTTATAAAGATTGCTAAAGTTATCTGCTGCTGCTGGAAAAACTTAACCTCCTCCACCTCAGCCTCCTCCTTCATAGCATAAAGCCTCATATTCAGATTCATGCTACTATGGATTTCTTGAAATCTAATTTTGTTGTATTCAATACAAATGATCATAAATGTATCTTATCCATATTACCTTGACCTTTTCAGTTTCCTTGCTCAACAGAGCTTGCTGGCTTGATTTAAAAAGTGGAGATAGTTGTGCATTATTGATAACCATATCTGTGCTTTACTTGTGCCAACAAGTCGGAAAATCTGCTCAGCTCAAAACTGTTATAAAGGCTCCTATACAGAACACCACATTTCTGTGGGTTTGCATTTAGAATAAAAGCAGAAGATGTCCTACTATTTAAAATAGGAGACTGAGCAGAGAAGAAAATTCCTCACAGATTCTTGGTGGACAGTGAGGATGCAATGTGGTGTAATCCACAATTTCCACAAACATTGGCTGCACTGCGCTCCCCAGTGCCACAGTGTTGCTCTGATGGAGGTGAGCAACCTCAAGCACTTCCAGTGCTTGAGGTTGCTCATGCAGGAATAGTGTGTCAACAGCTGGAGGTTAAAAGGTTAATGTCTTAAAGGATGTGTAGGGTTTTATGTAAAATTCTGCGACTTTTTACCTCAAAAATGAACTTTTCCTCATCACAGGTGCCGTTGTAGCTCTGTGACCCACTGGCCTCCCGGTGACCTTTTGCTCTTGATGAGACGTAACATTGATATAGTGATGCATTATGCTTGGGAGGCCATGCATTATGTCGTATTTTGTAAGTACCGACTTCTCTAAACCTTTGACTTCCTGTTTGGAGCTTTCTGATCAATGGGAACTGATGCGGTTTTGCAGTGGCCGGCACTGAAAATAGACCTGCAGCGTATCTCCAGTGAAGCACAGCAGAGTGGCGCTTCAGGGACGTGCTCTTGCTGGAGCGCAGGCAGTGGAACTGCTCTGATTGAGTAGAGATGGAGCGATTTTCTCTGCAGTACGATTGCCTGTGGATCGCGGCACAGACACTGTTTGTGGAAATTTTAGGTTAGGGTGTTTCCACATCAGGTGTGATTGTTTGGTAATGTCCTAGAGTGTGATTGCTCTCCTTTCCCCTATCCCTGTGCTTTCTCATTAGAAACATTACTCCATGACAAAGCACACCCTGTTATATATAGCCCAATTCTGTAGGAGGCAGTATGCATGTTGTTTTCTTTAAATACCATGAAGAAAGAAGCAGCAGCCACTCACATCAACATTGGTTTATGTTCAGTGTGGACTCTGTTGTCCATCCTGCTACTATGATTTTTTTTTTTTTTTGTTGAGATGCCAGCAAGGGCCATTCTACTTCTTCAACCTCTACTGTGGCTAACTGCACAGATACGAGAGTTTTTACAGAGACAGGAGATCTAGAATTTCCTTTGCAGCTCTACAGCTGACAAGCACCCTGTATTCAAGCATGGTTGCCTTCACATCTGTGTGAGTACACATGAATAAATGACTCAAACAACAATGAATCTGACTCTTGGTCCAAGAGTACTCCTATACAGGCCTGGGTCTCTAATGTGAATCCACCCTAATGGTACTTGAGTACAAAACTATTCTACTCTTTTAACCCATGTCCATGTTTTTTTCCTTTATATAATTCAGTTAGAAATAATATTTTAGTGGAACTATCACAAGGTCTTCCTAAGCATAATCTAAAATGTTTCCTTACTCCAAAGTCATGCTCCACCATGAAAGATTTGGCTGTTTTTAAGAGTCCAGTCCAGGTTGTTTGTTTGTGGTGTGCTGTTTTTGTCATATTTATGCTCTCCACTCACTACAGGAGCAGAACTGTTAAATCTATCATTGCTGGATATCGGTTAAGCTCAGTTGGTTGAGCAGGTGTCTCCCTTCTGCTGTCTTATCAAATTACAGCAATATCTTTGAAAAACAAATCTATCCAAATTTGTCATCTCACATTTTTAACATCTGTTAGTATTTTAAAAACCCTCCCAGGCTAAATGAGTTTCTATCATCCAGCTTAATATAACGATGGAATCGATCAGTAAAAATACAGAGTTGGTGTTTTTGCCCTTTGGAGTAACGAGGCGTATTAGCGGTTTGTCTTGAAGAAATATACTGTAAACTCCTCTCAGTGGTATAAGTCGGTAGAGCTGTGAAGAAAGAGAAAAAGAGGGAGAGCAGCTAAAACAAATCTACAGCCAAAACCGATCAATCCTGAATTAGAAAGTGCAGAGTTCAGAGACTGAAAATCAACAAAGGTAAACAGCAGGTCAATGTCTGAGTTTGTGGCAGGTTGTTTAATTCTTCATGCTGATTGGCCAGGGAGCACACTGAATCCTGAGCTCTTTTATTCCTTTCTCTGGTCTGATCGTCAGTGAAGAAGTGTGGTTAGTTTACAGTGTGGCGGGTTTACAGGACAGGAAGACTTTGTCACTGAAGATGGGCTCCCAGACGGTCTTAGTGTTGGGCTAACTATGATTCTCCAAGTTATTCTGTTCTAAATCAAGTTGAACTAAGCTAAAGGAAATTTCTAAGTAAACTGTGCAAACCAAGGCTGCGCAGTGGTGCAGTGGTTCATGGAGGGAAGGGTCGTGGTTTGAATTCTGATTGTAAATGGCCTTTCTGTGTGGATGTATGCCTGTCTGCGTGTTCCTGTTCAAAACGGGTATGTGCCATACTGTATGTGGATTATTGTCGTTGATTGTTGTTCTAATTTATTATGCCATCACCCCGGCTAACCTGGCTGGCCTTCTTTAACTGGCAGGCTTCATGGACTGTGTTACTCCACTGCTACAAGCCACCCCGATGCTACATAACTTAGGCTTATTGACTCTGCATGCTATGAACTGTCTTTAATACCATTTTAATAACTTTATGGGGTTTGGGAAATTCATGGACTTATTAGAGTTTTCGTTAACAATTTATTTTTTGGTAATTAATTTTCCTCTTTTTGGTATTTCCATGTTATTTGTTTTGGGGTTTATTTTTGATTATTTCTGGGGTTTGGTAGTTTCTTTGATTAACTATCTGCTTTGTTTGGGATATTTTATATTTAGTTATTTGCAATGAGGGATATTTCTTTAAATTAGCTTTGTAAGGTTAGTTTGAGATTTTTTTTTGTTTACTTTGATTGTCCTCTGTATTAGTTGAGGTTATTCTTTATTTTCCTTAATTAATATCATTCTTTTGTTGTTTTTTTACTTTACGAAACTCAGGTTTTGACATTTGTTTTTTGTGTTTTGCAAATCTGGCCCATCTAAATTTACTGTTTTTTGGTCCTTTCAGGGCTGAGAGCCACAGGTGGAGGAGCTGGTGTCCTGGATGGGGTTGCCCCTCTTCTGGTGTGCTGTGTTTCCCTGGTCCCCCCCTCCCCCCCTCCATTTCAGCCCCTCTCACCCCTGGTGAGCCTCAGCCTCTGATTGGCCTTACCCTTTATCCCTTCAACCCCTTCAACCCCAGTGAAACGTGTAAGCAAGAATCAAGATATTTGGTCTGTAGCTTTGTACACCTCAGGGCTTGTGGAATGTTTTAAAAAATAATGTGTTAGCTCTTTTATGAGGTTTGAGAACAATGGTCTGCTCTTAATAAATCTACATCTGCAGATGAATTAATTCAGGATAAAGTCAGGGCCTTGTAACTCAGGTAGTTGCTCTGCAGCTGTTAAGGCTGCTAGGAAACCATGGGGGTGGTTAGAAACATAACAACCATTTAGGCCTGGGTACATATTGGCTGCAGGACAGCTGTGGAGCACAGTCAGCTCTGGCATGTGATATCACAGCTTTCATAGGTCCAATGGCCCTGTCTTTCTTCACAAGTTATTCTTGATTCCCTACAAGTGACTAGATTCTTTGTTTAACTAAGCCAGGAAAATTTCTAAGTTGAGTCACAGGAATGCCAAACCAGGCTTGGTGCAACGGTACCATGACCATCTTGCCAGTGAAATATTCAACTAATGTGTACACATACCTACTAAAATGAGGTAAATATGGCATCAAGTGATCATTTCCCTGCAGCTTACAAGGAACCTTCTAGTCTCAACATTTTGCAGTGTATGAAATGTGCATTTCATGTGTATGCAAGCAGTCAAAAAACCCATGCTAGATAACATGCACGCTGAAATGTAAATCAAGCCATGAGACAACTGTTCAGTCTGACAAAGCCTTAAGGGTAAGGACTGGTGACGCACAGGGTATCCTCAGTAGGCCAGTCTGTCTTGTTTCAGTTCGATCTGTGCCGTTGACGCAGGCTGGGCCCTCTGTAGGCTGAGTTCTTAGGCTGTAGCCTTCGAATTGAGACACACAGAGAGATTCACTAAATAAGTGCTGTTTAATATTTAAGAATCAGTATGAACTCATCTCAGCAGCATCTTAAACTCCCCCCATGATCATTACTCTCCTACGCAACAGTTATGGATCTCCACCATAAATGCTTCTTAGCTCACACGCCAAAATATAGTAAGAGCCTTGTAGCTCTTTCTTTGCTGGCAGATATGTTTCTGAATAAAGCAGTAAGCAGCATTTATACTGCAGACACCTCTCTTCAGAAAAATACAAAGCCATCACTCTAACAGACGTATGAAGTCAGCAGTGTTATGAATACCATGTCTGAGAGGAGCGCCACACAAGCTTTTGATACAGATAGTACATGACATGACAGATGCATACTGTCTTATATCTGTGACACGTCCATATATAACTGAAATGTGTCATATACTGCTCTATGAATAGCACACAGACATGTCTCAACCATTCACTCAGGCTGGTGAAAGTACCTTTTTTTGTAATATCTATAAGATGGATTTAAATGTTTTCTTCAGTTACTGTAGTGATGATCTGACATTCTATTTAAAGCACAACAATGAATTAAAGTTTGTAAGTTATTCAAACAGAGGTACATTTTAAAGAGGAATCAATGGACAATTCGCTGTTATTATGCATCCTTTAGCTGCTATGCTGTTTGAAGGGCAAAACTCACAACCTGTATTTTGGAATGGGCATTAAAACATGAACCCAGGGTCAATAAAGTAAAAAAAAACTTTCCCATGCTTTCAGAAATGAATTTGTGCTCATGCGATCATTTCTGGTTGTGGGCAAGAGAAATTTAAATTGATTTAAAGTTGTAAATTTGTTCCATTATTGGAAACCTAGTTAAAAGGAGTTTCAAATAAAACCACAGTTATAAGTGAGATTTGTGCTTAAATGAACTTAATGTGAACAAAAACTTCCTAAAATGTGACTTTGTACACAAAACTTTGAGCAACATCGTACACTCTAACCACCTCCAGGGATGGTGGGGGTCTCCGGTATCTGGCACTGTTATTTTTGGGGTCACAGGCGGAAAAGTTTAGGAACCACTGAAGGAGAAGACACTTCTCTTTCATTACAGGAAAAATGGTTTATTAAATATATTTGCAAGGTAATAGGAATAGGTTTGAATAGGAGAATGAAGAGATATATTATAATGTAGAACAGGGGTTCTCAAACTTTTCAGCCCGCTACCCCAAAATAAAGGTGCCAGACACCGGGGCACCCCGCTTTCCCTGAGGGTCATTGAGGCAGAGTTGAGCACGGCCATGCACATTCAAGAATAGCATGTGCAGACTTACATTTTAAGTATTATTTTTAAAATATTACTTTGATTAGAGATTAAAACGCATCAAATTACCATGTTTTTATTTTTCATTTAATACATTATATGCATACATTTTCATAAAATGGTTAGAATATGCAATTTCAAAACATATTAAAAAATATTCTCTATCTTTCAAAGGCATCTGGCGACCCCCTCTTACCATCTCACAAGTCCAAGGTTAAGAATCACTGATGTACAAGACACACAAAGTATATTACCAACCTTGTTTTGGAAAGCTTGGTTTATTTGGGATCTCAGCCGACTACACCACATTACCCACAACGCTGTAGTTTCCCAGTGACACCACTGATTGGTGGGTCTTGGTATTTTACTTTTCCTATTGCTGTGAGTGTTAATGGTCTTGGAAAAAGTGGGCGGTAACTGTGTAGCACTGTGATGACAGCACATATGTCACTTGGCACCAGATTAGCCAATAGAAAAAGTTCTAAAAAATGTAGTTGTAGTAGATGGTTTCAACCTGTAGGGGAGAGTCTATGCATATTTGAACACAAAATGTAGAATTTAAATACCTCTTGCTCAATTTGTAGGGTTTGGAACCCAACTGAGCAACGTTACTACTTAATCCCCATACACGTTAATCTGTCCAAAGTGTCTTAAGGGTTAAGTTACTCAATGCCATGGGGTGTTGTAACATTGTATTATCTAGTTAAGTAATTCAATTGAGGTAATTAGTCCAAAAATGCATTTATTGATAGAGCTCCTCTTAAACATTTTTGTCATTTAGTCAGGTAACACTGTTTATGTTGTGATTTATTTTTTATTTGTTCAATTCTATTGTGCTTTTGAAGCTCTTTGTAACTGCATGTTTATTGAGTGCCCCATTCCTTCCTCTCTTGCTAGCAGAGCTCCAACAGAAATGTATACAAAAATGAAGCAATGGTGAGTACACTGTAGCTCTGTGATTCAATGATTTTCAGGCATTTCCACTGTTCCAAACAGGTCAACAAAAGCATTAAACATACAATTGTTTAAAAAATGAAACATGTTGAGTCTAACAGCAGCTGATGTGTGACCCCCCTCTGTTTGCGAGGTGCTGTAGGCCGATGAATAATTGAATGTGTGGATGTACAGCCACAAAGTGTAGCACTGGGCCGGCTGTGATGGAGCCTGGCTGAACAAACTGAGAACAGCAGGAGTGTTTTAGCAGGCTGGCTGCCGCTCTGTGATGCCACCTCTAGTCTGGCAGGGACAGATCACTGCGTAACGAGCCTCATTAGAACACAACTCCATCGCCACATCAAAGGCTTCCCTTTTTATACCAGGAGTGGGATCACAATCCTTGGGATATTTCAGCACCTACTCCATCCCCCCAAAACCCTCACATCTCCCTCTCTGGGAGCACGAGGAGGCAGAGGCAAAGTTTTGGGTCATTTTAGATCTCTGCTGTGGAGTAGCGGAGGCGGCGCTGATTAATACAGAATTATGATAATGATCTGGAGGATGGGGAGAGGGCAGATGAGGCTCCTTATTATCTCCCCTGCTCAGGTGAGGATGGATCCGGGCTGTGCTGCTCTTTGACATTGGAAAGGGACAGACAGACTTTTATTTTGTCAAGTCAGCAGGCACCCAGATGTGATTTTTTTTCTCTCTTTCCTGGGCCGACGCCGCTGTCTCTTTTTTCTCTCTTTGGTCAGGGCACTCATGCTGGGTTGTAAATATCTCATGGAGACTGACCTCGTTTTCACTTAGTCTCCCCTAAACACACATGTACACCCACTCACTCACAGCACCTCCTCCACACTTCTTCATCACTCTAATTGGAGCTCAGGGTGGGAGACAGACAGCCCACCCCCTCTCCTCTTGCTGTGCCTTCACCCTTTTTGTTTCCATGTCGAAGTCACACTTTTATCTCTCCGTCACATCTCCTTTTCTCTCTGTCAGTTCTTCTGAGCTTAAGTTAACTTGCTGTGTAGTATTAAAATTCTTTCATATTTCTGGTAGTTTTTAGTAGGGATGCATGATATTGGATTTTTGCTGATATCCATTATGCCAATATGCTCAAACCAATTTAAGACAAAACTGATACATGCACAACTTTTTTACTGTAAAGAACACTAAGAGGCAGATCCACTAAAGAGTAGCCCTTCTTTTCATGTGTTCTGCAGCACTAAGTGCAACAGGCAGTAAACGAGGTGCAAAGTAATGCCAAATGAAACCAGGTATTATACGTGTCTTTCTCTCCCTCTCTCCTTACTCATCTTAGGTCTGTTGTTGTGTGTTCCAAGGTAGTGAGCATCCCCTGGAGTTCAGTTACATCCAACATCAAGGAATGGAAGGAATACAGCACATGTGTAAATCTGCCTAGATCAGGCCGTCCTCACAAACTGAGTGAGTGTGCAAGAAGGAGACTAATGAGAGAGGACACCATGACACCTATGACTAATCTGAAGGAGTTACAAGCTTCAGCAGCTGAGATGGGAGAGACTCTGCAGACAACTGTTGTCCGGGTTCTTCACCAGTCAAAGCTTTATAGGAGAGTGGCAAAAAGAAAGACACTGTTGAAGAAAACTCAGATAAATACTGGACTAGGGTTCACAGAAGGCCATGTGGGAGACTCCATGTGAAGTACAGTGGTGGCAGCATCATGCTGTGGGAATGCTTCTTGGCTGTCGGCCCTGGAAGCCTCATAAAGGTAGAGGGTAAAATAGTGCAGCAAAATATTGGAATATCCTGGAGGCAATCTTGTTCATTCTGCAAGAGAACTACAGCTAGGGAGATTATTTTCTGGCAAGACAATGACCCAAAGTTTACAGCGAAAGCTGCACAGAAATTGTTTAAAGACAACAAGGTAAGTGCTCTAGAGTTGCTGCATCAAAGCCCAGACTTACTGTAAAGAGATTTTTTGGGGGAGGGATCTAAAAAGCCAGATTACATTGACCATGACTGATTTATAAAAGCAATGGAAAGGTAACACATCCAAGGGGAAGAACACTTTTTATAAGGACTGTAAATAAGGATTGGTGCCAGATTGTGTATTTTTCATACAATGCTCCATGCATGTTCTGATTATAGTGTGATATGTTTGGAAACTTTTAGTTTTGCAAATCAGTGCTTTTCATTTTATTATACTTATATATTTTGATGGAAAGAAAAAAACTAGAAAAGACTACTTGCACAGTCTATGTTCAATGTACCAACATACCAGTGGATTTTATAGTGACAGACTTAATGTTTCAAACATAAATTCAAACAAGACAACCAGCATTTGATTCAACCATGAATAAATGGTTTATATTTTAAAATAGACACTGAGTAATCAAAAACAAATAATTTGATTAGATCACATGCACAATATAGGTAAAACAATCCCCACATGCCTTTCTGAAGCTACAAACAGGTAGGTCTATTGATTCTGCTTTGAATAAAGACTGTGAGTCAACAGATAATAGGGGTGACTGTGGCTAAGTAGGTAGAATCAGTCATCTTCCAACCAGAAGGTCGGGAGTTTGATCCCCAGGTGTTACAGTCACATATTGATGTGTCCTTGGGCAAGACACTTAACCCCAATTAGCTCCCACTGCTGCACTGTACGTGGATACATCTGAATAGGATAATACTGGCTACTACCATTGGCCACTTCACAGCAGCCTTCACCATCAGTGTGTGACTGTGGAGAGAACAGATGTGAATGGTAAGTGTGATCTGCACTGTCAAACCTCTAGACAGTATCAAACATCATACGCCTTTGAGAGAGATACAGAAGGATAGGTCTAATGACTCTGCTTTCAACCACACTAACGGACTCATACATTCTGCTGAAATGTTAAGCCGATATATCAGCTCTAAATATTGGCATTCTGTTATGGATAATTGAGTTTTGAGCTTATATCTGCTGATAACAGTATCATATTATGCATTCCAGCTTTTAGGGGTTTGTTTGCAGGTTTATTGCGGTGTTTTCATTTCAGTTTATCACTGAAAAAATAACATGTGGATCATTGCAATTTGATGTCATTCTCAACCGTCCACAGCAGATGTGCAAATTTGTGGAAAACTCATGCTGAAAATTCCATGAGCTCTTAATCTTTCATTATTTTATCCATGTAAGAGATCAACACCAGGCAAAATTGGTTAAAAAGTTCACAATCTGCCCTCAATCTTTTCTCATCCCAAGTCATGTTTTAAGAAAAACACAAGCGTACTCACAGAAATGTGCCGAGGGTTAATCCAGACTAAAAATACTTGTATTGATGTGTGATCTTTCCTGTTTATTAAAAATCTTCTCCTGGAGCTGTTGTGAAAGCCTGAGTTAAGTTCAGAGGTCATTCAGAACCATGTAATTGTTTTGTTCAGGGCTTTTTACGCATTTATAAGAAATACTTGAACTGTGATAGAATTGTAAATACGAGGAGAGAGAGAGTGGGAAGTGACATTCAGGAAAAGGCTGGATTAAGAAAGGGCTGCCTGCTTTGGAGAGACAGTGTCTTTGCACAGGGTGCAAACTAGATAGTCGTTTAATGTCATTGCATTGTAAAAACACAACAAAATTACATTTGGCAGTCCCCTCTGTAGCAGCAAACACAGTTGTCCAGGCAGTGGTTAGAAATCCGCAGCCTCACATTGTCCATCCTGCTGGCGGGGGGCAGGCACCTGGGAGGAAGATGCTCAGTATGACAGGTTTGTGTGGGGCTGCTCTTAGCCTAGCCCGCAGCCCAGCTCATTTGCCCTGCTTCCACCTTTTCGCACAATGTCGTCTTGTCCTCCTCCCCACTGTCTGTAGGTGTCGTGCTGCTCCGCATCCTTCTCCTTTCAGTCTCTGAGTCTCTCTGTCAGGAAAGATGTAAACCCCATGGGCACGCTGTCAGTTCTGGTGTAAGTCTAGGACTTTGTTTTGCTGCTAGTGATAGAGCACTGGGCCGCTGCGTTCGTATGTGCTGCCCCATGCTATCTCAGTAGGTAGAACTCAGTAGTCTCCTGTTGATCAAGCAGTGTTCTGTTGCAGTTACTGGCAGTTGTTGTTAGCTTTTAAGCTAGCCAGAAGTTGTAATTGAGACTTTGGTCTTCTTTTCACCTTTTTTTTGGTTTTCCTGTTCTTTCTCTAAAGTGTACTGCTCTGGTTGCCTGGCAACTACTAACTAACCACAAGGTCAGTGGCATACCAGATTTGCATAATTTTTATGTGTTTCATATAGTACGATCAACTAATGCAATCATTTGCTTAATTGATCACAAACAGTAACACGAAAAAATGTATACAGGTTAATCCTACTATGACAGCATATGATGCTGGTCATCTGACCATCCACAGCAGCTACTTCATGGAATAAATATGCCCAAAACTTCATTGGCTTTATTTTTTTATCCATCTGAGAGATAAACACTCTCCATGATCCATAAGAATTTCTGCCTGCAGTGTCTCTAACAAAGCCAGCCTGCACTCTATCACAAACACAGAGACGTGTTTAACTACTTTCTAACTCCAAATACTTCCATTTACGTGCAATCTCTCCAGTTTAACAGAAGTCTACTCCTGTCACTGTTTTACCAGATTATGAAAAGTTTTTTATGTCATTCAGAAAGATGTTCTTTTCAATTGTTTTGAATTTTTATACATTCGAACTTCGTCTTGCATGCTGTGAAAACTGAGCAAGAAGGGGGAAAAAAAAAACTTACAATTTACAAAATATTCTGCTCATGGAGAGAGACAGAGGCAGAAAGGAAGATGGAGAAAAGGAAACTGGCTGGCATGGTGCAGATATAAAGCAGTGAGTGTGAGTGCGCATAAGTGACTGGGGCTTACGGGAATTAGCACAGATACAGTCAGCTAGATTGTGTATTCACAATTAAAGTAAAGAATATAGAATAGTCAAAATGTAAACGGTTATGGAAATATATCCTGAAAACTCCACTTTTTTTCTTTTTGCAAATATATCTTAGTTCCTGGAGTATTTCCTGACCCTCAGAAATAAAACAAACCAACCCAGTCATTTGTTCATGGTCTGCCCATATGTGAAAACATTATATAAAATACTTGGCAATAGTTGCGGCATTAGCATCCAGGGATTTCAGTATGTGTGCCACTTTAAACTGGACGTATCGGGGAAGCTAGGCTACACAGCGCTACAGATGGGTACAGCTGCTCTGTAATTTAGCACAATTTTGGTCAAAATTGGGCCAGAATAATCATTTGGCTAGATTGTATGCTATATTTAGCACTTTTGATTTTTTTTTTTCACCTTGAGAGCTTCTGTGTTCAGTACTGTTTTGAGGCTACTGGCTACATGTTCCTCTGCCTCAGCATGTCTGATAAGCTGTTTGGGCATGTGGGCTTTGACAGGGACAAAAACAAACTAAACTAAAACTAGTCATTTCAGCTCAATTTTACAGCTGACGCATTGTTTTAAATATTACAGCTGTAACTTGTCTAATTATCACCTGTTAGAAGAATAAAGCTATTAACTCACCTGGATGACAAATTTTCATTGACCTCTTCTTGTCTGGGATGTTTTCTTTTCAATTTCTCTTCAGAAAGTTGAAGAAGGTCCATAAACACCAGCATTCAGTGAGGCAGGGAACTCTGGACGTGGGGTGATGCAGGCTGCAGGCATGTTTTTAGCTGCTATCCTCAGTCAGCAATGTCCTGACGTGTGGTGAAGCTCTCTGTGTGGGTATAGGCTCAAAGTTTACAGACCTACACCATCAGGTAACCTGAAATCTCTCCGATTAACCAGTCTACACTAAAGCCCCCCCCCCCCCCTTCCAGCAGAGTCTCCATCTGTAGAAACTGTTCCTATGTGTACCCTTAAAGGTATCCACATTAAACCATAGGTAATTGCCACTTGAGTTCAAATTGCTTATTTTTTATTTTGTTTCAGCTATGTTTGTTTTGTTGGCTCTGTTGAAGTCAGCAGAGAGCATGCAGTGAAAGCCTTTACTGCAAAATAGTGCCAAACACAGTGCCTATAAAATGCTTCAAAATTGTTGATATCGCATAGAATTGAGCCAACATTGTTTATTAGCCCATTTTCACATAAAACTGGCTAAATTACACAGCACAACTGTACCCATCTGTAGTGATGTATAGCCTAGCGTCCCCTCAGGGTGTCATGCTTAAAGGGGCAATGCACACACACAGCATAATGCCAAATATCCTAACCCAATGTTCAAAATAGAAGTAACCCTTTAAATATAATGACATTATGACACTACCTGCCCCTCACCTGATGTAGCCACTTTCTTTACCTCTGCTTACCCAGAATTTGTGCTGCCAGCGAAATCTGGGTGAGCTGATTTGTGAATATGGCAGGAATAGTCAGTAAAAGACACTGGGAGTGGACTGGGGTGATGGCGTAAGGATCATGTGACCAGTGTAATCTTCATGTAATTAGTTCATTCTCTCTTTTTCAGTCTGTTCTCTGGTCTTTCATCAACATTTGAAATATGTTCAATTCCGCAAACATGGATTTAAGGCAAAAACTGCCATTAGCATCAGACTCTGCTCTTTTATCTGACATTTTTGAGTCATTCTGTTAAGTCTTGTCCTGCCTCCTACAGACTACCCTCCCCCTCCATGTGAGAGGTAGTTTCCTACTGTGAAGTTCACAAGAACAGGCAAATAAGGAAGATTTTCAAGGGCACTCTGCCCTGAAGTTTTCTATACATTTTTAGAAGTGCATGTGTGATAAAGGCTTTGGTTATCTTCCTTAGATTGCATGCAGGACCACAGGGGGTCAGAAAGGCAGAAACTGAAAAGTCTTCCTGTCAAAAAAAAAAAAGGTGCTGGACTCTCTTTTTTACAAAGGTTGAAGAAGACAATTCCCCATTGAAAGTCAACCAGATGGATTTTTCTCTTCTGAACCATCAACAATACTGTCAGTGACCACAACCCTTTTTTGTCCTGTGTCCTTGATCATTGATGAATGAAACTCCCAAGTCAAGCAAACTGCTATCTCCAGCTTTCAGGCATACACACCTCTCAGTGTTAGTACAGCACTTCTATCCTCCCATTCCTTTTACAGCAGAGAATACAAACACAGAAAAAATAAGATACAAGGACAACTGTTTCTCTAAACCTCTTTAATACCGTTGGAGCGTTAAAGTGCACTAATAGGATAAACACAATCTCACAAGTTCCTGTTCTAATATGATAACACAAATGAATTTCGGTAAAAGGCAGAAGAAAAGGATTTCAGTGATCTTTTAGAGCACACTAAATCAAGAGCAATTTGTTCAGCATTTGTGGTTCATGGTTAAATGGTGACAATAGGCTCATTCCCAATATACCCCTTCCTCTACCAGTAAGCCCTACCTATACATTTTGTGAGTTTATGTGTAAGGCACAAATGCTAACAATCACCTACTAGTGCATATCTGAAATCCTGAATATAGGGAGGTTTACTCGCTTAATTAAAAAAAGCATTGGGTGAAAAACTCACTCAACTGGCAAGTGCCCGAAAGACACATGAAGGGAAGAGCTAGTTTCTTTCCCCTTACGGCATTTCAGTCAATTGTCAGCAAACATGGCTGAGCTCGACCACATTGAGACTACTTACCAAGCAATCCGACCTTCTCACTCATTTTATTCCAAGCGAGTGGCGGTAGAACAGGCACATTGTGTTGTAAAGCTCGGGGTAGCCACAGACAAAGACACATCACAGCCCCCGCAGTGCAAGTGATCCGCTTGAGTTTAGATTTTTCAAATAATGAAAAAGCGAATAAAACGAATAGCGTGTTGAATGTGCCTGGAGTTTACCACAGGCAACACAAACGCCACAAATGTGCAGCGTGAATCGTGCAAACTGGGCAAGTAATTTGTGCCATCCGTGCCACACAGCCGTAGCATTGGAGCCGCTGAAGACCAACTTGTGTCTTTACAAAATTCCAGTTGAGAGGTATAAGAAGCTTGTTGATGGGTATAAGAAGCTTGTTGATGGGTATAGGAAGCCATTGGTTTCGGTTATTTTTTCCAGAGGGTGTGCAACCAAATGTTAAGTTGAGGGTGCCAACAACTTTGTCCGGTTCACTTTTTGAGTTTTGTATAAAATTATGTCAATTTTGGCTTTTTTCTTCTGTTTTTTTGTGTTGTTCCAATGCAAATAAATGAAATAAACACGTATACCAAAAACATTTTGCAACAATTTCTGGAAATGGTATAGTTTCTGGAAAAATTCCAGGGGTGCCAATACTTTTGTCCATGGCTGTTTGTAGAAATGTTTGTAAATCTCAAGTTGCTAAAGCTAACTTCACTTCACTGGCTTATCAAGTTAATTATGTTGCTAGCATAGTCATGTTAGCTTTGGCTAGAGCTACCAAAGCTAAAGTGAGCACGGCTCATGTAACTACTTCTAAAATGAGTTGATACATAGTTCAATCCTGGATAAGACCTTTGGTCTTTTTCTCAGTTTTATTTTTGAAATGTTGCTCATGCACTTTTTACACAGGTTAAGTGTTACTTAAGGATCTCTGGTAATTTGTAATAATCATGCAGGACATCTGAGTTTTTTAATCCCGTACAAATCAACCATGTCTGTAATTTGTGGGGTAACTATTCCAGAGCAAATTCAGCACACACATAGATCATCAGCCAAAACTAATCCTGTAAAAATGGTGCATCAATTTCATTGTATGTGTAAATGGCTTAATTTTCTAATTTGTTAAAAATCTGCTGTTCAATTGTGCATGCATGCACAGTAGTGATGAGAATTGCGGCTCGTTTCAGTGATCAGGTTCATATGGCTCGGCTCATTTAAAGGAGCCAGCTCTTTCGGCTCCCAAACGGCTCTTCATTCAGGTACCAGTTTGGCTTCATTTGACCTGCCAATTTTAGCAATGTCATAACATATGACTGGTATTTGGGTAGGTAATTTACTCCCAACTATTTCAGTTTTTAGAACTGATGACAATATCATGTCATTATTATTCAAACTGTACTGTCTCCCCAAAACACCTTGCAGGTCAGATGAAATCTGCTCATTGACTGGGCTGTATGACACACCTAAAATAAAACATTAATGATGTGTCTTTAAATGATAATCCTTGATAAATAGTGTGCCTGTGGTAGAGGACAAAAGATCATCCCTTACTAATCAATCAAATAACACACAGACACAATCTATACAACAATTAAATTGGTAATATAATAATAATGATATAAAACGACTCTCAAACAGGATCCAGCTCTTATCGTTCATGTAGAAGAGCCCACTCTTTGAACCGGCATGTTCACCAACGACCCATCACTATTGCACAGCTGCTTTCTTCATATGCACAGCGCTTCTGCTCTGCTCCTTACAGTTATATGCCAATTTTATTAAGCCACATTTCATGCATAACATAATTTATGATGTGAAATGTGTTGCTCAACATTCAGTGGTTAGGCTACAACAGCTGATTTGCACCGGGAGGGATGTTGTGGCTGACCCCATAACTATACAGAAAAGATGTAAGTGCATGTTCTCCTTTAAACTCTGGTTAACAATATGTATAGGACATATGAAGGAAATGTCACCTGCAGCGCCATAAATCTGCCATGCGGCACCCTTATGTTTCCTTCAGAGATGTCTGTAAATTTGAGTACATTACAGACTTTGCAAATGCACCAAACACTGATGTGAGGGGGTAATCCACAAATAACCAGAGCTCCACTGGTAATACTAGTCCTGTGCAAATAGTACTTTAGTCTTGGGTTATTTCATGAATATAACTGCCAGGCTTTGTTTATTAATAAAGCTGAGTTAAAAAAAAATCTAAAAACTGGAAATACATTGTACTGGCCAATTACAGCGCATCTCACATGAGCAGTCGTGGCCGTCAGAGATGTACGTCTGCAGCCAGACTTTCTTGCAACTATTCAGTGGCGTATGTCACTATGGCTTAGATTCATTGCATTCTTTTAAACCAGGCATGATGCAGTAAATTACATGTAATGCAATCCTCTTCTGTTATCAATACATGAGTATTGTGATTAATTAATTACGAAGCCTTTAATAAGACCTTTTTTACATCTATTGGGAGCAGTAACGTAGGTATATATATTGTGTTAATGTTGTTAATGTTGTTTTAAGGTACATTAGCTGAGAAAATGCATATTTCACAGACTGGATAAACTAGTCCTATTGATCTAAAACAGTCGGTATACAAGGTAAAACTCACACTGGAAAAATATGACTTACATTTCTGCTGTTAATCCATTTAAAATAAGAGAAAAGCAGCTCACTTTGAATGTTAACAATGAGCCTTCCTCAAAGGTTTTAGATCATATTTATTTGCCATGCCTTGACATTAAAAGAACAGAAATAAAAGTCCATGATTATTATGTTTAGATTATATATAAAATGTAATAAATCCACACAATTTCAAAGTTACAGAATGAATAAATTATAACAAATAACTCAAAGTTCCTTAAGATACTTCAAAAACAGAAATTAGCCTGCTTAATGATCAAGATCTACTTTCTCCTGTCCCTTTTCTTTCTACAGTCTCCCTCCCTCTCTCTCTCTAGATCAAAGTAGTGGCTCTAGTCATTCCAGTGCGTTTTAATGAACATATTTCCAGTCCACCCACCTGCTTATTCAGAGCCGCCCACATCAAAGAACCTAGGAGGAACCTTTACTGTTGCTGTGGTGGAGAATGAGGCCTACCGCTCCGTTATTCCAGCTCCGCCTCGGGCTTCAAACTCTGACTTCACCAACAGAAGTCCCGTGGAAAAAGTAATGAATTAATCACAGACAGTGTATCAAGCATGGAAAAAAAGAAAGTGTCTTAAAGCCCAAACATTGGTTTTTGCCTAAACAAGATGAAAAGCGCATCATAAAAGAGAGGAATCAGGCAGGTGTAGCAGGAGAAAGTTTGATTACGCTCTGCTCAATTACTAACAGCAGACACAGAAACTTGAAAGTGGCTTTACTTGTCAGCAGCCTGTCTATGCAGGCTTTAAAATAAATACTGTTCTGATAATATGATTCCCTCTACCCCAATATTGCATATTTTAAAAACTTACTTCTCTCGCCGGCTTGAAAGTTTGCGGTGGATGTGACGGCTGTCAGAATTGTCATCTGCAGAGCTCAGGATTTTAAGTGAGGAGGTGGTGGGAAACTCGCACGTTCCTGAGGAATCTGTCATGCTTAGCACTTATTTCAGAAATAGCAATAGTATAATGTCTGACTGAAGCTCCATAGGGGCAGATGGCATTTTACATGAATCACCTTTCCAACATGTTCACAGCCAGATGGTCCCTTAGCACCAAAGAATACACAGTCAAACTCTGAGATTGGTCTGGTAAAATACTTGTGAGTTATGGACTTTCATTTGACAGTTGTTGGAGACTTCTTTGGCCAAAGTTCACTGAGTCGAGTTCATGACAAAGTACACTGTGTGCCTGTCTGTCGCCTTTTCAAACAATAAGTGTGAAGCAGAAGGCAGATCAGAGAAAAGATATTTTTCTATAACAGCTAAGAAGAAATCCTAAAAAAGTTTAAATCCCTCCATGACTGCACTGTGCTGAGGTTTTTGTAATCTCATCATGACAGATGTATCGAAATGATGAGTGGAGATGATTTTTAAAGCAACACTTTATAACAATTCTCTCAAGACATTTACAGCACAGAAGGCAGGTCTAGACTGTTCTGTTTGTTTTATTATTTACCAAGACTGAACATGAGCACAGTAAACTACAGTGAGTAAAGTTATGGTGGCATAGAGGCAGGCAGAAACCTCAAGCAGAACCAGATTCATGTTTAGCAGCCATCTGCTGTATCTATGTGAGGAGATAGAGGGAGATGTAGGGACAGATAAACAGAGCTAAAGCAATGAATGCAATCTTTTTATGGCTGTCCAGGCCATAAATCAATCCTAACCTTATTTAATTCTATATGGTCAATGCAGGTTATAATGTTAATAATATGCCTAGTACTAACAGTAATAACCATGATTGATTACAGACCAATCAATCTAATTTTAGCTTAGATGATGAGTAAATGCTAAGGCAGGGGTGTCTAAACTTTTCAGCTGATGGCCACAAATTTATAAGAATGGTGGGGCCACTTTCATATGCCACACCTCGAGGATATTAACGTTCAAAACCAATGTAATGTCAATTAGGATATTCTTTGTGACTGAGTGTGCTCACATGGCTAGTTAGTAATTGATAAGGCAATTAGTCTATTAATTTAAAGATTTTGGGAAGGCCAATAACATTTTAGGGGGCCATGGTTGGCCCTGGCTACCACTGACTATTATTGCTCTTTACAGTGTTGTCTTTGTTTTGTCACAAATTTAAAAGAAGCATCAATAAAATCTTCTTGTCAAAATGTTTGTTTACAGAACTAGCATGGTAGCACCACCCTGCGCTGAAACTAAGGAGTACCATACTGTCAAGCAAAAGCTTCATGTTCTAATGTGGGCCATGTTTCATTTTATTTTCAAAACTTGCTATGGGCCAATCAAAAGTGGACCGTGGTCTGCATTTGGCCACAGTGAGTCAACAGGTGACAATAAAGCTTTGACCATCTCGTTCATACTGGATCTGTGTGTTGATCTTCTCCATATATTCATACAGTTAATAGCTCTGGTTTACAAGTGTACATACCAAAAATACAATAAACTCACATCCCCAGTGGCTAAAGATTAAATATATGATGAAACACAACTGTTGTGTTTTCTATAATCATTATGCTGAAAATATTTATACATTTATGCGCTTCCCTCGTAGTTTGTTGTGCCGTTTCACGACTGAACGCAGTGCATGGAGGGAAATTTATCATACTGCTTGGTTTCAAGTGTGGTCCTGGAAAATCTTCATTTCAAGGGCTATGTAGCCCTTAGCCTTAGCCCTCAATTCAGAAGAGAATTGAGACACCTCTTCACCTGATGTGAAGGTGCAAAACCAAAGGGGAGGGCTAAGATAAGGGCTAAGGGGTTGAAATGGTATTCACCCTTACTCTCATGTTTGTAGGACAGTCAGATGATTACAATCTTAGAATTTCTAGTTAATCACAATTTTTAATTAATGTTTTGAAATTTCAACTAAGTGCATCTGAAATAGGTTTTGTTTTATTTTGGATGTTTGCACTGCCTTTATCTCGAGGGTAATCCACTTTCTGTTTGGATACAGACCTGCCTGTATTTTGAAAGAGAATAAGGAACTATGGTAAGGATTATGACATTAACTTAATGACAGATAAAGGAACTTGTTATGGATTTGAGAGGGAATAAGGGGACAGTAAACAGTGAAATGTTTGATAATATTACTTTTGACTTGTCCACTGGGTTGTCTGTGAGTTTTTTTTTAAGTGAAGTGTGACATAAAGGAGCAGTGGTGGACTTATGTTGCATCACTGTGGCTGCAGGGAGATGTACTTAAAGGGACAATAAAGCCTCAATAGATGTGATTTTTAAAAAAATCACTAATTACAGACCTTGATCTCATAATGCAGACAGCTGTTGTTTAAAATAATGACAATGCTGAGTGGTTTAAGTAGATTTCCATGTTTAGAAGTAATTTACTGCCGTAAACAAATCTGGTTAACACACTGTTAGACTGACCTTTTATTTCTTTGTAAACAGCAGAGTATGTTTGCCTGTTGCAGTTGCTTAATTGCCAAATTTGCTCCTATGTTTGAAGACAAACAGCAACAATTTATTCAGTGTAACTCAGGCTATAAGGTGACATTTCAAAACCACATTTGAATGTTTGAGACACACACATCACGAAACAGCAGGGCAATGGAAACAAAAGCTTCAATGATTCATCAAAAAAGAAAGCCAGTGTTGCCAGAAATGTTTGGATGATTGCTACATTTGAGAAAATTTGGTATTCTTCAGGTAGCTCGTTGCAAAACATCCTCCCAATGCCAAAAAAGAGTTGCGGTTCTGTGTAAAAAGTAAGTACAACATTACAAGGATTTGCAAATCTCATAAATCAATATTTTATTCACAATTGAACATAAAAAAAGATATCCAATTTTGAAACTGAAACATTTTATCATTTCATGAAAAATATTTGCTCATTTTCTACTTGATGGCTGCAGTACATCTCAAAAAAGTAGGGAGAGGGCTACTAAAGGCTGGAAAAGCATTTTGTAATTAATTAAGTTAATTAGCAACTAGTCAGTGACATGCCTGGGTTTAAAAGGAGCATTTCAGGCAGAGTCTATTAAGTGTAAAGATATGAAGAGGTTCACTAATCTTTGAAAAACTGTCTAAAATTTGTGGATCAATGTCAGAAAAATGTAAAATTACAAAGATTTGAAATATTTCACCATCTGCAGTCCATAATATCAGAAGATTCAGAGAATCTGGAGAAATCTCCGTGGGCAAGGGACAAGGCCAGAGGTCAGTATTGGATGCTCGTGATCAGGGACCACTGCATTAAAAACAGGCATGGATCTGTACTGGAAATCACTGCATGGGATTAGGAACACTTCAAGATATCATTGTCAATGTGGTTCACCGTGCCACCCACAAATGCAAGTTAAAACTGTATCATGGAAAGGAGAAACCAAATGTGAACATAATCCAGAAACGTCATTGTTTTCACTGGGGCAAACCTGATTTAAAACAGAGGTTACATAGAAAACTGTTCTGTGGTCACATCAGTCAAAATCTGCAGGTCTTCTTGGAAACTAAGGATGCCGTGTAGACAAAAGAAGAGAGGGACCATCCTGCTTGTTTTCAGCTTACAATTCAAAAGCCTGCATCTCTGATAGTATGTGGTTGCATTAGTGCCTGTGGCATGGGCAGCTTACACATCTGGAAAGGCACTGTATGCTGAGGTTTCAGAGCAACACACGCTCCCATCCAGACAAAATCTCTTTCAACAAATATCTGGTATATTTCAGCATGACAATGCTAAACCACATCTATCACAACAGCATGGTTTCACAGTAGAATAGTCCATGTGTTGAAATGGTCTGGCACCACTGGCTAGAACAGGCAGAAAAGGTGGTGAAAAGGGTTAAAAGTTGTGTAAACAGGCAAACAGAGGCAACTTGAGCCAAATGGTGGCAGAAGTGAGTTAAAAGTGGCAAAAACAGGTGGAGAAGTGGTGGAAATGTTTAATATGGGGCAAAATGACTATAAATTGGTATAATGGGCAGAAAAGGTGATGAAATAGGATTAAAAAATGGAAAAAAATGTATTTAAAGTGGCAAAATGGGTTAAAAGGGGCAAAAAGGCTGATAGAGTGGGGATTATGGTTTAAAAAGAGGCTAAAAGGTGGTAAACAGGCAAAAAATGTGATGAAAAAGGACTAAAAATGGGCAAAAAAGGGGTTCAAGTGACAAAAAAAATGTTAACAGGGGCTAAACTGTTAATAAAGGCAAGAAAAATGGAATGAAAGTGGCAAAAATGGGTTAACAGTGGCATAAATTTAGAAATCTTAGGCAACAATAGGTGGAAAATGGCAAAAATAAGTTAATAGTTACACCAATGGGTGGAAAGGTGGCGAAAGGAGATTTTAAAGTATAAAAAAATTTGTTAAAAGTGAAAAAGTGTTTAAAGTGACTGATCTGACACACATGCATTGGTACCAATAAATCACAACTGCGGAGGGTCCATTCTCTGGGTTTGTCAGGGGCCCAGTTTAATGTGACTTCAGGCAAAATACATCTCTTTAAGTAGATAAGAAAATATGATATCTTAATTTTAAAGACGATTTAGTTCATATTGCATTTTCTTAGACAACTAACTGCTTTTGCAAACACTGCCTACTGTTTCTGAAATTAGCACAGAACATAATGATCTCTCACTGGGGTGTATTTTGTGTTGACCTGGTGATTCTTTGTCCAACATTCTCTCAATTTTGAGATATTTCAGCTTTATAAACTTCAGACACTTGCCCGGCGGCACACGCCCCCTCAGTTATTTTATATTCATCACTGACTGAACGCACAAGCTCCTGTGGTGTGATGCATACAGTATGTACTACTGTTACTGCATGGCCTTACTTACAGAATGGTACAGTTCACAGACATTTCCACAACCGTTTTACATCTGATGAAAAGTTTTATCACCAGTAGTCTGTCCCATTTTAGAAGGGTTGTTTTTGCATTTTTGCACCATTAATGCTAAAGGCCAATACTGTCCTCAGTAGCCGTGGTGATTTATACCACTCAGTGGGCGTATTGGCCCTGACTTTTTACTATTGTGACTTCACTGCATAACCTCTTTATAGCGCTCCATAGTAGATTAATACGGCCTTTACTGTGTTAACCAGCTAGCTGACTACCATCGTTGGTAGTCAACTCTTTTTTTTTTTTGTTTTATTTGTTGTTATTTTTGTCTTCAATAAATTGCTGCTGTTGGAAACTATGAGCTGTCACTAAAGATGGATGACGTGGTTCTTTTAGAAAAGTTTTTTATGCTATCCTCCACAAATATTATGTGCCAGAGTCTGTACAATAGATGTTGATTATGAAGCCACAATATTGACACTCTGCACCTACTGCCAAAGCATGGACGTTCAACTTACAGACAAAAGGACAGATTTTTCAGGTTGCCATTGTTTAAAATAAAGTTAAATGACTGTGTTATATTTGTGTTACATCTCCTCTTATCATTCCTCTGCCACAATCCAACACAATGTACTATGAAACTTTCATGTGTCAACAGAGTTTTCAGTCATGACTGTCTTTATAGCAGCAAAGTACAAATTCAAACTCGACTATTACAGGTTGTCCCAGGACCAATCTCATATCATGGAGGAGGAGGTCTTTATGACCTACGTTAAAGACAGTAGCAGGTTTTCATCCACCAATTCTTATGCACTTTTCCAACGTCCATCTTAAAAAACTGGCTTGAGATACTGGAAATACAGAAGTGCCACCAAATATCAGCAAAGTCAACAAAGTTTTGGTGTATTGATGAAAGGATAATGCAACTCCACCTCTCTGAGACCAGCATTGTCGTATACAACAACAGGTGACAGTTATATAAAAACTTAAATAACTTTTGAACAATAAAACATATCCTTTAACTTTATTTTCCTCTCGGAAGCCACCATTCCAGTGAATCCATCCATGCCTTTGAATTCCGTATGGAAGCTTCTCTAGTGAGCCTAAAACTTTCTGAGGTCTATAAAGATGAAATCCACACCAAGTAATCCGATATTGAACATCTTTTTATTTCTAAATCAGTTTTCACTTGTTTCTACCACTAGAGTTTAATGCTAAATGACATGGAGGAGATGGCCTGAATAAGCTCATTGTGGTGGGAAAGAGAGACAGAGAGTCTGTGAAGTGGCCCTCTGTGTCACTGCAGACAAGAACTGCGTTGAATAACGGCACAGATAGAGACAATACAAAAATCCCAGACTTTTTTTTTTATAACAAAATTTTGATATTTATTTTTTTTCACAGAATGATTGTTTTGTCACTTTTTGACCTCCAAGAGATAGGAGAACAAAGGTTGAAAAAGTCTGTCCTGACAAAAAGGATGTTTAGAGCTTGACTGTGCACCACAGGGTTGATGTTTTACATTCTTTTTAAGGCATAAAGTCCAGGTGAGACAAAATGGTTAAAAATGGCTTTGGGCTTAAAGGATTAATAAGGATATTTCTGTAAGCACCCATGGCTGTTACAAGTAATTTTGACTTTGAAATTAGAGGAAAAGTCGTTAGGTGTAAGGCTGCCTCAAGCTTGGTCAAGCATACTGCAACAACTGGCTGGCAGTAATGCAAACATCAGGTTTAATTTCCCTTTTATACATTAACAAAATCACAGTATGTATTGCATAAGGAAAACATATCACAATGACAATTTGCAATATTATTTGCCAGTACGAAATAGGCAATTGCAATTTTTCTCTTTCTTCCAGGATACAGCCATGCCTCCATGATACACAAGCTGTTGAGCCCTCTTCTTCCTCAGTGAGTTGTTACATGACACCCAACGCTTGCATATCTGCAATGGATAGAATCTTTCTGAAGAATTTTTAAAAATTTGTTTTGATTTTTTTCAACAACTGACATTTACTCAAAATTGTTTCTGGTGGAAAGGCAAAAGCAATGGCATGGTTTACTTCAGAAACAGTTCATGAGTATTAAAAATCACTATAATGGGAATCATTCTGACCAACCCTTTTCATTTGTTGAATAATTTCACCTTTTGTTTGTTGCTAGTTTAAATTCCTGCAGCTTTAAGATGAGAAATGGTGTCCTTGATAAACTTCGGGCAACTGTTAATATTACTATATCTATATTAACACCCCTGATCCTCATCCTACTTCTCCTTACAGGACAGAATTGAAGGTTTGTCTGACACTCCATTAGCTGCCACCCAATTGTCTCCTGGCATTTACCTTCCACCATGAGTACTGCTTTTTGTGCCCCAGCACTGGCACGTGTGTGGTGGCCGAGCCAGAACGCTCTTTTTGCAGAGAGGTGTCGGGGTGTTACAGATATTTTGGTTACTCCCTGGAGCTGTTGCTGGAACACAATGACACAGACGACCTTTTGTCCCAGAAAGGATGTATTCAGGACCAGCTCTCCTGTCCCCGACAAAAGCAATGACTCCATGCCTCACAATGGGTGACACCGACATGGCACGGATCACTTGTCCATTTTATATCATACAGAGTCATATCTTTTATAATTCCAGCTTCGGCTCTAGTAAGAGGAGATTTTGGTCTGCTAAAAGCAGCTACAGACTGCAGGAGCTGCAGAGCGTGATAAAAGCACCCACAGCTTGTTTTCCTGCCGCCCTCTATGCCTCAGCTGTTCACAGAGCAGGCCTAAAGACAGGTGACAGGTGAGAGACCTGTCTTTTGTTACCCCCATCGTGACTGACATATGGGAACAGGTTGGACTGCTGGGACTGTTTCGGTGGTCCCCTTATCGATTTGTGCTGGCGTGATTTGGATTTATAGTGCTAGCTTATTGATTTAACCCATTGACTTTGTTCGAAGTTTACATCCTTTTAATTACTTTGGGATACAGAGCTCATTTCACAGTGAGGTGGGTTTGCTGTGGAAATGGATTTCCTTGCTTCCTGAGACTGTGGTTGCTTTTACAACCTCAGTTGTTTATATTTTACATTTAAACCTTATTTACACATTATAAAGGCTTTTAACTGTTCCAGCCTTGACAGCACTTTGGCATAAATTAAAGTGCTAAACAGTGCTGTGATTCTGCCCTCTTCTTATTTCTTTTCTTTTCTGGTGTATTTGCCACATTTAAATGTTTCAGATCAGCAAACAAATTTTGATATCAGACAAAGATAACCTGGGTAAATACAAAATGCAGTTTTTCTATCTTGATAACATCTAGTAAGGGGAAAAATTCGTCCAAACCCACCTGGACCTGTAAGAAAGAGTAATTTCTCCCCCTTGTTAAATCATGAATTAAATGTGATTAACCACAATTTTTGGAAGCTGAGTTCAATTTCACCAGCTACACTCAGGCCTGATTACTGCCAGACCTGTTGAATCCAGAAATCCCTGAAATAGAACCTGTCTGACAAATGATCTCAAAAGAGAAACACATCATGCAGCCATCTAAAGAAATGTAAGAACAGATCAAAAACAAATTGACATCAGTCTTGAAAGGCTTACATAGCCATTTCTAAAGCTTTAGGACCACAAATAGAGAAAACTTGGAACAGCGGTGAACCTTTCCAGGAGGGTCCAGCCAAGCAAAATTACTCTAAAAGTGTACTGAGAGTTTATCCAGAACTTCACAAAAAACCCAGAACAACACCTTAAGACTGTCAGGCCTCACTTGACTCAGTTCCCAGTAGTGGCCGGCCTTCCAAAATCAGTTCAAAAGCGCATTGATGATTCATCCAGGAGGTCACAGAAGAACCCAGAACAACATCTACTGACCTGCAAGCCTCACTTGACTCAGTTAAGGTCAGTGTTCATGATTCAAAAAGAGACTGGGCAAAAATGGCATAACCACCGCTGACCCAAAGACTACAAAGAAAAAAAAATCTTGATGATCCCTGAGACTTTTGGGAAAATACTCTGTTGAGTGACCTGACCCAAGTTGAACTTTTTGATACATGGCTCAAGCTAAGCTTGCAAAGCATTATGCAAACCATGCGGCTACGTTGTATATGTAGCTACGCTAGATTAAGCTACATTTGCTCAAGCTCACGTTGCTAAAGCTAACTTAGCTTCATTGTTACTGCTTATGTAGTAACGTTAGTTACATAGCCAGCATAGCTATGTTAGCTTTAGCCAAAGCTAACCAAGCTAGATCGAGCCACTGTTTGTGTAACTACTTCTTAAAGGGGTTGATATGATTTAATCCCTGACCTTTTTCTCTGTTTTGTTTATAAAATTTTGCTTGTTTTCAGTGTGGTTATTTCAAGAATGTAATTACCAGGGTTTGTTTATGAATCAAGTTTATTTATTTTTTAAATCTAAAACTGGAAATATGTTGTACTGGCAAATAACAGCACTTCTGTTCTGACACCAATGGCATTTCAAATGAACGGTCTTTAAAAGTGATCGTTACACCGCTTTCCACATTATGAAGCAAATGACATTTTTCTCTTATTTTCCTAAATATTAATGCAAATGACTGAGTATTTTTCAAGTCATCAGCCATTAGAGCATAATTCAGATGTTTCTGAACAAACTTCATAATGATAACCCTTTTTTTTTTTTTTTTTTTAAGAAAAACCGAGTGGTCTGCAGTGAACCCACTCTTAGCCCAACTAGCTACAACTGGCTAGACATAGCCACACCTTCTCATCCTGGCTTGGCAAAGGTGCAACTGATTAAGCCAGGATGAGCCAACTAAACTGGAGCTTTTCAGTTATCCTGGATTTTTTATTCTATTTTTGTGCAATACCCTCAGGATGTTGAAAAATGTAGCTTATATGACAGTGCAAGAAAGTGCAGTTCCTTTAGTGTCCACTGAAGGCTGACTACACAAACACGAGAAATCCCCATGAGGTCCTATGTTCAAAGTCCACTGTTACAAGAAAAGATTTTGATTTGAATATCTAATTATTTAATGGATACATACATCAGGTAGGTGAATGCTTTCATAACTTTAAATCATGTTAAGGCTAACAGGTGGACATATTGTAGCTCCTTGCTCAGAGGCAGCTCACCTTAGATTTATAGAAATATAGACTGAAATAGTGCTTCCAACAGGTTGCCTGCCTGCACAGTTACAGCTGAAGAATAATGTAGTTAATCACTCTGGTTTCCACAGAGATTCTCTTTTGGTGGTTGTTTAGTTATTCATTTGTTAGACAGGGAGGCTGAGAGGCTGGTTGGATATAGTTGAATCATCGTGTACCCCGCCTACACATCCAGAGGGTTGAGCAACAGGTGGCAGAAGCAGTTCATTGTAATGGCCGCATCACACTGAACTGAATATGGTTTATCAAATTAACAGTTAACTGTTAAATTAAAAGTTTCAATACAGAGAACAAAAATGATGTGCTGCAGAGTTTGATGCTAATTTCTAACTCATGTTCTTGTTTTGATTTTAAAAAGTTAATTATCGGTATCAGCAGACATGATCATTTCTGCTTGTATTTACAACAGATACAGTGCTGTGAAAAAGTACTTTCCACCCATGATTTTGTTTTCTTTTTTATTTTATTTTTGCACATTTGTCACAGTTAAATGTTTGAGCTCACAACACAAACTTTAATATTAGACAAAAATATCCCAAGTAAATTAAAATGCTTTTTTTAAATGATGATTTCATTTAATGAGGGAAAAAGTCATCCAAACCTACCTGGCCCTATGTAAAAAAAAAAAAGTAACTGCCCCCTGGTTAAATCATTAATTAACTGTGATTAACCATATTTTCTGGTAAGCTGAGTTCAATTTCACCATCCACATCCAGTTGAATCCAGAAATCCCTGAAATAGAATCTGTCTGACAGAGTGAAGTAGGCTAAAAGATCTCTAAAAGTAACACATTATTTGAAGAAATTCAAAAATAGGCGAAAAACAAAGTCACTGACATCTACAAAGTCATTTTTAAAGCTTTGGGATGAAAAAAACTACACTGACATCCATTATACACAAATGGAGAAAACTTGTAGCAGGCGTGAACCTTCTCAGTAGTGGCTGGCCTACCAAAATGACTTCAAGAGCGCATTGACAACTCATCCAGGAGGTCTCAGAAGAACCCAGAACAACATCTGCAGACCTGTAAGCTTTACTTGACTCAGTTCAGGCCATTGCTCATGATTCAACAATAAGAAAGGACGGCAAAAACGGCATCCATGGGAGGGTTTCAATGCCAAAACCACTGCTGACCAAAAAGAACACAAAAGTAAAAAACATCTTGATGATCCCCAAGACATTTTCAAAAATGTTCTGTTGACTAAGGGGAAAAAAAGCTGAACTTTTTTAGAAGGTGTGCACGCCGTAATCTGGCGTAAAACTAACACAGCATTTTATCAACATCATGCCAACCAGGGCTTGACACACCAGCTAACCAGCCAAATGCAGGTGGATTTCAGCTGTGGCAGGTAGTGCAGTGACTCCCACTAGCCACTTTGGCCAGTTGAGTTTATCTGTGAGACATCCTGTGCTTTTCTCTAACTGTGCTTGCCTGTTAGCACCATTGTTTGTGAACATTGTGTTACGAGGATAGATGTTTATTGCAATGGCACCATTTTGCACATAAAGGGGGCAGTTTTTTCCCATGTAGAAGCAAAGTTAATTTGTGCCTGTTTACTCCAGGGTGAATGAGAAAAAAAAATACTAAAAAGTTGTAGGTACAGTGTTAATTTACATTTCAAAAGACTGCAAATTGTGGTTAAGTGAATTTTAGCATAGCACAGTCAACCTTAACCAGATTTATTTACAACAAGAACATTGTTGATAGTAAAAATTCAGAATGGCTAGTAACTTTGGAAAGCTACTGGCCACTGTGGCTGGTGAGCAAAAATGTCAATGTCATATCCTGATACCAGCAGTCAAACACGGTGGAAGTGTGATGATCTGGGGCTGGAACCATGAATTCTGCTCTCCACCAGTAAATCCTGAAGGAGAAACTCCGGCCATCAGTTTGTGACTTCAAGCTCAAACACACTTGGGTTATACAGCAGAGCAATGATCCAAAACACACCAGCCAGTCAATCTCTGAATGGCTTAAAAAACAAAAAAAAAAAAACACAAAATGAAGGTTTTGGGGTGGCCCATTCAAAATCTGGACTTAAATCCGATTGAAATGCCTCGGCATTACATTAAATAGGCTGTTCATGCTCAAAAACCCTAAATGAGGCGAAATTAAAACAATTTTGCAAGGAAAGAGTGGACCAAAATTTCTCCACAGCACATAGAGTTGTTGCTGCCAAGGATGGCACAACCACTTATTAGGTTTAGACATTTATGGCCTTTTTCCCTCTCATATGTCCTTGGGATATGTTTCTGCAAAAAAAGTGTTTGCATCAAGCTGTTGAAATAAGATGAACATCCTGATTCATCTGTGGGAAATGCATTAGCTATTGCTGCCGGGTGGTGTCCACATGTCACCTTGTTATCTGTGGAGAAAATCCTACAGCATTCCTGACTCCTATAATAATAAATCAATATGTGACGAACACAGCAGCTAGCAAGGAGGGCATGGTGAGCACGGACATGATTAGTCATAATACTTGATTTGAATTAATTTAAAAGCCTTGAGCACAGACTTATTTGACCGTATGTTAGGACAATAAACTGCACAGAATACCATGCTGGTATTTTCAACATTCCCACAAAGGCACCAACACCACTCTGGCGTCAAATTCAGCCCAGAAGTTTGACTTTTGGAAACAAACAACACAAAGAAGCCCAGAATCTTTGGAGAAGAAGAACTCAGCCTTGACCCGCTGTGATTAAGGAATGCTGCTACTATCATGCATCGGTCATGGCCCTGACCAGAGAGTCTGGATGATATCTGCCCTGCTGCATGGCTGTGGTGAATGGCTGGTTGTGTTTGTCTTCTTTGTGCAAACAATTCATCCCCCACAGGATTGTGAGGATTGTGAGAAGGAGGTGAAGGTGGCCAGAGAAAGGTAATGCCAGGTTGAGCTCTGATTCCCCGAGAGACAGCAGGAGAGTTCAGTCTCACATGTGAGTACAGCAGCACACATTCACTTTTGTAAACCTGCTCAGCTCTTGTATTCACAGCCTTATCATTTAATGATTTTCACAGATCATTTATTTTTGTAGATACAAAGGAACGGTGTGTTTCAATTCTTTAGTGGGAGACGATTTCCTGATGTAGATTTTCATTTTGCTTTCATCTTTTTTGTCTAACTACTGAAACTGATTGAGTGAACATTCACTGACAGCCTTTTTAAAGTTTTGTCTAAGGATCTTCAAGTTTGAATTAATCTTTCCACAACACATCTCAGAGGAACAGATTGACCAAGCAGAGCAGGTTCAACCATGCTTTTTACCTGCAAAGCTGTGTGAACAAAAGTTTAAGCCAAACAACTGACAATCACTTGAATAAAATTAGTAGCAGAAGGTTATAATAATAAACTGGCCCGTTATAGTGCACAGGCTTACCATTGCATTTCATTCATTTATGCTGTAGTGCAATATAACCCTCTTAATGTAAAGACCCTTTATTATGAATGACCTTTTTATAAGTAATGTTAACAATACGGAACTATTAGGAATGTCAGACTTTATAGCTAGGTCATGATGTGCACAAATGTCAGGATGCCAGGAAATGAAAAGAAGAAACAGAGAGGACTGTTTTGGAAATATAGTGTGTATGTATATATAAATATATATATATATATATATATATGTATATATATATATATATATGTATATATATATATATATATATATATATAGACAGAGAGAGAGAGAGAGAGAGAGAGAGAATATATGTTTAAAAGTGGCAACAAAGGGCAAAAAGTAGCAAAAATAAGTCAAAAGTAGAAAAATGTGGCAAAAAATGGGAAAAGGTGGCAAAAAGAAGTGGCAAAAAACAATGCCAAACTGGGAAAAAGTATCCAAATGGGTTAAAAGTGGCAAAAAAAAAGTCATAAAGGGGCAAAAAATGGACTCAAAGTGACAAGTGGCCAAAAAATGATGAAAACTGGCAAGAAAGTGGCAGAAAATGGCAAAAATGGGTGAAGATCAACAAAATAACCTTGTAATGGGCAAAAAGTGGTTAAAACAGTGATAGAAATGGGTGAAAAAGGAATAAAATGAATAAAAGTGGCAAAAACAGAAAAAAGTAGCAATGGCAGGCAAAAAAAGGGCAAAATGTGGCTAAAGCAGCCAAAAAGTTGCAAAAAGCTGTGCAGAAAAGGGCAAACAGTGACAAAAAGTGGTTAAAACAGTGGCAGAAACAGATAAAAGAGGGAAAAACTGGGATAAAAGTGGCAAAAAGGGCAAGAGTGGCAAGAAACAGGGCCAAAAATGGGCAAGAAGTCACAACAATTGTTAAAAGTTGCAAAAAGATATGGCAATGACGGCTTGAAAAACGGGTGAAGTTGTTCCAACATCAGAATCCATTTCTATAGCTTAACACTTTTTACAGCTCCAGAATGAGGGACTGTTAGCCATGATGCTAGCACCAATGACACTGATCCAACACACATTCACTGGGCCCATTCACTGGGCCCTGTGGGTAGGGGGGCAAATCAGTATCTTGCTAGTTATTAGTAACTAAGCTGTTCTTCTGCACATGTAACTTTTGGATGGCAGCAGAAACTTTTGAAAAGTATGAAAACTGTGTAGGGAAATACGCAAAAGTGTAGCAACGAAACCAAAATGTCAAAAGGATGAATAACAGTGGGAAGCTGAGCTTTTAAGAAAAATCCTCGAGCAAACAGATCTATCAAAGTTGCATTCCCCGATGAAGAGACCAAAAATCCTGCAGTAAAGAGCCACTGGGGGTCAATGAGCCAAAGCTGAGACAACAACGACCGGTACACCAGCTGCAAGAAAGAGAGAGAGAGAGATGGAAACACTGTTGATTTACCACCAGCTGCTCTCACAGGTTAGAAAGACAGATCATATCTAAATGTTTTTAGCAGTAAGTGTTATCATGCAGATAATGTTTTGAATTTTAACTATAATGCTGGCTTAGCTCCATGACCCCAAATGGGTTAAGTGGTGTTGAAAATGGATGGATGAACTAGTCAAGCTAGCAACATTAGCTAAGTCTGTTTTCGGCTGTACCTTAGCAGGAAAATGTAGCCTTTTAGAGGAGCTGCTACATGTGCACTGGGCAATAATGAATCCAAATGCAGCAAACTCTCCCTGCCCCACCCCTGCAACTCCTGCTGCTGCCCTGGCAGAATTGGCCTTGCTGCCAGCCTACACCAACACTGAACAGGACACTTGGGGATAAGAATAAGGATGCACTGGACCACCTGGGTTGGAAAAGTGCCAGAATCAGGACAAGACAGACTCAGCTATTTAACAGTGATGTCCAAGGGAAGTGCTCTAATTAAGGATTTTACCACCAGAAAGGTAGGAATGCACTCAAGCAGTATGTTTTTTTTTTTTTTTTTTCTTAAGGTTACACTGTTGTGTGGTCTTAGTTTTGTTATGGTAGCCCTCAGATTCTGACGGTTGAACTGCAGAGGTAAAGCATTCGCTCATGAGATTGTGTGTGTGTGCATGAGTAACAGGAGTGATGTGTGTGTCTGTAACATTATGTGTGAGGGAGGTTGACAGTGTCTAAAAGTTAGTTGTAACCAGTCATGGGGGATTGCTGATGGATTATTAGATGCAAATTAAGCCTGTCTAATACTTGGCATGCAGATTGAGTCCTGATGATGCTTGTGTGTAAGAGTGTAAGTGGGGGGTGGGGGGCTCTTCTTAAACTGCAAGCCCAAGGGCCCAATGTTGCTTTAATGTGGCCCTGATGATAACTACTACCAGCTAAAATGTGTGTGTATTCTGTGGTGCTTTGTTAATCAGCCTGTAGAGCCACGCACTGAGGCTGCTGGGATTATGGCTTCATCTCTCTATATGGCAGAGCTGGAAAGTGCTGTGTCTCACTTCTGTGGTAGCATCCTTTTGAAGGAGCCGGCCTTTGAATGACCCAGCCTTTGTAGCCTGCATAGAGGACAGACATAAGGTCTAAATGAAACAAAACCTCTACAGAGGATTTCATCACCAGCTGTCCCTCCAGCCCTTTACTTCTCTAAGCACTGCCACTGTCAACTCACAATCTAACATAACTGATGTTACATAGCATAACCTCTTAATTCAAAGATCATTTTACTGGCTGGAAACAAATCACATATTTATCCAATAATTTGAATCTGCCTGAAGTGGCATTTAAAGAATTTCAAAATGAATTTGGCCAAAAAAGGTGCACCAGTTAGGTCCTTTTTGGCCGGGAAAAAAATGACGCATTTATTGGACGCCTTTGATGGGTACCAGTTTAGGTCAGTTGGTAAAGTAGCAGCCCATATGCAGCAGGTACAGTCCCTAATGCACTGGCCAGGGGTTTGAATCCTGATCCTGTTGCTGTTAAGGCCATGTCTTTCCCCTATGTTTCCTAGCCAATAAAGGCAAAACCCCCAAAAATGATCTCTCCTGCAATGTGATGAAACCAACCTTCAAATGGACTGTCCAATGAATGCATACCCTAAAGCGGGGTACACACATAAGGATTTTCTAAATCTTAAGAGATTTTTTATCTGTTAGAGACCCTACATGAAGATAAAAAATCAGGCATTGAACAACTTTGATCGTACTGTGTGTGGTGTGCTCCGATAATCTCAAAACAGCACACCACACACATCATGATTCTGTCCCACCACCGATCTAGAATCTCATCCTCCAAGCCAGAAATCTCACGTGATCACACGTGATCTAACAAAAACGACGAAGAAGAAACATAGCAACAACCGGACAACACAGCACGCAACATGGAAAAAGACATACAAGACGAGGGAATGATGCTGTTCTTGGGACTATTTTTAACGGAAAAATCACGAACTAAGAAAAAAAAAGAGAAGACTGTGGAGAAAATCCTGGAGACAGCGCAAACACGGACTTTATAGTCTACTGGGTGAGTTAGAGATGAGTTGTTGTCATAGACATTATATACATATATAATGTCTATGGTTGTTGTCAGTCAGCTCACTTCTTGATTGGCTACATTCCATTCCACGTCACAATTCACGGAGTCATGACTCGGGAGTCGTCGGCTTGTCCCACACACAAAGATTTTTGGTCGTAAATATTGAACAAGTTTAACATTTACGATTGTCGGCCCCGACCGTTTTCGGAGCCAATTATTGGGAAAAATTCCCTCTTAACACACCTCAGACCACAGGATAAATTTATAGGATAATCTTGTAAGACATAAGATAATTGGGCATTTGCCGTCCTTGGTCCAGAAGAGGGAAAATTTGGGCACAAACAGCCCAATTGTCTTTATGTCTACCCCGCTTTCATTAGGAAGCAGCTACTGAAACAATCTTCTATCTTGACACTGAAGAAGTCAAATATTATGACTTTAAGGTGATAATCAGAATTTAATTTTCTTATTAAATTGTCTGATCACTTTATTCAGTTTTGTTATATAGCAACCTGATGCTACAGTTGATTTTTTTCCCCCTCATTAATTTACATGCAGTACCCCATCACGACAAAGTGAAAACAGAATTTTAGAAAAATATATTTGATTAAAAATTAAAATAAAAACCTTTTAATATCACACTGACTTAAGTATTCAGACCCTTTGCAAAAACACATGAAATTTAGCTCAAAGGCCTTCCATTTCTCTGGAGCTTTATTGAGATGTTTCTGCACCTTGAAACTCAAACCTTTTAGTCTAGTTTTAGTCTATAAAAGTCCTCACATTTTAGTCTTTACTTTTAGTCTAAGCATTTATTTTCTTGCCTTAATCTGGTACAAAGTCATGGCAGTGTGTTCTCTGCACCCTGCCAAACCTGAGTTCCTGCTTTCTACAGCTGAGAGGCAAAAGAGATACAGCTGCATTGTTTTTTTGAAAGATTAACCCACAGTGGAGAAATATCATGGATTTTGAATGTCTGACAAAAGCTATAGAGTTGCATCTGCAACGTGTGGTTATCTCTAAGGTAAGTCCTGACATAACATTTGTTTAAAAGAGTCTAATGATTTCCACTGCGCAATTAGAAAAGTGTGGACAAACTGCAAGACCAGTGAATTAAATTTTTCTGTTATAATGAGGACATATAGCTGCTGCAAAGGTCTGTCCAATGTTGGGGTACGGTTGCATTAATATACCACGTCAGAGTCCATATGAATTGTGCCCAAAACCGTAAGGGACCAAGTGTCTGGGTACTGTACGTTTGCATTAACTCTGACCAAAGAGAACCAGTTTCTTGGCTCAAGTGTACTAGAATGTGGGTACAGGCCTCATATGTAAAAACCCCTATAATATGAGGTCCTTCTCAGAGGACTGGTAATCCCGCTTTAGTGATCTTCAAAACTCTACATGTAGATCAGGCTGAGCAAATCTGTTGTTCCTTACAAACAGCAATTTCAGCTACTTCTTATCAGGATTAAATGTTTGAAGGTGGGTCTCTGTAGTTTAAAATTTGTATTAGTCATGATTTTTTTGTGTGTTTCCTCACACTTCATGAACTACATGTGCAAATTTCTGCTGGAGTTAATGCAGGTTGAGTTTGGTTCCTCAAGGAAAATTACTTCACTCTTAGAGTTGTGTAAGCCATGTATCTGTGAGCCCCTCCTCTATGAAATCAGCTTGTTCTAATGGCCTGACTCCTAGAAAAACTTTTTAGGGACTCCAACTATTTTCCCCATAAGATAGATGGCATCTGATAGTGGGATGCTGCAAACCTCTGGGCTGCATATTAGCAGCAGAACTGATAACATCCATCCACAGAGTCACCGTGACCCAAGTAATAACATTAAAAAAAGCCAAACCCTGTGCACTCGCCCCACACTTATCAGGCCTCCATTAAAGCAGTTCCCAAGTACTTTTCAATGATGGTGCTAATTGGAGTTGTGAGGTCTCTATGTGTGAGTCAGCAGAGCTGCACGCACTTTTGCCCAAGCCAGTTCCACTGAGTTGGCTGCCACACAATCCTTCCTAATATAATAGAAACCAATTAACCGAGTGGGTGGCTTTCCCCAAATCTTGATTTAAAAATGGAGCTTTATTAAAAAGAGTTACAACGTGGCAGCATGCTTAACCTGACTGGTGGCAGAGATATGATAAGGACTGTAATCCCTGAGGCGAGAGCTGATTAGCTTATCCAGTCAGAGTCACAGCTAGTGCAGAATAAAAATGGCTGCCGTCTTGGGGGAAAAATCTGTTATGTAAAGTCTTGACAAAAAATATATATATTTTGCTTTTAAAGGCAAAAGGAGAGAGGGACAGGTATTACATAGCTGAGTAATCATTATTTCATTATAGCCTAAGGCGACTTTACCTATGTTGTTGATCTCAGTATTGTAGTTTCAGGACTCTCAGTGTGCACTTGACTTTAAATACAGTTCTTTCTGTTTTCTGTTGGGTTTACAAAAAGAAGATCTGAGCCAGGCTTAACATTTTTTATTTCAAAAATGAATGACCAAAAATGAGAGGAAAAACCTAAATCAACTTACATTGTGTTAATTATAGCTTAAGTTAAACAAGATGATACAGGAGATGTGTCACATGTTGCTGTTAGAATCATTCACTGAGTAATTTCTGTGTTCTGCTGTAGTTGCTAGTGCTACTTAAAAACCCTGTAATGTAAAAATAAATCTGTATTTAGGTTTGTTGTGTGACAGGTCATTGTGTTATGAACCCCTAAATCAAATTTCAGTCAAATAAAATTTCTCTAAGTTTATAAAACTAAACATCAAAATGACAAAAATGAGGCAGTAAAATCTGCTCCAGGGTGGTGTGGGCGTGTCTGTTGAATGAGCTGAAGCCACGCCCACTCAGGATAAATAAGATCATCTCAAATAAAAAATAAAAAAGCTACAATCTGCATTGAGGAAAGCACTCCAATCAGCCTGTCTCTTGACCTTTTGTTAACCTTAGGAGAAGGGGTAAACTCCATATTCTTGCTCAAATCTCTGTTATGATGATTTAAATGATCCATAGACCACTGTGGCTGATAGATTTGGTAAATTTACCTCACAGTGAACAAAAAACAGCATTTAACTGACTGTTAACTTTCAATAAAGGCAGTGACATCAGCTAACAACAGACTGTACTGACATGAACTGCTCTGTGATTTTATATTGTAGTGTTAGAGGGGCGGGGTCATTCCTACTGTGGGCTCGTGACATCATGAGCCCACATGTTGGCCAAGCCCACATGAAACCTTGCCAGGAAAGAGGTGAAAAACTTTCTAACGGTCTAAATCCAGAACTCAGTCACATGTGGATCTTGGTGTTTTCACATGTTTATGTTACACAAACTGAATGATGGCAATGTCGTTCCATAAGAAATTCTAACATATCAAGAGTGTTTAGACAAAAATTATGTGTTTCACTTTACAGGCTCTTTAAACATGTTTGATCATGGGTCAGTCTCCATGTGGGCGGGTTGGCTGTGTGATGCTTTGTTAAAGCTCCACAAAAAAAAAGTGTATGTACTGAAACTGTAAATAAGTTAAAAGGCCCAGCTCCTCTCCTTCCTAACACTGCAAATACACACTGGTGTGGAGAGACGCTAAGCTCATATGCAGTTATTTGGGGAAAAATAAAACACCCCTTTATGTGCACATTGGCCTTAATGCATTTAGCATCTATGGATGAGGACAGTAAAATATAAAAAAACAAAAAAAAAAAAAAACAGATGACATTAATACAGTAAAGATTAGTCTACTGTTTGTGAGAGCTGATGGAAGTGTGTTGCAGTTTTAATAACTCACAAACTTTCCAGAGATCAGGAAACAATTTCACCTCTGTATGACTTGTGATTAAATGATATGTAAAAGAAATATTAAATATTACTTTGACATTGCTATTACACAGCCATATCCAGGGGTTAAATCAGTCTGAGACTCCCAGCTGTTTTTTATCCATGTCTGGCACCATTATGCATGACAAGGATGTGGTTGTTTTCCTAGGGTCCCCTTCATTCAGAGGGGACACTTAATCAGGATGGTACTTAAGTGAACACATCATTATTGCCTTTAATAAAACACAGTGGTTATTCTGATCAGAATCAGTGCAGGATGTGGGCAGGATTTTATACACCTGTGGGGATGCGGGCAGGGATGGCACCCGCTGCTGGAGAGGGCGGTAATGGTCAGAAATCCAGTGGGAGCAGGATACAGTCAAACGCAGGGCTCTAGATATTTTAACAGTGTTACTTGAGTTCGATCTAAACTCTTGTCTGTTAACAGGCAGCGACCACGGTTTCTGCTGTCACAGAGCAATTTCTGGTTTAGAACCTTTATGAGCTGAACACTAGTTGCACTTTTGTTTCAGTTCAACACCTCACAGCTCTTCTTTTACTCTCCTTTGTATCGTAAATTGTGTTCTTTCAAATGTTTGAAGCACAAAACATGATATAATATTGTTAAATTGTGTTGCTCTTAGTGTTTTTAATCTACCATCAGTACATTTTAGGATCTGTTTTCTCCTAAAAGGAAGCATGGTCACTCTGGAAAGTGTTAAAGTTATGTTTAACAACTCTCATCAATTCTGAATAAGGTGGCACCAACCTAGTGTCACTGTAGGGTCTTAGATACCAACAATATGCATATATTTATTACTTAAACTATCATGCATTTATTTGAATAATGTTATAAAAAAACATCACAGTACACTTACTTTTACCAGTGGTTAACCATGATTCAATAGTCAGCAGAGACAATGTGTTGTATTGAAAATATGAGAAGTGAGCTCCCTTCTCAGAAATTGTTGCCAATTTGTACTCTCACATAGAGACTGTATTCTATGAATTTAGAACACAATGCACATAGAATGTTACGTAATCCTTTATAAGGTATGTAAGAATAAGATTATGCATTTTTCACTAACTCTAACTAGCAGTCTGGGAATGATTCTAGCCCCTTTTTTTGCCATCAGACAGTGACAATGTCCATAATTATTCCTGAAGTAGTAAAACTCAAAAAGATTCAAAACTTTAATGCCATGCTGCAGTATGATATTTTAGATAAACTTTAATAAGCTGACACTTTTCTACAGGATAACCAGTCTTTTAAAGTTATGGGACAATTAGCATGTGAGAAGCTAAGGTAACCATCCGCTGTCGATTATGAACCCTCAGTACTACTGTCAGGTTGGCTAGAAGGCTTCATCCTGCTACTCACTATAGAGCTGACAACTCGGTTGCCACCTACATGCTTTCACCGGTTTACTTTTTATCATTTAAATTAAAAACTCGTCTCAGGGCACAGATGGCCTACTGTTTAGGTCATGCCTTATGTACATGGTGGTCCTTTACTTTAAATGAAGGCATAAAAAGCCCCCAAATAAACCTTAAAATTGTGAACTCAATGGTTAATGCAACCAGTTGGAAGAAACAAGCCCAAGCCATCAGAGGACAAAATCTGAGGGAGGAGAAATAGCAGATTAATGCTGTTAAACACTCTGGTCTATGGAGCACCAGACATCTCTAAAATCTACCATCAAATATTGGTTCAACGTGATCAAAATATAAATCTTTTTAACTAACATTATGGTGCTAAAACACTGACTGACAGCTGACAGTGATCCTGGGATCGTTAAGTAATATGAAGTAGCAAATCCTTTCCTTTCCAAACAGCAGCATTATTGACCCAAACATATAAAAAATACAAAGAATTCTATTTACTTTTATTGACTTTCATCCTGGTGGCAGCTTTAGGAGAAGGACTCTTCCCTACTGAAGATATACTGGTATGTAAACATCACTGAAGCAAAGTTCTGCTTTGGACTTTGCTGATTTTGGTGATTGATATAATGTCCCAGGTCTTTATTTGATTATGAATAAACACAAGATCATTGTGCCCTAAAAAGGAAATCCCTATTCCAATACTATTTGCCTCCACAAGTCAACTGTCCAGACCAAGGGTAGCCAGCACTTTGCTGGGGTTGTCAAGTGGGAACCCTCCTTCGTTGGTATTCTTTTCAGTTAGTCCCTCGACACCTCCAGAGGCTCAACAGTGATCTCCAGTGTCCCAGAGCCAACCCCCACCCTGCTAACAGGGAGACATCATTGTCTTACCTACCTTACCACATGGCCTACACAGCCTCAACAGGAAAAGGTAGAGAACAAAATGCACAGAGCCACAGCGTCACATAGTGTTCAATGATCACTGACACTAGATGAGTTTTTTGACCTTCAGGCCTCCGATCACATGACTGGAAGCTATGAAAACTGCCGTATTGCTGTTATTTAGCTTCATATACTTGCATTTTTCAGGCCTAAACCCTTTGGATTTAACCCTTATTCATGCAATATAGCTGTGAATTTTGTTTTACTCCTCCCTTCAAGATTAATAAAGTGCTATCTTATCTTAGAGCGTCATGACTTGAATGAAAAATATGATCATCCTTTTAGTGTTTCAGTGAAGTAAGCCAAATGAATGACTCTCCAGCCTTCTTTGGTCCCTTGAAGCCACTTGGCTCCACAGCCTGCCAACTGAATGAGATTTTAATAAGATTTTAATGACTTTATCTATGAGAAATTAACACAAAGAACCTCCAGTTAAAGTCTATCTATCTATCTATCTATCTATCTATCTATCTATCTATCTATCTATCTATCTATCTATCTATCTATCTATCTATCAGTCTGTCCGTCTATCCGTTCATCTGTCTATTACATTTTCTAAGAAGTAGTCAAGTCATGTTTAATGTATAATAATCCATAATTCATAATGTTTGTTGCTATGAAACATGCCCTTGCTCCTCACACGGTGCGGTCTTGTATTTTATCCTTGCCTGTGCCCCTCAATGTCAATCAAACAGTGAATATAAAATGTGATGTAAATGGAGCTGTGTTAGCAACCTCCAGCTGGCTTGTTTGACTTGGCTGGCCAGCTCTGTGGATTGTATGTACAGCCATCTTTTACTAGTGCAGGCTTCCTGTTTGCCTGCTCCTTGTCAGTGTTTATCTATGGATTACACCTTGTCTGCTTGTCTGCATGTCGCACTCCAATTGCTGCTTCGTCTTCTTGCTGAACAAGCATCTCTTTTGGACAGGCGCTGCGGTGCAAATGAGGAGACAGCATCTTAACACACAAAATAGGATTTATGGGAAAGGTGTTTAGGATTAAGGCCTTGTTTTTTTTCCTTCTAAATATATAATTGTGTTGCCATAAATTGGCAGTATTACATTAAAACTCATCTTTCAGGCTGAAAATTGAAAAATGTGCGGTGGAAAAGTGGGTGCTGATCCTCCTGCAGTTTATGGGTTTCTGTCATACTGGACAGAGAACTGGGTTGGTTTCTTATTTGTTTAAGCTATAACCCACCAGCTTAGTGTTCCTAGAAAATTATGTTATACAGACGATTCAAGAGCTCACATTTGCCGTGTATGTATCTTATCTTTGTTCCTTTACTGACTCCAAAAGCTGTCAGTAACTTTAATCTTCATTCTCATGGACTCATCATGTATGATATTCCTCGCACTCGCTCTGTCTTTGGTCAAAGAGCTTTTAATGTTTTTGCTCCATCATCTTGGTCAGAGTTCCAGGGTCATCTTAAACTTGAGCGTTGTGTTAGTTTAGGAGATTTCAACACTAGAGTTAGGGAACATTTGACCAGTGTGTGCATGTGTTTTTCTGCTGAAAGCTGCTGATTTGTTAATTTATGTAACCTATGTTCTATGTCCTGTTTTAATGTCATATATGTGAAACTTATAATGCTGCTGTCTTGGCCAGGGCTCCCTTGTAAAAGAGATTTTTATATCTCAATGGGAATAAATCCTGGTTAAATAAAGGTTAAATAAAAAATAAATAAATAAAATGTATGATTAGATATTGGTCTCTTTCTAGGCTCAAGGCAGGGCTTATGTAACCCAACCTTAACGCTTATCTGAACCAGCTGTTTTCACCATGCCCTAGTGGCTGCACATGCATGTTGTAAAGCGACATGACTCTAATTTTATAAATGTAGGGTGGGAGCACTCATCCAACATCAGTACCCCAGTCTACCAGTATGGTCGCAACAACAGTGATGGCCACAAGTTCTCTAATTGTGTTAATTTACATGTGAAATAAGCAGCAAAATCACCCATATTTCATAATTCAGTTAAATATTGATAACTGTAACTACGGCCTGTTGATTATATACTTCTGCAAAGTTTCAAACAGTAAAAAGTACATAGTGTTTTCTGTAAAAGTACCTGACCTTTAAACTCCAAAATTGTATCAGTCCATTTTTGAGTCCAAGCGAACAGTTGTGCAAAGTTGAAAGAAAAAAACTCAAAACCGTCTTTAGATGTTTGGTTAAGTGGAGTTTGGCAGTGATGAGACTCACAATAAAAATCAAAACTGATTTATGCCATTAAAGTATAACTAAACTGTTACACAATAGTTAGATTGACTAAGATCTTTTTTACTGTTTAAACCATTCAGTTTTCCTTGAATCCCATCAGAAGACCTTAAAAAACACATGCACATATTGAATGTCTAAATGAATCAAGAAGCAGAGATAGGGCTCACAGTGAAAATAAGAACGGATATACTCCATGTTGGTGTAAAAAAACTGTTTCAAGGTTATTTAACTGACCAAATATCACATCTTTTTTTCTATTTGCACCTTGAAAATATCACTAAATTTTAAACTTACCACTAGATCATTCTTTGATTTTTTTTTTTTTTTTTTTTTTTTACAAGCCTGTGGCTGCTTATTACCAACACAGACTGTTAAGGTGAGATACCATATTTCTAAGAAGGGAAATGTACACTTTTGAAATAAAATTGGATTTAACCTCTGTTAAGGTAAGGGTTAAGGTAACCATAAGGATACCAGAAGTTAAAAAAAACCTGACCTGTAAAACATAACCACAAAAAGATTTAATAAAATCAACCAAATATGTGCTTACAGGAAAAAAACTTCCTTCATTAAAAAACACTCTAACGCAACCCTGAGCTATTGTAGCTCCATTAGTTGCGTAAGCTACTTAGCTAACATAGCTATGTAGTAAACCTAGCTTAAGAAAAGCTCACAAAGCAGCTATGTATTCTAAATTTCTGTTATCTATGTAGCTAAGATAGCTGTTGCTATGTTTGCTTAAGCTCACATTTTTAAAGCTAACTTAGCTATAAATAACAACGCTAGGTAGCTTATGTAGCTATGTAACTAAAGCTAAGCACGCAAAGCAACTATGCAAGCTATGTAGATACATTCTCTATGTAGATGTGTGACTTTGCAAGGAGCCCTGTAACTTAGCTACATAACTTAGCTATAGATAGTGCTATGTGACTTATGTAGCTAAAGCTAAGCCCAAAAAGCAACTATGTAAGCTATGTAGATAGTTCCATACAGAGATACGTTACTTAGCAAGGAGCTACATTACTTTGCTACGTAACTTAGCTATAGATAAGAGAGCTACATATCTTATATAGCTAGGTAGGTAAAGCTAAGCACACACAGCAACTATGTAAGGTACATAGATACGTTCTCTAAGCAGCTACATTTGCTAAAGCTCATGCTGCTAAAACTAGCTCAGCTACACTGGCTGTAGTTACATTATTATTGTAGCTTGTGTAGCAATGTTAGCTTTAGCTAAAGCTAACTAAGCTTAAAAAAAGTCACTGGTCATGTAACTACTTCTAAAATTAGTCTATACATAGTTGAGTCCCAGATTAGACCTCTGACCTTTTTCTCTATTTTTATAATAAAATCTTGTTTAGTCTGAATTATTTGTAATGTGGTTATTTCATGAATATAACTGCCAGACTTTGTTTATTAATAAAGTTGGATTAAAAACAAAGTCTAAAACTTGCACTTCCATTCTAAAGTATACGGTGTCTGCAGCCACAGCCTCTCCATCTAACTGCAGTATAGAGTACTATTATTCTAGGTTATAATTAGTTACTGTTCAAGAAAATACCCTTATTGTGGCTTACTAGGTGGAATGACCATATTTCTTAATATAGACACTGTTTTACACCCCTAAACAGACCTGTCATCAAATATGGTTGCTCCATTTTTCACTCTGTAATTGCAGTAATTGTTGGAAATTCTACGCAACATAACCCATCATGACCTTTTGCACTACTACCTTTTAAATATGTATGTTTTGTTATCTTACCATGGTTAGTTATAATTTTATGACCATTTGTTTGGGACCAAAAAAGATGTAGAATTGCATTTTGCAAGTTCTGGAGGAAACAGGAAGTTTGAGACGCTCTGGGACACTGCTGATTGGTCAGATGCCATGATGTCAATTTCCTTGACATTAACTGATCACTGATTGGCTGAGAAAACTAATTCTGATGTACAGTAACAGAGAGAGTTGGGGGGAGGCCATGATGGAAGCTGACAGAAGTGTTCTTATACTGCATGGTTTCTTGCTCTGTAAAGGAATAAGCCAGACTGAACATTAGTGCAACATTTGATAAACAAATCCCTCAAACAATTCTAAAGATTTTGTACCAAAAAAGAATTGCCTGGGAAGCAAAGGATGAACATGAGATCCAGTGACCTTTGATCTCCAAAATCTATTCAGTTCATCCTTGACATTTGTGCAAATTTTAAAGAAAATCTGTCAATGAATTCCTGAGAAAATGTGTTCGTAGTAATGGCTCGGACAATGCAGACAACCTAGAAATATAATGCCTCCAGCCTCAGCTGTCATCAGTGCAGAGTTGTAGAAATAGCACTACAGCAACAGTGTAACCCTGAAGCTTCCTCTGGGCAGATCAGACCATAATTTGTTTATTCTTTCATACTGACAGATAACCATAAGTTAACAAGGATTATACTGCCAAACTACTACAATATAAATAATGAGTTAATTTTTAAAAGGACTTACCACAATAACATAATTCATTGGTATTCCAATAACACACGTCAGTAACACGTGGAATAAAACATTACTAGAAAGTATGAGGAATAAAAACAGGAGCAACTTCAATCAAAGGACTGATAAATAAGATTTACAAACGAAGGCATGGAATGAACATAGGTCTTTGAAAGTTATTGATAAGATACTGATGTAGAATGGCACAGTTGCTCAGTCATGTTGTTCCACATCCAAAAATCCAACAAGGACTCAGACTTCTTTTGTTTCTAAGCATGAGATGGTAACAGTTGGCAAGTTCCTGCCTGAGGGTCTCAGACTGCGAGCCGGTTTGTGAGTGGACAGTAGTTAGCATACTAATTTTTCTGGCCAAGGCATGACAGGCTTCAGAAGCTATAATTAAGACTTTTAAATCACTTCATTCTCTTACATACAGTGGCATGGTAAATACAGTAAAAAGAAGTGCACGTAAATAGAACTGGAGCAATTTAAACATGGGGCTGATTTTGCTAATTTGAACACAAGAATCACCAGTTTAGGAATAGGCCCTTTGAATTTATGGTTTTGTTAGCCACTATTTTTAATAATGAATAATATAAAACTTTTAATATTTTGATTTTCCATATATATATCTGTAAAGCCCTGTGGTCCTGCAAACATGGCTTTGTCTGAGAACCAGTCATTTTCCTGGTCACACCCAGGACCTCTGTCTGCCTGGCTGCCCCCCTGGATGCCCTCTGGACCTGTACCAACTTTATGCCCTGCCTGAACTTCCTGCTTCTCCTTTGACCCACCTAAAGGCCATATGTCTGAACTTTTTCCTGGGTTGTGTCCTGGGTCTATCCTCTTGAGTTTGAATTATCCTAGCCTCCTTGCTGACTCTTGAATTTCTGTCCAATTTTGTTTTTTTTCTTTATCATGTTCTTTTATTTTAATTCCACAATCCTTGCCAATAAAATCTCTACAGTCTGACTTTATTATCCGCCTGCCTCACCCTGATTGTTTTGGCTATTAGTCACACCTTTGATTAGCCCAGTGTCTATTTAGTCCTGGGGTTACTCAGTCTGTTGTCAAATCTTGTGTGTCTCCTTGATTTTTTTTTTTTTTTTTTTTTTTTGGTGTGAGTTCCTGTGTCCGACCACAGGCAATTTTAGACCCTTTCTGGGGTCTTAAAGCACCCTTAGATTTCACCCCAGCACCTTTTAAATATAACAAGAACATTTCTGAACAGATTTTTAACATCTGACTGATATTCTAGAAATATCTTTTTATTTCTCAAATTTCTGCATAGAATAAAGTGCAATAATAATAACTACTATACCATGACATATACCAAAATTCCCTACCAGCCTATGCCTTCCATTCTCCCATTCAGGGGGTTTAGCGCTCTGAAACATGCACTAATATTTAGCACATTTTTTTCATAATGTAGCAGTTTAATACTGATGAGGAGAGCTCAGAATTGCAAGAGCCCGAGGACATCAGGCAGAAAAGTTTACCACCGCATTTTGACAGATAACGAGCGAATATTCTTTATGATATTCCATGTCAGGATGCAACAGAAAGTCCTGCTTTCAAAACTTGTAGTATTGCCTAATAGTATTAAAATAAGGCAATTTAGCACAAGTTTATATTATGCTGAATTAATCAAGTAAAAATATGTTACATCTCTGTTTTATGAGTCAGTCCACTGATACATTAGTGTGTTATTCACTTTATTACAGCTGGTTAAGATGAAGCTAACTTTGTTCAAAACTGCTGACTGCTCTGTTTCTCCCTCTCCCAAATAGATATTTTTCCATTCTTTTGACATTTTGTATGATCCACCTATATGTGGACAAAAAAACTAAAACAGATTTGTAGGGTGTGTGGTTGAGCAGTAAAATGTGGCAGAAAATAGAGAGTAAAGCACTGACATAAACCTTTTTTTAGACTAAATCTCACACCTGTCTGCAATAATGTATGCACTGGCCTGTTGTTTCACTCTCACCACAGGTAGGCTTTTATAAAAAGCTGTGATGGTGATGTGATCAGGCAGTGAAAGGTGCTGCTCTGTGGGAGGCAGGTAAACATGCCAAACAATGATGAGGACAACAATATATAATAAGAGGGTGAGATGCAGAAGGAAAAAGAGCATTTTCCTCTAAAATAATGTATATATTTTGTTGAGCGAGAACCAGGTGACTGAGTTTAGCTGATGTTGATTTAATAAACCTTGCACATGGGGAAATACTGCTTGGTCAGTGACATTGGTGTTTGTAGGAGCTGAGAACCCTGAAAGTTCTGAAAGTTGCCCCTGGTCTGGACCATAATGTTAGACTTTTGAAAGAACAGATGAAGCTTTGGTTCATTCGTATTTGTCTTTTGATTGAATAAAACACTTTAATTCTACATTTTTGTTTAAAATGCAATCTGTAATGCTATATTACCAATAATAGAATCAAAAAGATTACAACTGGTGTGGATGTCACTTTTTTAGGTGTTTGAACACAATGCAATGAATCAGGAGTTTTAAATATTCACCCAATGAAAGCACTTAATATAAAGTCAACCTGTCTAAGTTATCAAAAGCCAAAACGCTAACATTTCCACCCCTGCAGCCATGCTGTTGGCTATATTTCTGATTTAAAAAATCATGTCCTACAGTGTTTTCAGAATTATTTGGTAAAAAAGCTTCATGTCTCCCAATGTGCAAACAGTCCTCTGATAAAAAAAAAACCCGGGTAGAGGGTCTTGGGGTCAGGGTGTGCATTTAATAGTAGTTTTTAGAAGCTGTTTATACCAATACACAGAACTACTCATTGAGAAATGATGCCTTGCAGTTCCTATTTGACAGCAGCTATTAACCTGGAGATATCCTTCCTTGAAAAAAATCACTTAAAACTAATTACACAGAACCAAAACATTCCAGTTTCCTTACAGTGCATGCACGGTTAATAGAGCTTCTTTTGGACAAGGCAGCGCCTGTCATAAGACCAGACCTGAATGTTTTCTATGTGTGGGATACACTGTGATAATGAGGGTGCAGGATTTTTAAGCTGTTTAATCTCAGCAAAACCATGAAGTTCAAAGCAACGTCAGTGATGAAGGAAAGTATGCTGAAAATATTTGGAGTGCTACACAAGAAGAAGTAAGGACCTTAATTTAATTTATGCAGGTTCAGTAACAAAAGTACGAGGACATGGACATTACTTATTTAATCTCTCCTTGTACTATTGCTCCACAAAAACAGTGGCATGTGTCTGGTGATTGTGGAGTAAGTATCCTGCTGACACTGTGACAAGCCTCCATTAGAGTGTAATTCCAGTTATCTTAGTAACAAGATGTCATGTCACCTCTAAATAAATGAGGTCATGACATTTCCATTTTCAAGATGTAATTTATTTCCATTCTCTCCATTTATCTGATTTTTGCACACTGGGTAATGAATCATATCAGGATTATCATGGGCTGTATGTCCACTTGTTTAACATATCTTGTTCCTTTTGGTTCTCACTGGTTTGAATGTACAGTGCCTATAAGAAGTATTCACCCCTTTGGATGTTTAACCCTTTTGTTTTTAAAAAATCAATCATGGTCAATATGACCCCCCCCCCCCAAAAAAAAAAAAAAAAAAAAAAAAAAAAAATCTTTAATGTTAAAACTGCTAAAGGTCTGTCAGGTTCGATAGGGACTAGGCTTTTATAAATCCTGCCACAAATTCTCTATCAGACTGAGGTCTGGGCTTTGACTTGGCCACTCCAGCATATTCACCTTGTTGTCTTTAAACCATTTCTGTGTTTCCTGTATGCTTTGGGGTCAATGTCTTACTAGAAAATAAATCTTCTCCTTAGCTGTAGTTCTCTTGCAGACCAAATATAACTGTCCTCAAGGTTTTTATACATTTTTCTTTATTCATTCTACCCTCTACCTTTAAGCCTTCCAGGGCCAGCTGCCTAGGAGCATCCATGGTGGTGGCAGCATGATGCTGCATCAATGAAGTGTCTTATCTGATGGCCAAAAAGCACCATTTTGGTCTCATCAGACCAAAGAACTTGTTCAATTTTACCATGAAGTCTCCCACATGCCTTTTGGTGAACTCTTGATGAGATTCAATATGAGCTTTCTGAGAATATGGCTTTCTCTTTCCCATAAAGCTTTGACTGGTGAAGAATCTGCCCAACCGTTGTAGAGTCTCTCCCATCTCAGCTGCTGAAGCTTGAAACTCCTTCAGAGTAGTCATAGGTGTCTTGGTGGCCTCTCTCGCTAGACTCCTTCCTGCAGCTTAGTTAATGAGGACAGTCTGATCTAGGCAGATCTGCACATGTGCCATATTCCTTGATGATAAGTTTAACTGAACTGCAGGGGACGTTGAGCGCCTTGGAATTTTTTTTACATCCATCCCCTGACTTGTACTTTTCAATAACCTTTTTCTCTGAGTTGCCTGGGGGGTTCTTTTGTCTTCATGGTGTAATGGTAGCCAGGAATACTTATAGACCAATGACTGGACCTTCTAGGTATCTTCATACTACAATCACTTGAAACATATTCACTGCACTCAGGTGATCCCCATTTCACTAACTGTGAGACTTCTAGCACAAATTTGCTGGACCTCTGTTGAATTAGGTCAGTCACTTATAAGGGAATAGGTGCATTTGTGCAATATTATTTTACATTGCATATTTTTCTTTAATTGAAATTACTTTGAAGAAATCTGTTTTCACATTTGTCAAAAGCCAAATTATACTGGCCATGATTGATTTATAAAATCAATATAAGAGTAGAACATCCAAGGCAGTGACTACTTTTTATAGGAACTGTATTATTGCCTGCTTTTTTGAGGTGAAGAAAAAAATGGATCAAACTTCTCCTGCAGGAAAAGCAAAATCACAGAACGGAAATGATAGTTTACATTTTTAGACTGACAGGTCCCTGCTTGATGAAACATGCATGTGACAGAGGCTGTATGTTGCCAGTATGCGCCTCCATGCTCAGGGGGGATAATTGCAGACAACCATGGATGAATATTGTGAAATACCACCTGCTGCGACACAAGCACACAGAAGTATCAGATATGAGAAATCTGAAGATGCCAGATGAGAGAAAAACCAGGTCATGGATTTATTTTGCAAATTGAAATATTATCTCCTAAGACAGCCCTCCATGATCAGACCTGCTGCGATAGTGCTTTCATCTGCAAATGTTGGGAATGTTTTAAGATTTAAATGTGGACATTAATTACTTAATCTTCTCTCACCAGAAAACAGCGAGTGCAATAATCAGCAGAATGCTGTAGTACCTTGATTTAAAAGAAACAAACATTTCTATCTATCTGTCAAGATAACACGCTGAAGAGTAGAAAGAGAAATGAATGTAAAATTTATGTTAACCCTGCAGCGAAACACTGATTGTAGCATGAAGTTAATTAGTGGCGATGTGGTAGCCCAGGGGTTGCAGGGGTGCGGTAAAATACAGTAAATACTTGAGCAGTACAGAGGTCAAAATGCAGAAAAACACAACATTAAATACATCAAAGTGTGTACGCTTTTTTAAAAGAAGTGATAATTTTACTGTTAAGCTTTTAAAATTCTCAGCATATTTGACTGTTGGATGTTGGAGACTTTTGGTCTTTATAGATACTTTAAACCATTAAATGCTTGATTTCAAATGTTGTGTTTATTTAAGGTTTGAAAAGTGCCTGTCTTTTGGATGAAGTACTTCAAATTGTAATTTCTCTGTAACTAAATAAATAGCCGACTGAGCATTTCACTACTGAAAATATGGAACATAAACCACCCTACAAGCTGCAGTCTGTTTTTTGGAGTCTTCAAAAGATAAAAATCATTTAAAACATCTTCCTGTGTTGATATCCTTTTGCCTTAGCAAAGTCTACAACGTGCAGTTTCTTTGCAGCTGTGTTGCTCTTTTAGTGATGTTAATTTGCGCTGTGTGGAGTCTGAACATATTAGCTATAACCACGGTAAGGGATGCACAGATGTGACAACTGTTTGCTCAATATCGGCCCTTTGGACGGACATAGATCATCAGCAAATAATGTGGATATGAACCTGATGTTTATCTGTTAGTTGGAATTAGGGGTGCAACGATTCATCGACGTTGCCGACAAAAATCGATAACAGAATTTGTTGCCGACAAATTCATTTGTCGATAATAGTCGGTGACGTCATCGCTCTTGTTTTTCTGGCTGGCAACGAACATGTGCGTGTCAGCGCGACCGGTTCCTGTGGAGGGCAGCAATACTGCCTTGGCTACGTCTAGTCTGCCGGAAATTCAAAAGAAGAAGAAAAAGAAGAAGCGTGACTGGTGACCAAGCAACAGGAAGAGAAAAATGGCTGCGGCCCCTGCCACAACGACGAGAGCGAAAACATCTAAAGTATGGGAACATTTCAGCCTTAAGACGTCAAACACATGGATAACGTGCTCGATTTGCAAAGCGGACCTTGCTTTTCATGGCAGTACGTCTGTGATGCGGGAGCATTTAAAGCGGAGGCATGTCGGACATCTGGAGGACGCGGTCTCCGACTCTCCTCGGTAAGATAGTTAGCTTGTTACCTAGCAAGCTAACGACGGAGAGACAGAGTTGTGTGAAAAATAACTTTACCTATCACTGTAGCCAAAGTCCGCCAGCTAAACTTCATCTATATACCTGTGTGGAGGTTTATAGAATCAGGAACAATAACATTGCTTGGGTGATGATTATATTAATAGCGTGTTGGAGTTTAAAAGAGTAATTGTTACCTTTTTCCTGACGAATGCCTCATTTCAATATTATTTATATTACTTTTGCAGTCCGAAGAAAAGCAATGGTACAATTGATGGCTTTCTACAGAAGAAGCAAACTTGTACCCCACAACAAGCGACTGCCCTCACTGAGTCAGTACTAAACATGCTGGTCAGTGATATGAGACCACTTGCAATGGTTGCTGGTGAAGGGTTTCAGCAGATGATTCACCAGTTCAATCCCGAAGGGACAGTGCAAGGGACAGTTGAAGTCCTTGCCATTAAAGAAGCAAAGGAGACTGGGATACATGGATCTAACTCCAAGCAACAGGAGAAAAAGGTCAATGTAAGTGTTCAAGGCAAAAAATCAGCTCTGGATAACCTCCTTCAATTGGACACAGACAGTCTGAGTGAGGAGGAAGAAGAAACCCAGGACGACCACAAGATCCAAGTGGTGAGAAATGAAGTGCAGATGTACTTCTCAGAGCCAGCTATATCCAAAAACGAAGACCCCCTCAAATGGTGGAGGGAAAATCAGGGGCGTTTTCCCACACTTTCAAAGCTTGCACGATCTCTACTTTGCATACCTGCAACATCCACCCCAGCAGAGTGAATCTTCTCTGCGGCGGGGAATATCTGCTCTCAGAAGAGAGCAAGCCTCACACGAGAAAATGTGGAAATGCTGACATTTCTCAGTTTGAATAAACTGTGAGTGAAACGTAGCCTCATGTAGTTGCTTGCAACAGCTTCTAGACCACATGCCATTAAAAAAATGTTCCTCTCTTTTCTTTTTATTAAGAGAAAGCAAATGTTTGTTTATTGCTATCACTTGGCATGTCCTTTGTTTACATAAAAAATGGATTTCTGTTTTTATATCAGCACTTAGCCAGTTATATGATTTAGTAGAGAAAAACTTCTGTACCGTTCACAAAATGCACTTTTCTTTTTGAGGAAGCTAGATGGCTCTAGTGTTGTTTTGTTTTTTTGTTTTTATTGCTGCTATTTTGAGTCCTTTGTTTACATAAAAATTGATAATGTATTTTTATCAGCACTTTGCCTGTCCTTGCTTTTAAATGGACAAAAGTTTAATAGTTATTATTTTTGTAGCAGCCTAATGAGCAGCACAGTTCATAAATAAATATTTCTGAATGAAGTAATCATCTTCATTGTCTTTATTGTTAGTTAGCACATGCCTAAAAATATCTCAAGCTGAATTTAAAAGCCGATAGCAAAATAAGAGCAACTGAATAGGTGTATGCCCCACGATCCGATTAGTCGACTAATCGCTAAGATAGTCGCTGGATTGGTCGACTATCAAAATAGTCATTTGTTGCAGCCCTAGTTGGAATCAATTTGATGCCGTCATTTAGCACATCAGACTGCTGATTTAGAGATGAGATTTGTTTTGGGGCATAAGGTGTGACCATAAGGTGTTGAATTTCCTGATCTGTTTTTATGGTCAAACATGAGAGAAAATATTGGAGCAGTGGGATAGTTACACTATAAGGATTAATAAAAAATAACAGTATCAGCTTAATTGTTATTCTACACATTGGGATCAGCATGAATCCTAAAAATGCCAGTTAAGCTGCAGTGATTGTTGTGAGAAAGACTCAGTCCTGGAGTAGCACTGTTAATGTATATGAGGGGGAAACAATGGTAAAATGTGGTGCCAACACCCCACTAGTCTGGCCTTTTTTGCAGTATATCAGACCACATTGTGAGCTGTGAAGCACCTGCTTGAAATAAGACTGATTTTTCAGAAGGGTTGTTTCGATGCTGATACCAGAATTGGAAATACGTCCGATAATGCTTAAAATGCAGGTATTGGTATCGGCGAGTACATGAGTCTGTGCGCTGATCTGATACTGTTTGGTTTAGCTTTCTATTTTGCTTTGTTTAGCCATGTGCTATAAACTGGAAAACAAGTCTTCTTTGCTGCATGCATGGGCTACAGTCTATGGGGTTACCATTTTTAGAGCAGCGAAGAAGAAGCAAAGGAGAGGGCCCACTGCGGGAGCAAAGAATTGTGGCTGCTTGACAGTCTTTCTCTGAATGTGATCATTAAAATGCCTTCCAGACCCGCACTGTCGTACACGACAAAAAGTGACACAGTTTATCAAAAGTTAAATAACTTTTGTACCATAAATCGAGGCAAATTCCTCGAGGCAAATTATCTGCCTCGAGGCTTCGCTTAAATCAGGCCTGTATCCATATATGCCCATACTGTAGCCTGGACATCGCGCCGTGTGTCGCACGGCGAGCTGTGTTTCACATGGTCGGCTATTTGTGTGGCACAATGTACTTGTTTTCGCTGTTACTATAACGCGACATGCACGATACAAGGCGTGAAAATCACAAAGGAGAAGTTGATGCAGTGATGCTTACAGGCATGCGTCCTGTGTTTTTACGCGGCCACTGCCTGCGGCTGGCAGATATGGCACTATGCTGGCACCAGTGAACCTACGCAGATCTCCGAGTTGATCTTGCCTGCATGACTCGCTGGAGTGAGACAGCGCTTAGTTTGTGTCTGCAGACTGAAGGGAATTTTATGAACTTCTGGTTTATTGGCCTGACAGTTTCACAGAACGTCATCAGGCGTCACGATTCAAGTGTTGTTTTGGAGCCCCCCCCCCCCCCTTCCACGAGCGCATGTCATACATTTAATTATATATTATTTAAAATTAAGCGCACTGATGATTTGATTGCAGCGTATTTTTCAAAAAGTGTCAGCATCCCAAATAATTTTATAATTTATATTGATAATAAATTGACACCAATTAAATAGAAACACGCTTTTGCCACAGACATTGACTGAGACTAAATAGGTCAAAGTTCATCATCATATAGTCAGGATTCAACAGGTCACAGAAGCAGCTTTATCCCTTAAAATGCGTTCTCCATGTCAGTGGATGGTCTTTAAAGGTCATATCTTTATGGTGGATGAATTCATAAACAAAAATGTGCAAAAATTAAAAGTGAGCATGCTTTGAAAAATCGTCCATATTCCTGTAATCTAAAGGTTCACCTTTCAGACATCATCAGACCACTGTGTGAATGATGGAGCTTTATTGTTGCTATAATGTGAAATATTACACTCATGTATAAAGTAGAGGATGTTAAAATGATTGTGTCCCTTTACTTTAATGGCAAATTGAAAAATAAAAGTAAACTACAATAGAAGAGATAAAGTGTTAGCACCCAAAATTTCCTGGGAGAGGATCCCTAAAACCCTAAATATGGCATAATCTAATGTCATTATTTAACTTCCTTTCCTTGTAACGTTAAGAAATGTTAACTGTCATCAGAACTTCATTGCACTTTGTAAAATATATTTTCTTTAAAGAATAACACCACTTTTTAATATAGAAGTAGTTCATTTAAGGGACCCAGCTTCTTTTCTCATTTTTCTAGTACTACTTCTCTTGAAAAAAGCCAAAGTGACTGATTAAAAAATGCAATATTTCTTACTAGAGTACTCGATTAATCGTCAGAAGAATCAATACAGTACTCGACTATGAAAAGAATCTATTACTGCAGCCCTACTCCCATTGATGCTGTTCATGCCCTTGTATCCCATGTGGCAGCTTTTTCGGAGAGCCTGGAACTCGTATGACTTTTGGGGACTTTAGTGACAAAATCCACACCAGTAAACCCGATATCGAACCCCTTTTCCCATTTTTATCGAAATACGATCATCTATTGCTGCTTGCTCGAATGCTAACGTGAATGCTAACCGCCATATTGGTCACCCTTTGTGAGGGTGTCAGCCAATGGCAGGCTGTTCTGTAATCACGTCATGCTACCCAAATAGAGCATAAAAGAGAGAGATGCAACCACCTGTATTATTCTATTATTTAGGAGTGAAACTCAATAATCAGCAGGAAACCAACTTTAGGGTCACAGAGATGCTGTACATTATGATTCTATTTGTTGAACCATGTTCTGTGTCAAATATAGGTCTAAAACAATTTGCTAATCTGCACAGTCAGTCCAGAAAGCTCATACTGGTATTGGACCAGTACTCAGTATTGGCTGATACCCAACACCTTGATGTTGGAATCAGTATAAGGAAGGAAAAAATGGCATCAGAACATCCTTAGTTTTCAGTGATGTCAGGTTGTGTGCAGTGGGTGATGGTGGCAGCTGCACTTTTGATCATGACTGTGCTTGACTCAGCATTTTGCATTGTTATATTTGGTCACATTGGTATATAAGATGCAGACAGTTTTATTTTTTGAATTTTATTTAGACAAAATAGTCGACAGTGGTGGTGATAATAACAGGTTTTTGTAACACTTCCATCACTTTTGTAACACTTTAAATGCATGCCTGCATTTTAGTGCACACCCGAGGTAAAACACTGCCACTGTTGACGTTTCAGAGCGATATTTGACAGACAACCAGAAAAGCACGACTATTGTACTCAAGTAAAAGTACGTACAATTACTCTCATTAAAATTTACTTGTGTTAAAGTTAAGTACTGGTTTATAAATCTACTCAAGTAAAAGTAAAAAGTATCTCATTTAAACTTTACTCTAAGTACTGAGTATGATGAACTGTATTTTGACAGATTTACCCACAGTGGAGAAATATCATGGATTTTGAATGTCTGACCAAAACTAAATTACACTTTAGTCTAGTTTAAGTCATCTTGACACAAACCAAAACACTTCTTGTCAGTTTTAGTCATCAAAGATCTGTGTTTGGCTCATCTCAGTGTTCCTCATGGAAAAAAGGCTGTTTAGGAACATTTTTAGTCATACTTTAGAAATTAACACATTGTGGAAGACACCTGGATGAAACATACTTTGCACATTCTGCCACTGCGAGTAATCAAATCCAGAAAGTCTCTCCTGCTGATCGTTGTTGGTCTCTTTATTTCTTATCTTTAAGAAAATTTCCACCACAGTAGCCGACATGCAGCTTACTGAATAGTCTTAACAACACAAGTCGATCACTGAACTGTCAGAGAAAGCAAGAAAAAAAAAAACAATATTTCTAAACATTTAGCTACCTGTAGTTTCCTTGGGAAAACTGATGTTTTACTAAAAAGTTTCATAACCATTCCACAAAGTGCTAATGAAATATAACCACTGTTGACCGCTCAAGTTAATAGGACAAACATAGATAAACTTCTCTGGTCTGATTAACTCATAAATCTTTGTCTCAACCGGTAGCCAGAAAGCTAATACAATGCTAGCAAAATTCAAAGTCCAGTAGGTGTGTTGGCAAATAGTAAAATTTGACAGCCTGGATGAGGCAAGTCACTTTCCAACTCTGGATGCTAAAATCGTCACGAACAGATGCGTCCTGCCAGCTGCAGCCTGGAGGAGCTGAACAGTGAGTGGGATGTGAGACCACCTCTGATGTGATAAAAGTATGATTACGTTTAAAGTGGTAGTGTAGCTCTGTCACTTTGTGTGTTAGAGGCACCAACCTGCGGTGTGCTGAGAAGATTCATTTGTGTCATCTGATTTTTCAGACATGAATGAAATGCCTTTGAGGCTGAATGTTCATAAAAGACATCAATTATCTAATAAAACCATCTATAGAAAAAGCAGATTCTCTTTCAATAAATATTGAGATGCAACCATGTAAACTTAAGGTATTTCAAAAATATTCAAGAGTCACCTAAGCCACATTTTTAAGAAGAATTTGTGTGTTTTATATTGACTCAGCAAGGTTGATAGGATTTAGATTGTAGTCGGAAGCTATTTTTCCCTTTCATTTGTTCGTCCTCCCTGGACTGCTTTCCCAAAAACCACAGGTTTGATTGTTTACAAATTAATATCATCTATTTCAATACAGTAAGAAACATTTTGGACTTTTATGCATTTGTATGAATATGTGATTATTCACTGTTGTAAGATGCTGAAAAATAGTTGCAAATGTTCCTTGAAAGTGCTTCTATTTGACCTTCGACAAGATGTACAAACCCTGGAGACTACAGATAGATTTCTCTTAACATGAACATCTTTAGTTGAAAATATGTTGGCATTTACTACAAATTATATAAATATGTTAATGTACCACCCACAAGAAAGTGCTTTATTGTAATGGGCCAAGGAGGAATTTTGCAAGAACTTTATTATTGCATGAAAAATGTAACTCAACTGTGCCTGAAAGACTGAGACAGAACAAAAGGTGTAATGTGCATTAACACAGCTGCACACAGATTTTGCTTTACGTACTTTGTTTGACTTTGTTTTTGAGTAGCGCCAAACAGGGCAGCAATAAGTGCACAGTGGTGGGTGAATAACAAAAATGTACTACTGATTCAAGCAAATGCAGGGTTAGTATCACTGATACCGATACTCAATATGTTCTTTGCAGATGCGGCAGAAAACCCCCATTCTGGGCCAAGAAGTCATTTGAGCATATTATAGCAGGCATAGAGGGAAACACTACCACTGCCAAGTGTTCAAAGTGGGAAATGAAAACATTCTTACTTCTTAAGCTACTTTTGTGTCCCAAAAGTTGTAAAACATTCATGCAAAAAAAAAGAAAAAAAAAAACCTCATGGAGAAGCAGCAGCAGGCTCTGGTATGGTCTGTTTCCACAAAGCAGTCTGGTTTGGTTCAGCACAGTTTTGTCATGGTTAAGCACATTCAACTCTGAGCTTTCCTGTATTTCCTAAACTTTTTTCCGTCCATTCTCGTCCATTGTGACAGGAAATCCATCTTTAAGAGATCTAGTTCATTTGGCTTTCCTCAGTCGAGCTGGTTGTTTTGCTTCTAAATGGCTCTTCATTAGGTCACAGTTTGGCTTTTTAAATGTGGAATAAATAATGAAAAAGGGCAGGGAAAAGGACCGGAACACAAACAGGAATGTAGCTCACAGAAAAGAGCCATGAACGGCACATCATTACCTGATCACTCACCTTGCAAGGTTAATTCAGTTGATAGCACATCATTGTTTCAGTTTAAAGCACGTTTGTGACAAAATAAGTCATTTCAAAATGTTAAAGGGGCTCAGCTAGCCCCTTAGCTCAGAACAAGACTCTCTTCATGTGGTTGATGACGTGACAAAGTCTACAGTACTGAGTCATTTGCAATATTGATCTCCTCCATGCCACATAAATCAGGTAAACTGTAGAGAAGATCACCTTTTATAAAGTGTAGGGCAGAGGTCATCAAATACATTTGCAGAAGGGCCAGATTTAGTATCAACAGAAATTCTGGGGGCCAGACTTTCAAATACACAAAAGTTAAATAAATATTTTGGTCTGATTGAAATATTATGGTATTATTTGTATTTTTTTTTTTTTTAACACAGGACATTTTGAGGCATTACCGGTAAGATCTATCCCTATTATATATAATGCAGGAGAGAGGCCTGACAACAGAACTGGAGGGGCCCCTAAATATCCCAGAGAATGGGCCCTCCACAATTGTGATTGAGTAGTAGTATTAACTGATTTTTGACACTTTTAACCCCTTTTTTGCCTCTTTAACCCAATTTATGCAAGATTTTAACCCCTTTTGAACCACTTTTCCTGCATGCTTTATAACTTTTGTGCCACTCTTATCCACTTTTGCCACTTTTCTTCTATTTTTGCCACTTTTGAACCCCTTTTCGTTAATTTTTTAAACAACTTTTGCAACTTCAAAACCAATTTTAGCCACTTTAACCCATTTAAACCACCTTTCCTGTTTTATCCCCTTTGTGCCACTCTATCCATTTTTGCCACTTTTCTTCTATTTTTACTGCTTTTTAACCCCTTTTCATTACTGTTTTTGCACTTTTTTGTCATTTGTGACTTTTGATACTTTTTGCCTCTTTTTCTGCCAATTTTTGTCCCTTTTTGCCACTCCACAACCCATTTTGCCACTTATCACCCATTTTTGGTACTCTCAAACCCCTTTTCACCACTTTATCTTGTCATTTTTGTAACACTGCCAAGCTTAACCCTTTTTTAAATATCTACTACTTACGACAGTAAATTTAATTCAAAACAGATCAAATGTTAAGTCATTCTACAACAATTTCAATATTAATTGTTTGTGGGATGGATTTAACAGCTGCAGCCCTAAAGCCGAAGGATATTCTTAAAACCACCACATCTTCTTTTCCTCCTTTTTTGAATTTAATGATCTTTTGGGGGGCTGAACAGGAAGCTTTGGGGGGCCAGATATGGCCCCTGGGCCGCCAGTTGATGATCAGTGGTGTAGAGATTGTATTCAGTGTATACAGAAATATCCTGATGATGATTGCAGTATAAAGATCCATTTAGAGCTGTACTCATTGTCCTCCATGCCCAGTTATTCCTAATGGCTGTCCCCCACTTCCTGGCCCCCAACAGACACTCGGAATCATGTGACTGGGAAAAACCTATATTTTTACTTTTTACTTGTAAAGCAGCTGTATTTATTCCATAAATAATGCTGATAAAAACTAAACAAAATATGTAGGCTATGCTTCCTATGTATTCAAAGTAAAATTTAAACAGCAGGATTTATGAGCCAAATAATCTGGATCAAAAATGTATTAAATTCCCATCTCTAGTGTCCTTCAAGGTCTTTTTGTATCTGTATCCTTTCAACTTTTTCATACATGCACATGCAATTTCTAAAGACATAAAGAAAGGCTAACCACCAAACTGTCTTGACTTACAATCACTCATGCACCTCACAGCTGACTTACTTTGATAGGAATGGCATGGGGTCATGGCTGACTGGGTGCGGCTCACTTAACTCAGGACATGGCTGACACAGCAACAGTGTCCAGTTTTGCCTTAATGTCAGTGCTACCTGTGCTTGAATGTATTCCTGGTATCAGTAAATGAAGGGTAAAGTAGATACTGCCAGTAGAAAGGAGCATGAACATGTCATATAAACATTTTTATTCCTGCCTGCTTGTTCACAGTGAATTATCCTAAATATTACCTGCTGCATTCAGGAAAACTTTGGGTTAAAGTGGTCGACTGCACTTGAAGTGGAAGCCATTCGTGCCATTGTAAATGTCATCTTAACCTACCCCTCTATCACATTGCTTGTGTGTATTCTCCCCCCGTTTAAATGTTTGTTGTAGTTGGTTAGAAGATTTGGTTTTGATGTACCATGAAAATTGATGTTTTGACCGACTGTGCAGCTGCTGAACGCTGACACAAAGTTAAATTTATTTATGTGTTATGTATGTATTTATCTGTGTAGGCGTCAGAGCAGGCTGTAATACATGGAGGTTCTTTTGTCTTTTTCTGCGCTAGGTTTGCTCATATAAACTTAAAAAGTAAGGCAATTTGTGTTTGGTACATTATTTCTTTGTTGTAACAATGCTTCTTGGCAATAAATTTTATACTGTTGGGAAGCTTGTTTATTACCCTGTTAAATGATGCCACATTTGTAAGGATCATGCATTTGTGGGATGAGCAGCAGAGCTGATTATGTGGGTTGCACCCATGAAAAATGTGCCAAATCTTCTCTGCCAATGCCAAACAGCTGATTCTGCCACTGACTCTTGTTTGGTGTTTGGTAGATTGGATGATTGAAGTTTGAAGAAACAAGACATATTGACAATTTAACAATTTATTCATTTAACAAACAGGAGCCTCAATAGTGTGTGGAAGAACCATACACAGCCACAACAGCCTGGCACCTCCTCCTCATGCTGGTCGCCAGCCTGGTCACACACTGCTGTGAGATGAAATCCCATTCTTCAACCAGCATTTGTCACAAGTCAGCCAACATGGTTGTGTTGCTCACTCTGGCACGAACAGCACACCCAAGCTGATCCTATAACAGTTCAGTGGGGTTAAAGTCAGGACTGCTGGCAGGTCATTCCATCCTCTCCACTCTCAAATTCTGGAGGTAGTCTCTGATAAACCCCGCTCTGTGGGGGCGAGTGTTGTCATCTTGGAGGATAGAGTTCTTGCTGACAGGGTGAGAAAACGGTATTCTTGGGGTGTCGTCTTCTTGGGACGCCCACTTCGCGGCCTGTCTCTGACGTTCCCCGTTATATGGAACTTGGCCTTCAGTTTGGAGATGGTTCTAGGGTTCACTCCAAACAATGCCGCAACTTGGTTTTGCGGAACACCAGCTTGAAGTTGCCCAACCCACCGGCCCTATCCAGATCAGTCAAACGTGGCATGCTGATTCTTGAAGCAGACATCTACTGACCACTGTAGCAGGGCCCATGCTCACAGGTGCTGCCAATCAGGCACCTAACTGGCAGCACCTGGGGGTACCAGAAGCTCAAAAGAAGAGTCAATAGCAACAGCAAAATAAGCTGTTTGCCATTGGCAGAGAAGATTTGGCACATTATTTCATGGGCGCAACCCACATACTCAGCTCTGCTGCTCATCCCACAAATGCATGATCCTTACAAATGTGGCATCATTTAAAAGGGTAATAGACAGGCTTTCCAACGGTATGAGATCTATTGCCAAGAAGCATTGTTACAACAAAGAAATAATGTACAAAACACAAATTGCCTTACTTTTTAAGTTTATTTAATTTTATTTTCATCTGTAATTCTCTGCCCTTTTATATAAAACCCCCAGTGGAAGAGGAGTTGGAGCAGGCTGTAACATTTAGGTTCTTGTCTGTTTCCATGCCAGAATAAAATATGGTAAAAAACACACAAACCCACTGGTTATAGCATATGTACAGAACATTTTACATCTTAACTTGATAAAAATGTAAAATCCTTACTTAGTGCAGAGGCTTTGACAAACGGGGCCAAATACCGCGGGTGCTGAGAGTTGGTAGGTCAAGACTGACGAATTCCGAAGAAGAACTTCTACATGACTTGTTTCAAAACATCAATCTTGCTTTTCTCCAGCGTCTTAATAACTGTTGATAAATAATAATATTTTGATAATTAACATTTTTCTTAACTTGCTCGACGTGGAATTTAGTTAGGGCTGGCTAAAGCCTGGACCAGCTGTAGTTATGCTGTGATAGGCTTATGCAGCCAGAGGTTTATGAAACATTGAAGTTTTCTCTTTCTGTCTCTTTATGCACTTACATAATATTATTGCATATCATTACATGTAAATCTCCACGTACCAATTAAGTCACTAACATCTTACGGTGCTTGTAAAAAGTATTCACCCCCTTGGATCTTTTGCCTTTTTACTGACTGTATAAGTCAATCATGGTCAATATGAAAATACAAAATGTCAAAATAAAAACAGATTTCTACAAAGTTATATCAATTAAGCGCAAATATGTTCTGTAAAATAAGTGATTGTATAAATTTTCACCCCCTTTAAAGTGACTGACCTAAATCAACAGAGGTCCAGCCAGTTGGTGCTGGTAGTCTCTCAATTAGTGAAATGGGGGTCACCTGAGTGCAGTGAATGTGTCTCAAGTGATTGTAGTATAAAGACATCTGTGTCTGGAAGGTCCAGTTACTGGTTAATCAGTGTTCCTGGCTACCATTACAGCATGATGGAAATAGAATATTCCAGGCAACTCTATATTCTCTAACTTAACTCTAACTCAATATTAAGTCTTGACTGGAGTTCACCAAAATGCGTGTGGGAGACTCCATGGTCAAGTGAAGAAAGTTCTTTGCTCATCGCCACAAACACAGCTGCTTTGCTTTGCAGCTGGCTCTGGAAGACATGTACAGGTAGAGGGTAAAATGATGGTGCTAATGCATTGGAGAATCCTGGAGGAAAATCTTGCTCAGTTCGCAAGAGAACTATGGCTTAGGGCAAACTGTATTTTCCAGAAAAACAATGACCTAAATCATACAGTGAAAGCTACACAGAAAACAATGTGAATGATCTGGAGTGGTCAAGCCAAAAATCCAGGAGAAGAATTTGTGGTTGGTCTTGAAAAGGGTTGCTCACACCTAATCCAAACATGCAGTTTTGCAAAGAAGAATGGGGGTAAAATTTTAGGGTCCAGATGAGTAAGCCTGATTGAGACCTGTCTACACAGACTCTGTGCTGTGATTTCAGCCGAAGGTGCATCTACTAAAAACTGACTTGAAAGGGGTAAATATTTATGGAGAAACTTATTTTACATTACACATTTTTATGTAATTGACATTCCTTTGTAGTGATCTGTTTTCACTTTGACATAAAAGAGTTTTTGTATATTTTGCATAAAAGCCAATAATAATAACATAAAATATGTGTTGAAAACTTTATCACAATGCATTTTTAATTCGTCCGTTGTTAAGGATGACCTTATCACTATAAAGAAATTGAGTTTTATTACATATAGGAAGAGAGATTCAGTTTCAGGGAAAGCTTTTACCCTTCAAAGCATAAGACTCTAAAAGACATTTGTCTTCCTCAAAGGAGGTGTGGAGAATCTGAAGCACCCATATGACATCGGTTATACCTTCAGAGCAGGTGTCATGTTTGTCCAATTGATGGACATCTAATTTTGATCGAGCCTTTACTTTTCTAAGCTGTCTCGACTCACTGGTTATTGCTGTCACTCCCTGCATGTTGAAGTTTATTGAATTTGACAGAAACCACAGTCGAACCTCTTCACCTGTCTCACTAACAACTCTTAAGGTTTCTATCTCAAACTGCCTTTTTTACTTTGCTGTGACTCCAACTGTCCCCCCTGCCTAGTTTCCAGGATTGTCTGCTCGTAATCATTGTAGAAGTGCCACTGTTGGCTTGACATTTGCTAAATTGCTTCTCCACTTTGGCTTCATCCCAGGGAAGAAAAACACACATTTTATTCACATTTCACCAGCAGAAATTTACACGAAACAGCCACAGCTTCTTTCAATTGTGAGATGCTTTCAATTTTCAGACATTCAGGAGAAAATATCTGAGGATATTGTGTGAATATGAAGGAGAAACTCAGAAAACAACAAATTGGCACATGCTAACACATCCAAAGCACACTCATACAGCCAATTTTCCTGCCTCCCGAAAAAGAAAGAGGCCTATTCCGGGGTTTTGGCCTTCATAAAGCGCCCTCTCATTACTCCACAGTACTGTTTGTCCTCTCAGCTGCATCTCTGCCAGCCAGAGCTGCCTCTTCCACTCCTCTGCTCCCGCTGCTATTCTGGCCAAGCTAAGCCACAACTGTCCCACATGCCATGTCTGCTGGATGTGTGAACAAAGCTCGGAGGGAGCGAGGCGAAAACGGACCTCTTAAGTGAGTCGCACCCAGTCAGGCGGTACGGCGGGGAATGTCTTTCCCCTTTGATTCCCCCGAGGAACAGAGACGGAAAACAAATGGAGTCTGACTCCCTGATTCTCTCAAGGTCCTGAAAGTGACCTGTCGCTGCAGCGGAACAGGGGCTGGAGTGGGATGTTCGCCGCCTGGCTGCAGAGATGTCCAGCAGTCTGTCAGCCAGACACAATGGAAAAGACCCCCCCATCAAACCTCCCCCTTTTTCCCCATCCTCATTCAGTCCCAGCCCTAGACCACAACCTGCTCAGTGCCACTCCTGACAACTCAGTTGGCCTGCTCACATGGCGATGACCCGGCGAGTAACTGGTCGATAGGAGCTCGTACGCTTCGACTTGTGTGGCTTTGCAGGCGGTGATGACTCATTGTGTGTTAGCTCTCACTTGCCATGCTGTGCACATACTGTTCATGCCTGTTCCAAGAAAAATAGCAGATCCTGAGGGATAAAGCGGATATTTGCAGAGAAGTAAAAATAGCCGATGAATAATTAATGCAACAATAACGGCACACATGCACTCACATTAATCTAATCGTATTGCGCAGTGGGAATGTGTACATAATAAGAATATTATCTGTCTGCAGTGTGGCTGCCAGCAGGCTCAGCCCATTTGGCTGCCAGCTAACAGAGGAGTTTGGCTAACGGTTATCGCACCGCTGCATCTCAGCAACTGGATAGCAGATTTTGGCAGTTCAATACACGGGTTTCCATCTTTACACATCCGAGCATTAAGTCCGATGGCAGCATTGTGTTCATGATCCAGATCCTAACAGAGGGGAGGGAGGGGAGTTACAGGTAGAGGTTCAAACATGTCATTTGTATGCACATGGCAACACACAATCCACAGCACAGTCACGTATGACACACGCTCCCCGCAGAGTGATGCAACACACATGCTGCTCCTCTGTTCAGCGCCGTTTCATTTGAAATATTGACGACAAAACACATAATGGTGTTTCATCAAACCAGTAGCGTTATGCACAGGCAGGGGCCTCAGTGTCTTGCTGAAGGACACTTGGATGTGATATGTGGTAGATAATTGGCTCAGATTGATGTAGAATTTACTGAACGCAGGAAACAACAGGGAGAGAAACTTTTTCATGCCACCATATGTCCTTAAAATGAACTTTAGTTTCTGATTTGCGAAAGTGACTCTAGATTGCTTTGCTCACTTATGAAAACTAATCAATAATGTGCAAATACTTTTGTGTCTTTATAATCCTAGAAATTCAGAACGTTTTTGTGCTTAATGTATAAACCCCAATAACAAAAAAGTAGGGACACTGCCTAAAATGTGAATTAAAACATAATACATGTTATCCTTTTCAACCTATACTCATTTAAATACAGCACATTGACAAAATATCTTGTATTTGAACTGATAAACCTTAGCTTCTTTCATATACACATATTCTGAATTTTGATGCCAACAGTATGTTCCAAAATAATTCAGACACGGGCGAGAAAAGAAGGAAACAGTTGTGGAATGCTTCAGAAACACCTGAAATATTCCACAAGTAAGTACTTTGATTTGTAGAGTAGCAGTACCCTGAAAGGCTCATTTACAGTTGTGAAAGGTTCTCCACTTTGTGATAGACTGCATCGACAAATAGTCCAAAAGTTTATGTGCAATGTTCCTTAATACACGTTTGCAAGAGGTTTCATCACCAACAGTCCATAACGTCATCATAAGATTCAGAGAATCTGGAGAAATCTCTGCACATAAGGGGAAAGCTGAAAACCAACAATGGATGACTTTCCACCCATCAGGCAGTGCTACATTAAAAACAAAAACATTCTGTGATGGATATTTCAACACAGGCTCAGGAACACTTCAGAAAACCATTGCCAGTGAACACAATACGTCACTGGATCTATAAATGTAAGTTAAGACTCTAACATGAAATGTGACGGATGGATATCAACAACATCCAGAAAAACGTCTGACCTCTCTGGACCTGAGCCCGTCTGAGATGAATGACCTACATAATGCTACATATTTTTTCTAATAATGACTGTGGAGCTGTCCAGGCTGAAGAGGAAAAGGACCATCCAGATTGTCATTAACACAAAGTTCAAAAGCTAGCATTTGTAATAGTGTATTAGTGTCCATGTCATAAGTAGGGATGTTCTTAAGCATCAATTTTGTAACCAACTATACAAAAGAGGAGAAAATACTTAGACAACAGTCAAATTCATCACAGGGTCATTGTGTTAGCAGGTGTGATGTACTGATATACTGTGTAGAGAGTAGCTTACATTAGCACCTAGCGCCGACAGCCTTCATTCCTCTCTGCAGATTAATATCATGCTTTGACATATGACCTCTTTTCACTTTGGTTGAGTTTAATACGTAAGGTCAACTCTCGACAGCCTACATACCACTTTACTTCTGCCGTACCATGTTGTTCCTACACTAACTGCTAAGCTTCTCATATTAACGTCCACTGAAGTACCGGGGAAAGCTCAAACAGGAAGGCAGCAGTCATTAACTGAAGCTACAGTGGCCTCTAGTGGCAGGAGGTTCATTGCAGTTAAAAAGAGCATTATATACTGTGATTTCAAGCACATGTTTATTAAAACATATAGGTTGATAGTTTAACCCACCAGCAAATCTTGCGCTGGCTAATTTGATAAACGAATTTAACAGATAACCATGCATTCCTATTCATGTGTAACTTACACTTCTGTGAACACAGCATTAAAACAGACAGGTATACAAGTTTTGGAGCAACATGTGCTTCCATCCAGCCAGCTATTCAGTGACCTGGCTTCTATCAGTAACTCAATGCAAAGCCACATTCTGAAGAAGTAACAACAGCATGGCTTCACAGTAAAAGAATTCAGCTATTAGACTGGCCTGCCTGCGTTCCAGACCTGTTTATATGATGTATTGCTATCAAATAATGAGACTGCGTTTATGAGGATAAAACCACGTGGTTCACAGTCACACTGAGTGTTATGTATTAAAGGTTGGGTTCATGCACAACTGCTGGAAGTCTCCAGTAAATAAATCTTTAGTTTACAGCTAGCTACTGGTTGAAGTGCTTGTGTTTTTGCTGAGGTGTTGGAAAATGATCAGAGCATTGTGAATAGCAAAATACATCAACAGAAACCCTGCACTGTTGAAAAGTGTTAGCTCTGGACTATTAGATGTTCAAAATCCATGTTTCACTGTAGTTGCTAAAAACACAAGATGAGGTGAGAGCATTCAAGGCGTGTCAGTATTTTACATTTTCATATTCATTTTAAAATATGGCAAATAACCAAGTTTAAAGACAGTAATTGTTTTGACCAAAAGTAAACACTAAAATGTAAGACATTTTATTGACTAAATTTGTGCTAAAATGTTTATGAGTTCTCATGTACTTAGACTAGACTAAAATTAAAAAGAATGAAAGTGACTAAAATGTGGCTAAAACCAATCAGCCAACATTAACACTGCAAGCAAGGTTGAAAAGAGTTCAACTTCAAATACTTCCACAGTCAGTGCCTTTAATCCTCACAAACCTACAGAATGTTGGTTTTGGTTGTAGGTGATGCAACACAGTCACAAACATGCTACTGCTCCAACTACTTCAGAGCATGTTGTAGGCATTAAATTTAGAATATGTGTATGTGAAAAAACTAAGATTCAATGTTTAAAAAGAAGAAATCTTGCTTTTGTTGTTTTTAATTTAATTTAGGTTGAAAATAACCTGGCATGCCAGATGGATTTGTTTCACACGTCCACCTGGTAAACCACTCATAGATAGCATTTGGGAAAGGGCAGAGCCCTTGAAAAAAACCTCTGAGGATGATTGGATGAACGTTCTGTCTGCCACATCTTTACGGGCCAATCAGAGCAACAAAAGACGTGACGTAGCCGCTATCCAGCTGTGCCTCTACCAAGGAGTAAACTCCACAGGAAACTGCATAATGTGAATCATGGCAAAAGAAAACAACTCACTGCTGTTCTTTGTTCTTCTTTTAACGAAGAAATGTTGTCAAGTTCTGATAAAACTGGCGCTTTAGCAGCATCCACGCCAATGTCTTCTGCCATTATTGCACAGGCCTTTTGTTGCTGCTAGCATACGTCACAACTCCGCCATGCCAGAAAGTACTGCCCCTCGTCACTGATCGGTCCTGTCACTTTCTGACCGGGCCAAAATGGTTCAGATGGGAGCTTTGCAAGATGGATTTGCCGGTGGGAAACACGGACATGGGCGTATCCATCTGCTATGCAAGGTTAGTTTGAAAATGTTTTGTAAAGTTAATCACTGTATTCTGTTTTTATTCAAATTATACATAATGTCCCTCCTTTTTTGGATTTGTGGATTGTTTTTCAAAGTGTCACATGTGATCTTCTCCTTTCGTACACTGTTGCCAAACACATCAAGGTCATTTTCAAAAGTCAAAGGAAGCTTTTTAAGAGATGAACTAGTCTGTGAAGAACACTGGACTTTGATTCTATTAGTGGTCAAAAACACCTCCAGAGTAAGGCACAGGTTAAATATGACAATACAAAAAGTAGATGAGATCTAAATTTGGCATTTAGTCTCTTTACATCTTGTCTTTTGACACCAGAAGTGACCATATTTGGACATGAGCAGAGGTGTCAAAAGTATTCACATTCATTACTCAGGTAGAAGTATAGACACTAGGGTTTAAAAAGACTTCTGTAGAAGTTGAAGTATCAACTCAAGCTTTTTACTCAAGTAAAAGTGTAAAATTACTGGTTTCAAAACTACTTAAAGTATAAAAGTAAAAGTAATGTAAGGGGGAAAAAATGAAATTAAGGACAAAAGCTTCAGCTGCGCCACAGGGGCCAATTCCATTTTACAATTCCATTCCATCCCATTCTACCATTCCATTCTACAATTCCATTCCATTCCATTCTACTTTCCATTCCATTCTACCATTCTACCATTCCATTGCATTTCATTCCATTATACTTTCCATTGCATTTCATTCCATTATACTTTCCATTCAATTCTACCATTCCATTCCATTCCATTCTACCATTCCATTCCATTATACTTTTCATTCCATTCTACCATTCCATTGCATTCTACTTTCCATTCTACTTTCCATTCCATTCTACCATTCCATTCCATTATACTTTTCATTCCATTCTACCATTCCATTCCATTCCATTATACTTTCCATTCCATTCTACCATTCCATTCCATTATACTTTTCATTCCATTCTACCATTCCATTGCATTCTACTTTCCATTCTACTTTCCATTCCATTCTACCATTCCATTCCATTATACTTTTCATTCCATTCTACCATTCCATTCCATTCCATTATACTTTCCATTCCATTCTACAATTCCATTCCATTCCATTCTACTTTCCATTCCATTCTACCATTCTACCATTCCATTGCATTTCATTCCATTATACTTTCCATTCAATTCTACCATTCCATTCCATTCTACCATTCCATTCCATTATACTTTTCATTCCATTCTACCATTCCATTGCATTCTACATTCCATTCTACTTTCCATTCCATTCTACCATTCCATTCCATTATACTTTTCATTCCATTCTACCATTCCATTCCATTCCATTATACTTTCCATTCCATTCTACAATTCCATTCCATTCCATTCTACCATAGTGCACTACCCCACCTCCCCCAAAAAAACATTTTTCTAAAGGCCATAATGACTATAATGTTATATTAAAATGTTAATGTTGAAAATTTGGGGATGCACCTGTTTTAGCCGCATTAATGCTTAATGAAAATGAATGCTTTTTAGTACAATGCAAATACATTCAAGAACCATATATGTGTATTACTGAGCATTAACATGTGTTTCATGGAGCAGAAGATATGATGACTAGTTGTCTATAAGTATAGGTCTTCGTGGCTACCAACCTTCTCGCTGGTGCTTGTTTGGGACATTTTGCTCGAGTTCTCTTGAGTCTCTGCCACGGACATCTTCGTACTAGGCTACATACGTCTGCTATTTCCTTGCTGGAGTGTGACGTGATTTGTGTTGTGCGCAGGTGTGATGGATTGCGTACAAACCAATAGGGTGTCAGAATGGTATTATGTTTATACTTCTCATCCAACCACAATCAAATTCACTCTATCCGGATGGCACGATTTATCTGGATAGGTTTTTTTGTTTTTTTTTATTTATATTATTTGAACAATGACAAGCTGAAATGAAAACAAGCTGAAATGAAATAGGAGTAACAAGGCTATTTTTAAAATGTAAGGAGTAGAAAGTACAGATAATTGCGTAAAAATGTAAGGAGTAGAAGTAAAAAGTCGTCTGAAAAATAATTACTCCAGTAAAGTATAGATACCCAAAATTTCTACTTAAGTAAGGTAACAAAGTATTTGTACTTCATTACTTGACATCTCTGGTGGATTGTTAAACCTCTAATCTTCTTTACAGGTTTCCATGATAGTGGCTTGTGGAGCATGCCCTGCTTTATTGTTAATTTTACATGAATGGGACTATAGTTTACAAAGTGGCCATCATGCTTTATTGAAGAAGATGCTTGTTAACATTTACCCTCATGGCTGTAAGACGAAGGATTCTCTGGGATACAGTGATAGTGCCACTGAAAAGTATTCACCCCCTTGAATTGATTGCACAAATATTCAGCCTCTTTAAAGTGACTGACCTGATTCACCAGATGATCAGCCAATTGGTGCTGTAGTCTCACAGTGAAACGGGGATCAACAGAGCGCAGTGAATGTGTCACAAATGGTTGCAGGATAAAGACACCTAAGTCTTGAAGGTCCAGTCAATGGTTAATCAGTATTCCTGGCTACCATTACACCATGAAGACAAAAGAACACTCCAAGCAACTCAGATGAAAGTTTATTGAAAAGAATAAGTCAGGGGATGGATACAAACAATTTTCAAGTCACTGAACATCCCCTGCAGTTCAGTTAAATCCATCTTCAAGAAATGGAAGGAATATGGCACATATGTAAATCTGCCTAACAGGCAGTTCTCACAAACTGAGTGACTGTGCAAGAAGGAGACTAGTGAGAGAGGCCACAAAGACACCTATGACTACTCTGAAAGAGTTCCAAGCTTCAGCAGCTGAGATGGGAGAGACTCTGCAGACAACAACTGTTGGCCAGGTTCTTTAACAGCCAAAGCTTTATGGGAGAGTGGCAAAGAGAAAGCCACTGTTGGAGAAAATGCAGATTAAATCTGGATTATGTTTCACTAAAAGGTATGTGGGAGACTCCATGGTCAGGTGGAAGAGTGTTCTTTGGTCTAATGAGACCAAGATGTAACTTTTAGGCTATCAGACAAGATGCTAGGCACATTACCACAAACCCACCATCCCCAGTATGAAGCAGTTGTGACAGCATCATGCTGTAGGGATGCCTCTCAGCAGCTGGCCCTGGAAGGCTTGTAAAGGTAATGAATTTGGCAAGATGTAGAAAAAAACCTGGAGGACATTTATATTTGGTCTGCAAGAAAACAACGACTTTGGGGAAGATTTATTTCACAGCAAGAAGATGCATACAGCGAAAGCTGCACAGAAATGGTTTAAAGACAACGAGGTGAATGTTTTGGAATGGCTGGGTCAAAGCCCAGACCCCAATAGAAAAATTGTGGCTGGACTTGGAAATGGCTGCTCACTCCTGATCTCATGCCTGAAATTTCAGTGTCCAGATGTGCAAGCCTGATTGAGACCTATCCACACAGACTCAGTGCTGTGATTGCAGCCAATGGTGCATCTACTAAATACTGACTCGATGGGGGTGAATATTTATGCAGTCACTTATTTTACATTACACATTTTGATTTAAATGACATTCCTTTGTAGTGATCTGTCTTCACTTTGACTTCAAAGAGGGTTTTCTTTTTGGTCAAAAAAGCCAAATTATCAGATCAATGATAGATTTTTAAAAAATGATAAAAGGGTAAAACAACCAAGGGGATGAATACTTAAATATCTCTACTAAATCTGTATTTAATATCTGTCCTAAGCATACATTTCTTTCCCACAGTCAAATCTGTTTACACAGTCTAAATATTACCATAAATACAACAAAAGGATAAAACATAATCTACTTTGGAGAAGAAAGTGAGGAAAACAGCAATTAGGGTATTAAAAGATATTTGTAAAAGCTATTTGGTGCAGTGCATTATTTTAAGAAAGCAGAGTTGATAGCTAATATCTGCTGTGCTGAAGCAACATAATGAATAGATTGATTTTTCAATAAAACACTACTTTATCCCTGATGTAGTGCTGACTAAAGAAGTACCCTGAAGATATTCTTGTATTTTACCGAGCCTTTATTTCTCACTGAAGGTTGTTTTGATCTGCCTTTCTCTTTTCAGCTCCATCATTTCACAAAACATTTCTACCATTTCACACCTGCACCTGCCCAGTGTGACCACAGTGGTTTTATGTGCGACTACGGCTAAGTTCCCAATTTCACAGCTAGCTGAGTCATTTAGGTGTTAAACACATCGCTTAATGGCACCTAGTCATGAGATGTGTGCATGATGAGGGCATTTTGCTCTCATTTTTCCAGCAGAATTATCTCAGCAGGTCACAGATTTGAATACATAACCCTGTGCTCACAAACCCATCTTTAAACCATTTCAGGGAGCTCTCCACTCCAATCACACAGCCAGTGAGCTAATTGTGAGCCATCCAGAAATCACTTGTTATTCATTTTTTTATTTTCTCTCTCTCCACAGTGGCCTCCAGGAAGCATAAAGAGCGTTGTGAATCCTGCAGAGACCGGATGTGGATGTGGAGAATTTTGATTGCAGTGTCACTTTCGTTCAAAGCTGTGGTGGTCCAGCACAAAGAGACTGTGTCAGGTGTATGAGGCCGCTGAGCAGTGATGGATATCCACACTCTTTACAAATAATATCAGGAATCAGGAGAGGACTTTTAAACATGCCACTGCAAACTCGATGCTCTTCTGTGGCACTGATTTTTGGCACAAAAGAGCATTTTAAAGAGCAGATTTTTGTTGCGCACATTTTGTTTCTGAAATATCACCAAAAACTTTTTAAAATGTTTCTGAATGCAGATGAAATGCTTAGTGATTAAATCATTTCCTACCCCTGAAGTTTTTAATATTCCAAACCAGTGTTTGGACTTCTGCTGATACAAAACTGCATTTATGAATATTCAATTAATGATCCAAATATAGCAGCACCTTCAAAACAGGAAACAGAGGACTTGAGCCTGCTGTCAATTGATTGGCAGCTGATTGATCATTGTTTGGGGACAAAGAATCAATCTTAATAGATGAAGAAAAATAAATGTTTGAGAATTGGAGGAGAAAATATCTTTAACACTTACTTAGGCATTTATTTGACTATATAGGTCTTATCTGAGTTGGCCTCACATCTGCTGATCTTAATTTAGTTGTTTTTTGGGTGGGGGGGGCTTTAATGCCTTTATTACAGAGGATGACAGTGGATAGATTGAGAATAAAAAGGCAAGGAATAACATGCTTTAGAGTAGCCAAATGCCGTAGTCGAACCTTGGCCATCCGTGAACCACTAGGCTATCTGCACCCCTCATTCATGATTTATTTTAATTGTTTTTGGGTATGGATGTTGTATGACCATTGGTAATGTAAACCTCTGATTTCAGATAAATGCATTTTCTGTTGATCATAGCCCACTCTGAATTGTTGTAGATTCATGCACTTTCCCTGCAAATGTGGAGACTATTCTGAAGGAAACAATATCAAATTTCAAGAAACAAGACTAGGTTAACACATGTTATATGGCTGACCGCAACTATCAGGGGTGCCTGTTGAAATGCCTGACTGTTTTTGTGTGTTCTAACAGTGATTAGTTTTTGGGGTGTGTAATTGTGCCCCTTATATCTGTGGGTTGAGAATTGAAGGACCCTTAAAGTTGAAAACATAAAGCCCTGTCTGCAGGAAATGACACCTGACACGTCAGACTGACTGAACATTTATCACAATCGTCTGGGAATGCCCCCACAGAAAGTGTTTGAGAAGGGCAGGACTTCTCAGAAGATCTTCAGAAGGTGACTGGAGGAACGTTCTGTTCGTCACTTTCATGACGGTCAATCAGAGCGACAGTGTGCCTGTGCTACTCGTATGTAGGCCTTAGATTGTTAATGGTGAAGCTTCATGTAAAATTGATGCTAAGCCCGCTCGGGAGACGTGCAAGAACAACTTCTGTGCCAAGACAAGCTCCCGGTGTGACTCTTGTTTTAAAAAGAAATGCAGTCCTGTTGTGATTAAACTGCCGCTATCCTACAGCTACATCCGAACTAATGGCTACTGTGGCGGCAGCACCTGGACACACTGGAAAACCCCACCGTAACGGTCGAAAACCCATGTCGAAACAGAGTGGGAGAAGAGCAAAAACATCTTTTCTGTTACAGAAACCTTTCAGTGTTGCCCACTGCTCTTGTTTTGATAAAGAGACTTTGTCCAGTTCTGAATAAATTGCTGCTGTGGCTAAGTATGAGCTAATCACTCCACTAGCAGGCCTTGTATTCAACCACTCACACAACAGCTAATCCTTTCCCCCCATAACTATCGCATAGTCATGCTGAAGCAGGTCAGCAGAAGAGCGAAAACACCTTTCACGACATGAAAAGATTTTTCTTTTTTAATTATTTCATACAGAAATGTGGTCAAGTTCTAGCAAAACAGATGTGAATAAGATTTTACATTTAGTTGAAAATCCTTTGCTTGCAATAACTGCATCAAGTCTGTGACCCACTGACATCACCAAACTTTAGCATTCTTCTCTTTATAATGCTTTTCCTGGCTTTCACTGCAGCCTCTTTCAGCTGTTGTTTGTTTTGGGAGGTCTCCTGTTTAGCAGGTTAAATGCGTACTCTATAGGGTTCAAGCGGGGAGATTGACTTTGTCAGTCTAAAACCTTCCACTTCCTGCCCCTGATGAACTCCTTTTTAGTTTTGGCCGTGTGTTTTGGGTCATTATCTTGCTGCATGATGAAGGACCTCCCAATCAGTTTGGTTGCATCTTTCTTTAAATTGGCAGACAAAATGTTTCTGTAGACTTCTGAGTTCATTTCTGCTGTGATCATGTGTTACATCATCAATGAAGATGAATGAGCCCATCCTATAAGAAGCCATGTAAGCCTAAGCCATGACATTACCTCCACTGTGTTGCACAGGAAAAGGTTCATCTTTTTCTCATCAGTCCATAAAACTTTGTCCCAGAATGTTTGAGGGTGGTGTCTGTACTTGTTGGCAAGTTCCATCCTGGCCTTCCTGATCTTCTTGCTAATGAGTGGTTAGCATCTTCTGGTGTAGCCTCTGTACTTTAGTTCATGAAGTCTTCTGTGATCAGTAGATGGTGATACCTTCATTCCTGTCCTCCAGAAGTTGTTGCCGATGTCGCTAACAGTTGTTTTAGGGCCTTTCTTTACAGCTCTCACAATGTTTCTGTCGTTGGCTGCTGCTGTTTTCTTCGATCTAGCCGTTTGACGTTACTGAGTCCACCAGTGGTTTCTTTCTTCTTCAGGACGTTCAAAATGATTGAACTGGCTATGACCAATGTTTGTGCAGTGGCTCTGATTGATTTTCCATTTTTTCTCACCTTCACAATCACTTTTTTTTCACTTATAGACAGCTCTCTGGTTTTCATGTTGGTTAAACCTCAAACTATAAATGTAGTCTGCACAGGCAAAAGCCAAATCTGCAACTAAGCATAGACATTCAGCACTAATTATTGTTTAAATCATCAGTGACACAGGACACAACTGTCAGTCACATGTTCCAATATTTTTGCTCACACGAAAATTTGTTGGGTTCAGACAAAAGGTGTTATCTATTAATTTGTGTATCACATTCAGATGAAAATAAAAGCTGAAATTTTGATCTCTTGTTTCATTTTCATCCTTTTGACATCAAACCCAAATGTTTTCAGTCTATAGCAAAATAAAGGATTTGGCCTCACTGTTCCTATTCTTGTGGAAGGGAGTGTATTTTGTGCATTTCCACAGGTGTAATTTGTATTTTTTCTCCCATGACATTTAAACTCTCTGATATGTATTAAGAAAGTTGCTTTACAGCGTGGCCCTTCAAGAAAGGAACTGTGAAAGGCATATAGAACTTAATGATTGGAGTTACACAATATTATGCATACTTTTTTCTATTTCTGATTTCTAGTACTTTTTCTGAGTAACTCTTGCGGGGCATTGGAGACCACTTAGATTAAGGTTATTTTTCTAAAGTTAACGAGTTAACCAGGGTATTATTTTTAATGATTTCCCTTTAGAAACCATTTCAAATAATTTCTTATTCAGCCCATGTTGTTGGCAAGGATATTTCTGCTGTCACGTCTTAAACAGAGTGAAAGAAGGCTTGGTGTCAGGGCCCTGCTGATGTGAAACATCTTAAAACCTTTGTGCCTGGTTCAAATCTATCAACGCCTGTGATGTAATTACATTTTAAATAGGCTCTGGTGATAAATTGAATCTCCATACTATCCTGCCCCTAACCAAACTTGATTAATCCATTTTTAATCATGCGGTGACAGGGCGGCGCCTTGATGTTTCATTTAACCACCACTGACAGCTCAGACAGTCACGGCGTTGTCAGACGAGTCCTGCCCAACGTAAAGACCACAGGTTAGAGACGAAGCTCCACTCACTGTTAAAACCCACCCTGCTTGTTTTTATGTTGGTGCTTTGGTGTAACGTTTGTGTTTCTGTGTTCGAAGGAGGATGATCTTACAGAACGGCCACTACAAAGCAGCCTGCTGCCTTCACTGTCAGTACAGTAGGTGGGCGAGATAACAGTCCAGCTGAGGAGAATTGCTTCTAATTATAGATGACAGACACACTCTTTCCCCCAGCGTCTTCCTCCTCCCAGTGGCCATGCTGGGAAAGAAGCACTCTTAAATAAAGGAACCTCTGCCCTCTCATGTTGCAAACTAGAAGCTAAACACAGTATGAGGCTTGGTGATACAATGTGTACTGAATATAGATGCAGCAGTTCCCTTATTAAAGCAAGATGTGGCAAAAGGCCACATCTGTGCAGTGGAAGAGAGTAACTACATCCACAAAAACTGTTTTTAATAAGAATTTTAATTCACAAGACTATTTCCGTTTCCTTTTTCTACATCTTTAATCTATTACGATTCAGAGAGAGCAATGATTGATGATGCTTCTAACTTTTCTTGAACAGCAAGAACTGTGGAAACAAAATTGGAAAAGGGGAATCCTAAAATGATTGTAAAAGCAGCACAAGTGGAGAACAGCCCATAAAGTCAGAAAACTCAATAAATGTCAGCAGTTTGCCTGAACAGTTGGGCTGCTGTTTATTTAATGAGGCGGTAAAAATAGTTTGGGGCTAGTTGGGATCGTTTGGGCTTTGTAACATTTGGGCAGTTTTAGTAGGAAAATGTCTCTATCTTTTGCATCAGCTCAACTGATGACCATCAGACTAAAATTCCGTTTATCAAAAGTTTAAAATGACTTTCTTTCAGGACAATTATTTGATTGGCCTTCTTTTGATGAGTTTAACATAGAAACACTAAATATGAGTCACAGCTTACATTGGCTTCCTGCTTATACCCATACAACATTGCTGTATTGGACAAAGTCTGAGTGACGTCCCCCATTTGGTTACTAAAGTTTGAGGCCATTCTGCAGTGATTGCCATATTGAAAATGCCTTCTTAAACTAGCCAAGAAAAAAGGCCAAGAAGCGGAGAATATGGCTCCTCAGCCTCCTAAAAAACAGTTAAAATGCTCTGGGTTGAACTCATATTAGCCACGCCACTATCACTATATATCAGCGGCGTGTCTGTGTTGATTTCCATGCCACACTGTTGCTCCAATTTTCCTAAATACCTCTCTGAAGACTTTTCAGGTTTGCTGGTTTAAAAACGGTACCATAATAATATCATAAATGAGTACAACTTTTCTGTAAAATCTAAAACTGTTACATTTTTTGTTTCAGTTTTCCCTCCATACTGTCCTCTTTCCCCATTGCGTCACTTTCCCTGTACAACACGTACACTGACTCCGCCACAGTGCAGAAGAGGAGACAGCCTTCATTCTCAAACACACACAAAAGACGGAAGCTACAGGAAATATTTATAATTGAGAGAGTAAATGACAGAGCTCGAAAGCAATTTGACCTGTGACACCTACAAGGCAATGTATTTGGCACGCCTGGATATGATGATACACCTCAACAATTCCTGATTAAAGTAAGCTCTTTTAAAACACTTCCTCATGCTCATATTAAACAAGATTACACAGGTGTCTCACACGCTGGTGTTGAAGCTAAAGTTATTTGTTGTTATTTGTCGTTTGTAGTTGGGGGCAGGCCCGCAAACAGATTTGTCCTGGCCCCTTGAATGGACCCTCCACAGGACCTAGTCTTCATTGGGTTCTGATGTTCTAGTTACTTATTTGTGCCATTTTTTTAACTCCTTTTAATCAATGTTTCCACACATTTTTTCACATTTGAACCTTATTTGCAATTTTAACATACTTTTGCTTCTTTTGAACACATTTTTACTATTTTTGCCACCCATTTTTTCCCTTTTATCCTTTTTTAACTCCTTTTTGCCATTGTGTAACAACTCTTGCACTTTTTTCTGACAATTCTTGCCTCTTTTAACCTATTAGTTGCCAATTTTCACCATTTTTTGCCTCTTCTGTCAATAATTTAATCATTTTTCCCTTCAAGTTATTTCAGTTCCTTCTAGTTTATTCTCTGGAATTCTGAAATTTGTGCTCATCTGGCTAAGCTATGAAGTCTGTCATTACTTTCCAAGAGGTTTTGTCATTAAGTCAGTCCAACTTGTTAACAATACCAAAATAGAGAGGTTTTGAGAGGTTCACTTTTTGAAAAAGGCTGTATTTTACTAGAGTACTGTATAAATAAATACAATTCTTTTTTGTATGTTTCTTTAGAAAGAGTGGTTATAATTCGGGTTAAATATAAAATATGTTCAAAAAGATTAACTTTACAATGGACCATGATTGTCCATGGGCACCCCTTAGCCTGGGCCCCAGTAAGATCTTCCGTTTATGGGCCTTAGATGGTGGTGCCATGTAAAAATGTTGTAATATGTATTTGTCTCCATGCAACCAAATGGTATGATGCTTTCTGAAAGTTCCACAATAAAGTATGCACTCTAAAACTTTGTAAATAAGTCAGAAGGCACAGTTGTAATGCTCCCCTTATTGTGTTGTAGGTCAATCACTGCAAATGTGCACCGGCGCACAGAGACGCTGAGCCATTATGCAGTTATTTGGGGAAAAAACAGCCCTTTCCATGCAAACTGGCCTTAGTGCACCAAACATGATGAGAATGGTAACAGCATGGTGTAGACAGAGGAGAGATTAACCTACTTTCTGCGAGAGCTGATGGAAGTGCGCTGCATTTTTAACTTTCAAGAACTTTCAAGAGATTAGGAAACAATGTCCCCTTTGTATGAGTTTGCAGGGCTCTAGTTAGGTATAATTCACATGTATCAGAAAAAAAAAAATCTTCATATTGTCCTCTAACTCTTGACAGTAGGAGGCAGAGGAATAATCACATCATCTTGTATTAGGTGTTACTGATGCCATTCAAACATTTATCTCTGAATTGCAAATGAAAAATGCTGGTTTGCCAAAAGGCACAGGAAATCACACCAAGAATTCTGACATGCAGCAGCACTGTAGCTGTTAATAAGGAGGCTTAAGGCCCAGCTGAACTACACATCATTGTCTGTTACAGGGTTTATCCAGAGTAAGTTGGACTCTGCATTTCCATTTTGCCAGCCACCATCACTGGGCTGCATTTCTTTAGAAGCCATTGGGTGACGGCATTGAGACTACATCCATACTCTATCCATACTTCAGGAATCATTAGTTTCCACTGCTGTTGATCTGAAATGTAGACAGTAGAAGAGATTAAATCTGTAGTTCCTTCAGGGAGATATGAATGACAGTCTGCTACTTTTGTTTTTCATATAATGCACCTAATCGAAAGAGCTAAGGATAAAGTCTGTGAAATTTCCCTTCTGTGTGAAAGCGTTGATGAGCATATTTATCGGGATTGAGAAAACAATGATGGATATCCTGATTACACTTTAAGCTGGAGATTTCACTGGATGAAACATGACGAGTTAGTTTCTATAGGAGCAAAGAAACCCACAGATGAGTCATATGTGCTGTATGTGCAAACACAACCCATCCATTCAGTGTAATAGTTCTGAATGATATAAATCCTCAAAGAGTAGAACACATAAAATCCAACATTTCCACTAAGAAACATGAACTGTCATCAGTCTGTGAGGATTACATCCCTCTTCTCCTGCGTGGCAGAGCCACTGAGGGGTGTAAATCTTAGGTCAGGATGACAATGTGTAATGCACCGTGACTAACTGACTGTAGCGTTTTGAATGGCAGCAGCTGAATGGATGTGAAAACAGAGAAACTATAGGAGCTGCTGTCGATGGAGGTGGTGTGTATTTACTGAGGCTTCTGGTCTGCTGGGCGCGTTGGCTGCATCCTCCAAAGAGCTCGAATGAGTGGCTGGAGGATCAAATCGAAGGATGAGTCTGAGAAAAACATTCCTCCCATTCTGTCACCGTGAAGCCTTTATTTCCAAAATATCATCCTTTTTTATGATGAATTCGTGGCCTCTTTTCTCCTTTTCTCTTTATAGTCTCTTTTTCCATTTTTGCTCTCCCTGTCAGTCCTTTCAAACTTTCCCCCTTCTTTAAAAACTCAGAACCCAACTTCTTTCAGAGCAAAAATAACATCATCTTACTTTTTCAACAGTGTAAAACAGTAGTTATGCTCAGAAGTCTCATTTAATTTCATTAAAAAACAAGCCATTTATTTGTTCCCATGATGGTTCATCTGTTTGTCTTACAGGAAAGTTAATTCCTTCCTCTGTATAAATAATACACACTGATAATACAGTGCCTAAATTTACTTTATCTCTGATGGAAATTTGATCTTGACTACATGGAATTATGACCAACTTCCTTAAAAGCAACATTCATAAAATTAAGAAGCAAAGTGCTCTCCTTTCCCGTCCAAATCAAATGATATTAAGCTTTCTTTTATCGCTTTGATCACTTTAATGTGGTTATCTTCGGAAGTTTAACATCCATTCAGCTCTGTGATGCTGCCAATTACAAAGAGTGGCGAGCCGTTGGCCTCTGGGGGAGGCTGGAACAACAACCATCCTCTGTTGACCAAAGAGGAAGGCAAGGCAAAAATGACTTGGCTAAGTGGGTGTGATTATGGAAAAGTTGGGCTGACGAACTTTAGTAGGTTGGTCAATTAATTGGTCAATGACGTCTTCTTCAATCTCATTGTTTGGCCAATTGCAGAGTAACAGCAAGAGAGAAATAGAAATGTATTTTGAATATGTGAAAAGAGAGCAAAAAGGTCAAACAAAGAAAAAAACAATCTAACAATTAAAACAAGACAACTCAATACAGGAGTGTCAAATGCAATACTTTGGTTTACAGGAAGTAGATACTTATTTAATGCCAACCCTTCTCATACATATACATACATGTGTATTTACCTTTACTAAAAATATACTCCTAATAGACATATTCTATTATCAAAAATCTAAATTCATGGTTAATTTCTTTACCTTTATCATTCATATATATATATATATATATATATATAGTAGAGGTGAGCAGTAAACTGGTATGAATACCATCACCAGTAAAATTTTTGCGACCGAATGGATTTCTGCAACACCCTCATCACCGGTTTCAATGCCCACGTTGTGCTGTGATGCACGCGTGAGGCATATCCACTCCCACAGCTGGCAGAGCGAGTGATTTGTGATGGACAGCTCAGGCTGAGTCCAGTCAATAGCACGTTTAGCTCTAGTATTATGTGTAGCCAGGTAACTAACTGAATGTCACCGCTCTTGCCGTTAAAATTAAGCACGGTTTGCAGTAAAACACGTGTTCTTTCCTCTCAAAGTTTGATGGCTGTACCGCAACATAGTCAGTGTGCCATCTGTCAGCCTGCCTGGGGCTTCAACATAAGCTAAGTGCTACTTTGGCTGGTCTCAGAGCTCAGCGCTGCAGCTCTTCATTGTACAATGGTTTAACATCCCGTTTAAAGGTCTATGTTAAATTTTGACTTTCTTTTGAGTCCACAATGAGTCAAAGATCCAGGCTGCTATGATAAATGAGGTCAGAAAAGCTGCTGTAAAGTAACTGCAAAAACTGTGGCTGCCAAAGCTAAGCTAACTCAATGCTAAACCATCCACTTCCATCAAGCTCTTCATAATAAAGGTCTGCAGCTGTTATTTTGCTGGTGCGCTTTTATTGTGAAGGCCTTCACCAGGAAACATCCTAAAGTAATTAACAGCTTAACACACCTCATCAGGATATAGATGAGATGTGAAAATTGGAGTGCATTTAAACAGATGTAAACCTAGAGACACAAAAAAAAAAACAGTTTTTTTCTGTGTTCCTATGCTTAGACATAAATTGAGTATGCAATCAAAGGCTTCTTTTAAGGGGAGAAGGGGGTTAATAACACTTGAATTTGGAATGAAAAGCATTAACTCTGCTTAATTCAGTAATACCATGACATAATACCATTACTGTCAAAGGCAAGAAAAATACCGTGATATGAGTTTTAGGCCATATCACCCACCCATTTCCATTTGTACTAGTATATACATACCAGTACAAATGGAAATGCTGCAGAACTGATAGTATGGTGCAGTAGAATTCTAAAGGATATTAACTCACAACATACTGTGAAAGCAACCAAAGAGTTTCTGAAGGAAAAGAAACAGAATTTTCTTCAGCGGTCACTTGAAGATGCCATGCAAGTTCCTTTAAATGTCAAGCTCATCACTAGATATTTTAGCATGCTTTCTGCAGCGCATTCATCTCAAACAGTATACAACAATTAGAAATAAGTAAATGTTGGGCACAAAACTTACTTCTGCACTTTCCAACACCTGTTTTCACCTCTTTGTGTCCTAATTATGCATTTAAAAAAATTGTAGTAATTTTGAAATACCAGCTCCATACACACTATAAAAGCCCATCCAACCCTTCAGTAGTGCTGTAGCACTCGAGAACAGTCTTGGTTTTGAGACCGGTCTAAAGAGCATATTTTGAATGTCTTGGTCTTGTCTCAGGCTCAGACTGGCCAGACTCAGCATTTTCCTTCAAGACCAGTCAAGCCAGCACTGATCTGCTATTCTTGACTTCAGTCCATCTTATTTCTAGTCAGAAAAACCTCTGAACACTTAGTATAGTCCTCATTCACCTGACAAATCTAGATAAACATCTCATTTTTTAGATATTTAAAATTATTCCAGACTTGTCAGTGGCCTTTAATTCAATACAAGAATTTATTTTTTACAAGAAATTAGTTGAATATATTTGTTCAATTTTAGATTTTTGCATTTTGTTCTTTGAAAGAGTTACAGACATCTTGTTTTTAGCTGTCAGATCTATTTAAAAGAAAACTAAAATTAAAGAGTGAATGCTCTTTTAGTGTTCATCCTTCTCATGGTTTTTTTTTACATTTATTTTTATGGTTTTATGATTTTATAGTCTTGGTCTCTGCTTGTCTCGGTCTTGAATCGGTCTCGGCCCCCAAAAGATTTGGCCCTTGTCTTGGTCTCTGGCAAGTCTTTGTCTTGGATTGTGTGGTCTTGAGAACACTACCCTTCACTAAACGGTTACTTTTTATACTGAACAACAAATGTTTAAAAAGTTAACAGTGGGGTAAGAGGATCAATAACACAGTAATGTCTGCTCTGTAAATATGAAGCCAGAGCCAAGAGATAATTAGCTTATCTGTGTTCAGTTAAAAGCAAGAAGACCAGGATCAATAGCTTAAAAAATAAAAGCAAATTACTCTAACTACTGAACTTTTCTTTTAATGTTAACATGTAAAACTAGTGTGAACAAAGTGGGCAGTTGGGGGGTCTTTCATGTCTCTGTGCCCTATGGTCTGATGCCTTATAATCAGTTAGTCTCATTAGAGATACAATCCTGCAACCAAAATTAAAGGGGGGGAACAACTGTCTGATCCCTACTGCATGCCACCCCGTATGACTCCAAATTAAAACTGAAGGCACAACAATTAATATCACTGTGGGATGTATACCTAATAAATGAAGCTGTAAACAGCACAGAGGGGACTGAAAAAGAGGGAGAAAAATCAGAACGGAAGCATGCTCAATAAAGTTTATTGAGGTCACTAGATGTTTTTTAACTCATGTGGTGCAAACAGAAGATTGTGAATCCTTGTGATTACATGACATGACTGGGATGAAATGAAACTGATCCACCATATGAACATGGCAGCCATTTTTCTTTGCTGAAGACCTCAGGGCAAGAAAATCTATGACCAGACATATGCTTGTCGTTTCACCTTGCAACTGCAATTGTCAGCTGTGTTATGAGTTTTCTTGTAAATTTACTTGTCTATACTCAACGTGTGTTACAGGAGGATATCTCTAAACTAATGCTTCCCAAAGTGTGGGCTGCGACTCCTGGATGGGCCCTGGAGATACTGCAGGTGGGCCATGCGAGTTCTTGTACAGTGCATTCAGAAGTATTCAGACCTACCTCACTGTTTTTCACTTTTGCTATATTGCATACTGATACTACAATCATTTAAATTCATTTTCTGTCCAGTTAATCTACACTCAGTACCCTATCATCACAGTGAAATGATTTTAGAATTGTTGCAAATTTATTGAAATGAAAAAGATGAAGTACCACACTTACATAAGTATTCAGACTCTTTGAAACAACATTTGAAATGTAGCTCATGTTCCTCACATTTCTCTTGATCTTTGCTAAGGTTTTCTACATCTTGATTGGAGTCCACCCGTGGTAAAATTGAATGGACATGATTTGCAAAGTCATACACCTCTTTAGGCCTCAGAGCAAAACAAAAAAGCTGCACTGAAGATCACAGTGGCCTCCATAATTCTCAAATTGGTCGCCTTGCCAAAAAAAAAAGCAATCAGGGAGAAGTGCCTTATTAAGAAAAGTGACCAAGAACCTAGAGGTCACTCTGACTGAGCTCCACAGATCCTGTGTGGAGATGGAACAAAGTTCCAGAAGGACAACCACCACTGCAGCCCTCCACCAATCTGGATTTTATGGCAGATCTGCTAGACAGAAACCTCCCTTCAGTGCAAAACACACTGAAGGACTCTCCAACAGTGAGAAACAAGATTCTCTTGTTTAATTAAACCAACATTGAACTGTTTAGCCTCAGTTCTAAATGTTATGTCTAGAGGAAACCAGGCACCACTCATCACCTGCCCAATACCATCCCATCAGTGAAGCATGGTGGTGGCAGCATCATGCTGTTGGGGTGTTTTTAAGCAGCAGGTTCTGAGAAGCTGGTCAGGGTCAGCAAACTACAGATATATCCGACATGAAATCCTGTTCCTAAGCTCTCAGGACCTTAGACTGGGACGATGACACTAAGCACACAGTCAAGACAACGCCGGAGTGAACTAGGGACACCTCTGTCCTAGTGTGGCCCAGCCAGAGCCCTGACTTGAACTCTATTGAACATCACTGGAGAGACCTGAAAATGGCTGCCCACCAATGGTCCCATCCAACCTGACTGAGGTTGGGAGGATTTGTAAAGAAGAATGGCAGAAAATCCCTCAGTCGAGGTGTGCAAAGCTCATATATCATAATCAAAAAGACTCTGCAATTGCTGCCAAAGGTGCTTCAACTAAAAACTTACTAAAGGGTCTGAATACTTATGTCAATGTGACATTTCAGGGTTTTTTTTTTTTTTTTTTAATACATTTTCAAAAGTTTCTGAAGTTCTGTTTTCACTTTGTCATGATGGGTAACTGAGTGTAGATTAAGAATAAAAATAAACTGAAACGGTTTTAACATCACGCAGCATATGAGAAAACCTAAAAAAGTTAAGGGAGTCTGAATGCACTTTAAAATAAATAAAAATCATTGACCTAGTTTTAAAATTGGAATCATGTTGTTGATGACCATTGATGCTTTAATATTTAAGTCCTAGAACAAAAACCTCAGCCAGCAGGTGTAACTTCCATGTCAGCTTTGAATCATTTATTTTGTCCGATTCACAGACCTGGTGTCTTGGTTAAACTGGTGTTGGATTACTGGTGACACTTTAACAACTTGCTTACTGTTTATAGGCATTTTTCAGTGCCTTCTAATGATATTACCTTTACAAAGAATAAGACTTGTGGAGCAACATTGTACAATATGAACATTAGAAAAGGAAAAAAAAGTGACAGATCCAAAAATAAACCATGGTGGCTCATTATCTTTACTCTGCAAATGTGTTCATGTAATTTTAATGAAAGAACAGATAGATTAGCATGTATGATGTTAAGGGTATTTTGATTGGCAATTAAGTGTTCACATAGAAATTTTCTGTTTCTAAAATAAAAAGATAATGAATTAAATGTTGTGGGTCTCTGTTGTTGTATGAAGGTTTGGTGGACTCTGGAGCATTTTCAGGTGTCAGACTGTGCTGTGATGTACATAATAATGGGAAAGGCTGCTCCAGAGCCTTGGCTCTCAACCGGTGGGTTGGTAAACCATTTATAATGGGTCACAGATGTGTCCCTGCAAGGTGACAAAAAGTCTATAATGTGTTTTTAGTTTGAAGGAAATATCTCCATCTCTTTAGTCATTCACTTCTTTCCTTTCCATCTGGTGTCAAAACTGCCCCATTTTTATTAAAACCATTTGATAATGGGACACACATGGCCTTGTCGTTAGGTCACACCCAGGTACATGAACGGCCTAGGTTGGAATCTAGCTTGTAGCTCCTCTCCTGCATGTCACTCCCCACACGTACCCCTGTTTCTGACTCTATCTACTGTCCTCATTAGGAAAAAAGACATAAAGAGCCCCAAAATAACCTCGACCTCTTAAAAACAAGACATTTTTGGTCATGATTGAAACATTTAAAAAAAACTTGGAATGCAATTTGTCATAAGGAGGTGGTGGTGGGCTCTGACACTGATCTCACTTTATAAGAACAGATACATACCAGGCCTATAAAAGTTACTACATTATTTTAAAATGACAGCATTTTAAAATTCCACTTTCTTGCATACTAAATCGATTTTGTGTCATTTAGTATTTCTCCACTGTCTTAAACTAAGGGTAACTGACTTCCTGTTAGGATACAGACCGCTTTAATAGGTAGATTGAAGAGTTTAATATGAATTTGAACATGACAAAAGGGAGTTGTTTTGGATAAAAAAGGAAATAATGGAACGGTAAAAGGTGCAAATGTGTGATAAAACAAGGCATAGATGACATTTGACTTGTCAACTGAGCTGTCTGTGAGTTTTTAAAGTGAAATTATACATTATGGAGCACTGATGGACGTATTTTACATGACTGTGACTGCAGGGAGAGGAGGATGTGTGTCAACCAATGCTGAAAGGGACAATAAAGCATGTGATAAACTGCAATAAAAATGTGTGCACAAATTGTAGACCTCAACTAAACAAAATCAATGAAATTAATCTTGACAGTTCTAATACACACATATTTGCAGACACACTCAGCTGTTTAAGCCATTAGACAGCTGACACTGTCATCACTAATGGACGTCACCTCATGTAAAGTTGCAAGAGAAAACATTTCCTTTCTCTTAAATGTATGTCCTGTTTTCTCACTCTTGTTTTAAGTCTCTCAATGTGTCTCTGGTGGGAGGGAGTAAGGACACAAAGGAGAAACTCAGGAGAGAGATGCATGGAGAATTGGGATGCACTCAAGTTGGTGAATATATATAAAATACATGTTTATCATTATATTGGCTGCTTCAGCTTGTCATGCCTTCAGCTTCACTTTAGCTGTAATAGTGTTTCTGTATTTAACCCCATTTATCTAATCTATTTGCTCTAATAATTTTTTTTAATTGGGTTAAGTTTCTACTAATAAGGTCCTATCTCCTGTTGGCCAAAATAATCAGTATTGCTCGTGTGGTTTACAGACTCAGTTTCAGAGTCTTTGGCACTCCAAAGGTTCATAAGCAGAACAAAAGCAGCTCAAACGCTGTGTTCAGGCTGGATGGGAATCAGTCCAATGGTCAGCCAGCAGGGTCAGATGCCAAGCCGACTGAGAGCTGGTATAAACTCATTTTAGAGTTTTTGGCTTGTTTTATTACAGAGCTGCAGGGTTCAGGGTTTCAGTTTTTATACATTCAACAGAGCTCAGGGTGTAAACTGTCCATTTCTGTGGAAAAATTGATTTTGTTGATTTTTTTAAGTTGGACTGAAACTTTTCTTTTTAGTACAACTTTTAATGAGCATGTTAGATTATTTGTTTAATTATTTATCTTTTATTTTCCCTTTTGTGAGGTTTTTATTTATTTATTTATTTAATTATTTATTTTAATTTGCCTTCTTAGTCAAAGTTTTTATCACTCTTTATTGATTTCTCTGTTCATTTACTTGTTGTATTCTAACCTTTCTAACCTTTTGGGTTCTAATTTATAATCGTACTTATTCATTTTTTTTGTGACTATTTTTCTTATTGACCTCTTTATTGGACTGTTTATTTAGCTTTTATCATTTATAAGTTAACTAATCAATAAATGGATGCTCCCTCTCAGATCTCCTCCCTTGCCGTCTGTCTTCAGCCTGCTGAGCAACACTCATGAGTTTACAGAGACAAAGCTGGGCATAAATCTGTTAATCAGCTGTGATCGGATGACTAATCAAACAAATGTATAGTGCATAGTGCATGGTAACAGTGGAAGAGTGGTGTGAACAAAGATCATCCTTACCAAAAAGGGATCCTGATCCCTTCATTCATATGAAAGAACTAGCTCTTTGTTCACAAACTAATACTAAAGAATGTGTAAAAGTCCAGTTCTGAGCCTTCATTCTCTGTCTCTGGTTCAGTACACACAACCACAGTCATGGGGAAGACTGCTGACTTGACAAATGTCTGAAGGGAAAAGTGTGATAAGAAAAGGCGCACAAGCAGCAAGGATGAGCTCAGCCTCCAGATGACTGTCAAACAAAGCAGATTCAAGAACTTAAGGGAGATTCACGAGGAGTGGACTGAGGCTGGAGTCAGCAGATCAAGAGCCATCACACAGAGGTGGGTCCAGGAAATAGACTATGGGCCAGATCTACTAAAGGTTTGCGTGTATAAAAACGTGTGCAATGAGTTTGCACACACACAAAAAAGTACAAACTGATTTACTAACAGTGCGCGCTAAGGGTTGCGTCTTTCAAAGGTGCAAAATAACGCGGCTGCATCCAGTTAGTACGTTCACTGCAATGAATATGCAATATTGGGCATTTACACGCAACTGTGCATGTACTGGGAGGATTAAATGTTAATGTATTATTTTAGTGCACGCAAAGCGATTTTTCAAACCTGAAAGCTATTTTGCTCATAGAAACTGCGCCCATATTTAACACGTCTTGTAGGGAGGTGCAAACAGTTTGCACACACATGGCTGTGGTTATTGTGGCAAGAAGGAGACGCAGAGAACACATTTTTTAACCTCGTGTGAACATTTTTAGAATGAATGAAGAATCAGTCATTAAAACATATCGCCTATCCAGCCTTACCATTTTGGAGCTGTTGGAGGAACTCAGAGGGGATTTGGAGCCAGCCACGAGAAGGAGGCGTACAATACCTGCAATGACAAAACTCCTTGCAAGTTTACATTTTCTGCATCTGGGTCATTCCAGTGTACGGTAGCTATTACAGCTGGGATCTCCCAATCCCGTTTTCCTGATGTTCTATAACTTTTCTGAAGTTAGTGCTAAACACACACCTGGGGGGGGGGCAGTATATCAGATATCAAAATGCAGTGCCTGTGACACAAAAGTCAATAATCCACCAATATCTCCAGAAAAATCCACAGTAAATCCACAAAGCAAAAACCCCCCAAAAACAAAAATATGCGATCAAGCGCTAATTACTGGTATCCCAGGTAAAAAATACAAAAACAAGATGATCTCACCCACTCATACACTCAGCATCCAGCCGGGATACTCTTTACCGTCTCCAGTCATAACTGCAGCTTATTTATTTAATTTTGCTGGGTTTTTTTACTTAGTTTAAGTGCACAACTTGTTACTTTAATGGCTCATTTAATTTTGCGCGTTTGGCTCTTCAAACTCGCCATGCTGCTAACCATGAAACATGCAAAACCCTCATTTAAATGGGCGTGTCTCAAACACATTTGCACCTCTTGTCATTTGTGCATTCACTCTTAGTAAATCACCCACAACCCACGGTCCAACCCCAAATGCAAAATTCTAGATTTACATGCAAATTGGGATCTTTGTAGATCTGGTCCTATGAGTGTTTTCTTAGTGTCAAGCCAATCATGAACCAAAGATGTTATAAGCGTCTCATCTGGGCTAGGTAGAAAAAGTTCTGGACCATTGCTCAGTTATCCAAAGTCCTGTTTTCAGATGAAACTAAATTCTATATTTAATTTGTATTTCAAGGTTCCAGAGTCTGGAGGAAGATCTGAGAGACCTAGAATCCAAGATGCTTGAAGTCCAGTGTTTCCAGTTTCAACAGTCAGTGATTGTTTGAGGAGCCATGTCATCTGCTGCTGTTGGTCCACTGTGCTTTATCGAGTCCAGAGTCAACGCTATCAGCGGTCTACCAGGAGATGTTAAAGTCCTTCATGCTTCCATCTGCTGAGAAGCGTTATGGAGATTCTGATTTCCTTTTCCAGAACTTAGCACCTGTCCACAGTGAAGCCAAAACTAGCAGAAACTGGTGCTGACCATGGTAGTACTGTTTGATTGGCCAGCCAACTGGTCTAACCTGAACCCCATAGAGAATCTCTGGAGAAATGTGAAGAGGGTGATGAGAGACACCTGACTCAACAATACAGATGAAATGAAGGCTGCTATCAGAGCAAGCTTGGCACCATAACACCACAGCAGTGCCACAGACTGATTGGCTAGATGCAGTAATTTGTGCAAGAGGAGCTTCAACCAGTTACTGATGGATAAATGAGCACAATTTTCCAGAATGTCATAATTTCTGTGATGTAAATCCTTTTTTTGGACAAATGTTTTGTGATATGCTAATATTTCAGATTGTGTATTTTTGTTTTGTGTGAGCTGTGAGATGTAATCATCATTCTTGAATCAAATCACAGGGAATAAAAATCATGACAAACTATTTTTTTTAAACTGCACCTGTAAATAAAATTAATACAAAGTGGTGTCAAAGTCCTGCTAAAAGTATCGGCAAGGTCAAATAAAAAAAAGCTTTAAATTTGTTATAATTTGTTATAATCTGAGCTCAAGTCTACTGTGAAGAAATCAGCATGCTAAAAGCCAAACATAAATATGACGTCTTGCAGCATTTTGTTAAAAAGTATTTTCATAACTCCTGAGGAAACAAAGTATGGCTGCACAGAGGCTGTTTGTTGGGAAAAGCCATTAAATGGAAGCGTGTTTCTTTGTTAAACTTTGAGTCTGATTGGTTGTTGTGGTCCTGTTTTGCAGACTTGCCCATTGGTCCTTTCCCTGGTGTGCAGGAGATCTGAGAGTGTGCATGTTGTCTTTTAAGTATCTCAGTTTGGAGAGATGGTGGAACACTCCCTCCCCTTAATTAGTCCATACTGACTCCATGCTCGGCTCGTGAAGCCCTTCATCTTCAGCCGGACCCTTTGAAGGCTGCACAGTAAAAGTGGGTGTCCCTGATTGATTGTAGCGGAGCGGCTGAGCTGGTGAAGAACTGACTGTAGGTGGATGTCATGCCGTACACACATTTTAAATAAGATAGCAAAACACGTGGTAATTGACTGAACAGAAAGAAATAAGGTGGTGAGATGGCACGTGACTGCAGATGCAGCATCAGGTTACAGAGAGTTCTTCCCTTATAGGTGACAGATGCATGATGGTAGTGCAGGTTTTAAAGGGATAGAAGTTCAGAGATGGCTTGAGGAGTTAAAGAGAGTATGAGAGAATGAAGAAAAATGAAAGTTTTTAGAGGATTTTTGTTTTTAGTCTACAAGAAAAATAAACCTTTAATGACAAAGTCCCCTAAGAATAATGACTATTGGTGGGTGAGTCAAGTGGCTGCCAGCTCTCTTTCAGCATAAAAAATATGGATGTTTTAATTTCACTTTTCAGATGATAAACATCACTGATATTGAAAGCTTTAGGAACCTTTACGTCACATTCATTTTTCACCTTTGTTTCCAAAATTAAAGAATTTTGATCAAGCTCACTGCAGACCAAATTGCTCCTTTTCTTGTCAGTCTTTGCAAATCCATGGCCGTCACTCTGGTTCATCTCTGGCACATGCCTAAAGTGCCACTCCACTCTGCTTCCCTGGAAATACAAGATGTATTTTCAGTGCTGGCCACTGCCAAAACACATCCATCAATCAGTCCACTTCTGGTTGTAAATCTTCACTATATCATGATCACATCTTATCCTGCAGCACAAGCAAAAGGTCATCGGAAGGTCAGTGAGTCCCAGAGCTACAGTGGAGCCACTGATGAAGAAATGTTAACTTCTAAAGTGGAAAACCTCTGAATTTTGCATGAAACCATAAAAAAAAACTTTAACTTAATGATGTGCTCACCCATGGTGGAAGCAAAAAAATAATGGAACATGTCAATATGAACAACAAATCAACCCCAGAAAGATTAAAAAATCTGCTATTTACATACTATTCCCACATGAACTTGTAGTTCTCTCGTGATCTTGGGTCTCGATCCACTCAAGGACTACGCAGCACTGTGCATCACTCCAGACACACCTCCAGTGACTGAGGTCACTTTTGAAAAAGAGGAGACTAATGGCATTGAACCACAGAAGTTCTGAGATTAATATTTAAAAACTTTAATCATTATGGCGCCTCATGTGGACACAAAGAACTTTGATCTGTTTGCTGAATGTGACCTGCACATGTGTCTTCATTGGGAATCACATTCTGGTGTCTTAACAGTCAGGTGTATCGCTCAGTTTGACTCTGTAGTGAAAAATGTTAACAGGCTGAGCTGTTGTGTACTCCATCTGACTATCTGACTTCTGCCCTGCAGCGGTTGTAGCATTAAAAATTATTATGTAGAAATAATCAATGTTGTTGCTGATGGTCTGTTTTACTTTTGTAGGTCATATAAAGGAATCAATATTCATTTCAGCCTCTAAAAACAGCTCACACTCCTCACACAAGCTTTAAATGTGACCATATAGTCAGTGAAATGAATGGTGAACAGAAAAGGCTGATGGAGTTTATAAAATATAAGTGATATTCAATTAAGACAATCTGACAACTGATAACATGACATTGCTTAAAATGTAAAGATATTAAATGCAAGCCCTAGATGACTTCTTATCAGGATGAATAAATATATATTTTTAAATGTTTATCATCTATTTAGAGAAACTGATTCATCATTCATAATACTCATGTGTCCTATTGACTGTGTACTAAATGCTTGTCCACTTTAGGCCCAGAACATTTGGATGGACTACAGAGTAGGAAAAAAAATATGCCAGAGAAGAAAAACATCTGTTCATTTTTCTTCCCAAAACTAAAAGTTCAATTCACTAACTTTTTTTGTAAAAAACATGCGGTGTTTATTCTGACATTATTGATTTATTGTGCTGGACTTCTGGTTTCTGGCTTCCGGTGTCCGTGTGTTGTTGCCAGTAACTTTTCACTACTTCTCCTGAGGTTGCACCATCTCCCCACGGCACTGCGGAGAGTGATCACACCTGCGGCGAATCTTCTAATCAGGACTCCCTTCAAGAGGCTGCAGTGCCAAAGTTTTGCTGACTACTCACCAGTGGTAAACTCCAGCGCTCGGCTCCCTTCACACACGAGAACTTTTTGTATGATTCCAGTGCTTACCTGTGACTTTTTTGACTGACATGTCTCTCCTCTTCTTTCCAGTGCCTCACTCACCGCTCACCCACAGCCCAGCTTGAGCACTCTCTCTCCCACGAAGATCCTCACTCCCTGGACCCTTGGATTTTCCCTCCACGTGCACAATAAAACTCTTAAAACTGCTTACCGCTTCTGCATTTTGGGTTCAACATAAACCTCACATCACACAACAGTCCAATCTTGAAACTCATCATTATAACAGCTGTGTCAGGGTGAGTGTTTGCTGTGTGCAGGCTGTGGTGTATATCTGCTCAGTCTCATGTTCAGCTTTATCGAGCTTTATTTATCCAGCTTAATCAAGCCAGGAATACTACAGAATAAAAGCATTCATCACAAATAAGGTGAGTGTTGGCTCAGGAATGCCAAACCTAGTTTTTACTTTGGAGGACACAAACCAGGAGTGTAACTTTGCTGTCTATCTTGACTGTGACATATTCTGCCAATGCTGACATACATGTCTGCTAATACAAAGTAAATATTGCTCTCTGTTTATCATTTTCCGGTCAGTTTTAACCCTTAGAGCTCACAGCTATTTTTTTCACCATCATGTCTCATCTGGACTTTTTTCTTAAAAAGCTTGTAAAACATCAGCCCCGTGGTGCACAGTCAAGCTCTATCATCTTTATTAAGGAAAACCTGGGCTTTAAGAATATATCTACTACAGTAATGTCCCTACATTTTTGAAAAAGTTATAGTACTCTAAAGACAAAGGAAAAACAAGTCAGAATTTGAAACTCAAGGTGACTAAGCCTTTTCTTTGCACAGACTTGTTCTCCCATGTCTTGGGGACAAAATAGTGAAAATAATAAACATTCTGTGACTAAAGGTTTTCAAAATATATACATATAGGCCTGTACAAAAAAGTCCATGTTCTTTTTTTTGCAGTTAGATTCATTTGTACCGGTCCTTTAAGCAATTGGAGGACAGCCCCTCCCACAATGCATTCCATGTAAACATCGCCCTCAACAAATATTGCGCTACCCACTGAAGTAACCAAAAGTAAACGATGGAAAACGGATTAAAAATGGACAGATTAGCTGATCTAACACCGTGGATTTAATCTTTAAAGACCCCGAAAAGTCACCGAAGTTCTGGGCTCCCTAGAACGGCATCCTTAAGGGCTAAGGAGACACTGTGGGTAGCAAACAAACAGCAAAATAGTCAGCTTTCATAAGAAAAAAAGAGTGTCTATGACTCGTAGTTCAAAAGTTATTAACGTTTTTCTAAACTGTGTCACTTCTTGTTGTATGCGACAACAATGTCCTCAGAGATCCCAGAAAGTCAGCCAAGTTCTGGGCGCACTAGAAAATGTTCTGTAAGAGCTACGAATGCATGAAGAACATATATAGAAAGGCACAACACAGAGCTTTCACGGGAAATAACAAGTTAGTGTCTATGATGTACGGTTCAAAAGTTACCAAGCAATTTACCAAGGGGTGTGCCTGCGGCACGGAGCTCTGTCGTGAGCTCTAAGGGTTAACTGAAAGATATATGCGGCTCATGGTTAAAATAGACAAGCTTTCTATTCTCAAGGTTCTTGCCGACCCAGCAGTCAGGCATGTGAGACGTGGCGTTCACTTGCAGTCCTAAAGCCCCTTCTTGTTTATCTGCATGGTGAAATGAAAATCAAGCTGTGATGCAGCTTGACATGGCAGCCACATGTCCCAGTTTGAAACAGCCGTTATACCTCTCGTAATGGAAGTAAATGTTTCTTTAGTTCTGGCGAAGCTTTAAATGACTTCCTGGTAAGATTTCCTTTTCCATATTACGTTTATTTCTACAGTGTCAGGGCTGTCATATCTCTTATCCAAGACGTAGCACCATTCACCTGATGAGCCCACAGTAGAATGCATGAAACATAGGCTTTACCTCTTCTCACATCAGCGGTACAAGCTGTTCAAGGAAACTAATTTAAATGGTATTTTCCCCACAATTAAGGGAATAAAGCTGCCAAAACATCCTGATGCAGAATCATTAAACATAAAAAGTCAAGTTTTGTCCTGTCTCTCCTTTAGAAGAGAAGAAAAAGTTTAAACCGGAGGATTTTTGAACAGAGTTTGGTTTGATCCTTTCTGATGTGTTTCAGGTAGAAGGGAATCTCACTGCTCATTGGCCTTTGTCACACAGTTTGAGGAAAAATTGTGTCTCAAGTTTAAATGTTTGATCTATTATGGATTCTTATCTGCATGTTTACAGATATTTGTTTACAGAGAGAAATATGCCATCATTAGAACACTATCGAGAGGAGTTTGTGCGTCGGTGTTGACAAAGCTCTACCTGATTATTGTTGTCGGCATAGAATGTGCCAGCGCTCACCAATGGTCATGAGCTTTGGGTAATGACCAAAAGAGTAAGACTGTGAGTTCTCCAAAGGAGCCAGGTGAGGTGGTTCGGATATCTGAACGGATAAGGGATCGGATTGGCCTGGAAATGCCTCAAAATCCCCCAAGAAGAGCTGGAAAATGTTGTCGGAGTAAGGGATGTCTGGGTTGACTTGCTTAGCCCGCTGCCACCACAACCCATAAAATGGATCGATGGATGAATATACAGGATCATTTTACCTACACCAATGAATGCTGATACATGATTGCTCAGTACAGCTTGGACTACAAATGTACTGTACTATGTCGGTGTACAGATTTTGAATCTCTATGAAGAATTTTTAAAAACATATATTTCAAACAGTGTGTTTTCATATTAAAGTATGCAAGTTCATCTCTCACTAGATTTATTTTGCTGAGTCTTCTTTCTAAAGTTTGTCATACACTGTCTAATTTTAAGCCGACTCCACAGAAGTTGTGGTGAAATGTCAGATCACAACATAGGACTGTATTGGTTACAATGCATGACCACTGCACAAGATTTATGTGCCCACACTGTACGAGTGAAGTTGGGACGGACTGTGAAAAATGCCATTTAAGTTCCCTTTATAAAGTCTCACACACGGAGGTTGAAGTCATGTCTATTGTCTCTCCCTCACACACATAAACAGTATCACCAGCATGGCTGCCCATTAGAGGGGATAAAGGGGAGAGCTTTCTGGGGTGCAGCCAAATAGGGGGCCCCTGGGAGTCAGCAAAATGGTGGTCCATTGTAAAATTAGGCTGAATAACCACTCTTAATAAAGCAACAATATTTTATTTATTTATTTACGCTGTAGTATATAGCATTCTTAAAAATAAAATCCTTTTTCTTAAAGCAGAATCACACTGGGTTGAAAGTTGCAAAAAGTGGGCTAAAAAGGTGGTGCAACTGAATTATCAAAGTAACAGAAATGCGTGAAAGTGTCACAAAAGGTATTTAAAGTCTCAAAAAATTGGTCAAAGTGGCAGAAACAGGCAAAAAGTTGTGCAAAGGGACAGTTAAAGAGGCAAAATGGGTTAAAAGTGGAAAAATAGGGAATAGCATAGTGAAAAGTGGTTAAAATTGGAAAAAAATAGAAAAAGACAGTGGCGAAAAGGGGTCAACAAGAAAATTATAGCTGGAATGTGGCAAAAACAGTAGAAAATATGGTGGAAAGGGTTCAAAAGTGGTGAAATAGGATTAAAAATAGGATTGAAAGTGGTAGAAATTGGTTACTAGGTGCAAAAAATGGTTAACAGTGGCAAAAATAAGCATTGATGAAAAGTAAAAAAAAATTAGTGGCAAAAATGTGCAAAAAGTGGTTAAAGAGGTTAGAAGTGGCACAAATAAATAATGTCAACATTAGGACCCAATAATATCAATCAATCAATCAAATCACAACAATAGTTTGACAAACTTTTCATGTCCAACTGTAAGCCAGGATGTTGGCACCAATGCAACTGATCCAGCGTTCATGCTACATACAGTAGATCACAGCTGAGGAGGGCCTATCCTCTGGGTGTCCCACACAACTCTGTGGGCAGGCCTGATCACCAGTAAAAATAACCATCAGCTAAATAATAACAAATATTCTGTGCCAGTTGGATGCCCGCAGGTAGGGCTACAGTCATAGATGAAAGTATTGGCACCCCTGGAATTTTTCTAGAAAATACACAATTTTTCCCAGAAATTGTTGCAATTACAAATGTTTTTGGTATACACATGTAAAAGGAAGTAGAAAAAAGCTATTTTACACAAAACTCAAAAAATGAGGCAGACAAAATTGTTGGCACCCTCAACTTAATATTTGGTTGCACAGCCTTGGGAAAAAATAACTGAAACCATTGGCTTCCTGGAACACCCATAACCTCTAATGCAGACCCAGCTCTCTGACACTAGGCCCTACATTGCGGCCCAAAATCTTTTGATAGTCTCCAGACTTCATGATTCCTTGCACACAGTCAAGACACCCAATGCCAGAGGCAGCAGAACAACCCCAAAACATCTTTGAACCTCCACCATGACTGTAGGTACTATGTTCTTTTCTTTGTAGGCCTCGTCTGTTTTCGGTGAACAGTAGAATGACCTGCTTTTCCAAAAAGCTCTACCATAGTCTCATCTGTCCACAAAGTGTTCTCCCAGAAGGACTGAGGCTTACTTAGGTACATTTTTGCAAACTTTTTTGCTTTTATCTACTGCTTTTTTGTGTTGTTCCAATGCACATAAATGAAATAAACATATGTATACCGAAATCATTTGTAACTGCAACAATATCTGGGAGAAATTGTATATTTTCTGGAAAAATTCCAGGGGTGCCAGTTCTTTTGTCCATGACTGTATTTCCTATTGATTTATTTCCTTTACTACAGGGAAGGCACTTCAGAGAGTTATTCATGCTGTTGTCATGATGACTGAAGATGCTGTCAGCTTACAGAGGAAAACATGCCCCAAAATTGAGGATTCTGCTCGTGGTCCTGCTTTCACTGTGAGTGTATTGATTTGTACAACTATTCAGGAACAATAAGTTGTTCTGTGGTTGTCTGTCATGTGCACTGCTCGATAAACAACACACAGTCAGGCAGAAGATTGGCCAAACTTTCAAGTGAGTCATGCATCTGAAAATCAGTGACTAAATTGGCCAGGCATCACACAGTGTATGCCCAGCTGAAGTTCTAACTAGAATATTTTTGGTGGACAAGGCTTGTGAATGTCATTGTTAAGACATATCATTGGTTCGTCATGATGAAAGTACAAGTGTGCAAAAGGCCCCACCAATCATACACAATAAGAGGATAATGCTGTTAATAAAAAGGGGTTCAAATGGATAAGCTTCTCTGCCTGTCTTTGCTTGCTTTGAATAATTGCAAAGCTCAGGTTTTATTCTAAATGGTATTTTAACTAAAATCTGAGCACAAAAACCACAGCCGAGGGTTTTACTTCAACCTCAGGTGAGTGGGATTGCATGTTCACCTTCATTTACCAGCTGCCTTACTTTGATCGTTTCAGCTCTCTAATTTTTAATCTTACTTTCCTACCATTGATCATTTTAGTTAAATTCTGGATCAAAGAAGTTGTCTGTATTCTAATATGAATAACCTTCAGCTATTGCAGTGAGCTCAGCAGTGGGTGGAGCAGTGACTGCTTAATGGGTTGTGTTTTGCCCTGGATTTTACCTCTCAGGTCACAGACAGCCAAAACATTTATTGGTTAATGTTGCTCAGGCTATGTGAGAAAAATTCCTGCAGATTCTTCTTTGTAGGTAATTTGTAAAAGGTACAAGCAATTCTGGTAACAGTTTGTATTATTATTGTCTTTATTTCTTTCCTCTGTAAACCCTTCGTCTTTCTCACAGTAGTGCGCTGTTTAGTCCTCAGAACATTCAGAAGAAAATATGCTGACCCAACAGACGTTTAAGAGTTGACATGTTTTAGCGTAAATCTGAAACATTAAACACACGCGGTTATTTTTAAGTGGCAGCTACATTCACATGGGACTGCAGGTGGAAAAAAATGTGAAATCACAGGAGATTTTGCTTCTGTAGCTTGACCTGTGTAGGATCTATCTCAGATGTGTATTAACAGGCCCGCTGCACAATCAGCTCGTGTGGTACTCGAGACCAAGATATGCCCGAGACCAGAGTGCACCAAAACCAAAACCAAGACAAGACCAAGACTTTTGGGGGTGGAGACCAAGACAAGCTGAGACTGAGCCGAGACCAAGACCATAAAAATCAATTTTAAAAAAGCCATGACAAGGTTGAACAGTTAAAGAGCTCTCTGTCTTGAATTTTAGGTTTCTTTTAGAACAAGTGGTGAACACTTCAATATTTTTTTCCGCTGTAGACTGAAGTATCTGACTGAATTATGATAAAACACATCAATGCTGGTGTTATTTCTGACATTTGCACCAAACTGATTAAAATCTGCATTTTACAACTTCTAAATTGGTTAAACGGACATCTGCTTTGAAAAATCTTTTCTGAAAGGCGGGGCTTATGTGATGTAGAAATGTCACAAACTCTAAAGGTAGAATGTTACCGCCTCCAACTGACTTTACCATTCAGAGACCACTCCCATCCTCTCCTGCCTGCGCCTGCACTGCTTCGGCTCTGAGAGCTCCGGCTTTCAGAGCAAATGGCAAATGGCCCAAACAGGTAGTGCTCAGGGTCACCACGGTCCGCCACCACTCCACAGCCTGCTTCAGGGGACTCTGGGGGGAAAAATCCTCCACCTCAAAAGATCGCTCTGAGGCATCGGTGCTGTGGGACTCTGTGTCACTTTCTGGCAAGGGGAGTCACTGTCACTTCCGCCTCATCTGGAAAACCCTGTCCTTAAAAAAAAAAAAAAAAAAAAAAAAAAAAAAAGAAGTCCTTTTCCCCTCCTTCCTCTCAGTACCAAACTGCTCATTTCTGTGCATTTTTTGAAATGCTGAATCCCAACAGCACTCAAAAACTGTAAACAGCCAGTCCTTGAAGAATGCCTGTGTTAATGTCCTTTATCATGAAACAAGTACCTGAGAAGAGTCAAAATGAAAGAGGAAAAACACATCTGTATGCACATCTGTAAGTCAAGCTGTGTGCATGACTCACACACGTAGTGTACATACATACTAGTAAGTGTAATCATACATGCTTGTGTGTGTTTGCGTTGTTGTGCACACTATGTTCTTTCTGCTGCTCCATACACAAAAAACAGAAATCAACATCAACACACATAACACACAAAGCTACTCAATGTCCCTTGAAATTTTGATCTTGGTTGATATTAATGCGCACCATTGTTGTGCCTTTTGCAATATAACCCTGTTTGTGTAATCTCTTTTTTGTCTTTTTTCCTGATATTAATAATACTAAAAAAAAATAATCAAACAAACAGAAAAAGAAAAAAGTGTTCCAACCAGATTACATATAAGCCAATGCAGACCTGGTGTAGGCTTTAGTGTTCTATTTTATACCTCTATTTGCTGCTTGCATAACTGTAATCACTGCTGTGTTTCAGTATCACAACATCATTCCTCTCCTGTGATGATGCTTGATTACTGCAGAAATGTTACAGATGATTTGGATACTGTGCAAAATAAAAATGTGTTAAAAATCTTGCGAAAACTGTCTGATGCATCTGTGTATCTCCCCAGAAGAGATCCCCTTTGGCCCTGATAGAGTGTTATAATTGAAATAAGGACGCATTTAAAGATGAGCTCAATAAATAGTTCAGTCTGCTAAAACTGCAAAGATGGAGTGGGGTGCCTTTCAGCAGCCAATCTAGTCGTTATCAGTTCATTAATTGGCTTTTATCAGTTGTCATCAGGAGCATAGATATGTTGTAGTATGGCTCCACTGTACCTCTCAGCCAGCTGAGTTAACATCTGTAGGTAAAGTGGAATGACCCATTAGCAGATGTGGTTGACGCCCATCTGAAGCATCTTAATGATAGTGGCTTTAACTGATAACAGGCATTTAATGGTCTGATAACATCTGCATCAGGTGCTATGGTATTTTTTACAGCTCTGACTGGAACAAAATGGAAGCACGATGGACTGACTGTGCCATAAAAAACTGGACGTAGAGATTCTCAGTGAGAAATGACAAACCGCAGGCTATAAGTAGCAGAGCCACAGAGCCAGCACCCGTTGCTTTGCCAGATGTTTTTTAAACCTCAGGTTTTGCAGTTTGGCTGCCGTCCCATTGGTGTTATAGAGCCAAAAATGCCTGGATTTGGACCACAGGGTGGTGCTGGAGAGGACCAAAGAAAAAGTGCACATCAGGCTATCAAAACTAAACACTCAGCACCCGCAGTAACTTTATAGGCCAATGTCTGAGCTATAGTTAACTATGTAGTTTGCAACTGCGGGCAGATTCTATGTCTATTAGAAGCAGAGTGGTACATTTATGAGACAGGCTAGCTATTGGACTCACTGTATATAGTCCACGTGCTGCTCCACATGGGTAGGAGAAAGAGGGAAGAGCAAAGAAAACAAACTTAAAATGACTGCTTCTCATCTCTATGTCTCCCAGTCAGGAAGGCTGACAGGAGATGGGGGGAAGAGAGAGAGTGGGGTTGACATGTACCCAGTGGCTGCTGATCAGTGATTTATTCTAAGCTCGTCATTGTCTCTTTATCTGAAAGAAAAGTTGTTGATGAACACATGTCACATTTTTAATTCATTCTCTACATGGGATGCCTGCTCCAAGATGAGCAAAATATAGACCTTTAACCTTTTGTTAAGCAGATGACCAGTGTGACGAGGACTGTAGTCAGAGCTCATTTTTAGGTATAATGCAGAAAAAAAAACAGAAGCGGTTAATTCTCAGTGCTAAACATTCAGAGTTTAATTTAACTCCCAAAGAGATAAAGTGTTGGACTTACTTGAGAGTGTTGATCCATTCCAGGTTAGTCCAACTCTGTAAAGAGTCACTTGACCTAAGCCCTGCCCACTGCTATTTCAAATCTGGTGGGTGGAATTTTCCCATCATGCCCTTGGGTAGGGTGTATAGATGTTTTATGCAGGTTCAGATGTTTTTAGATCTATCCAGGATGTGAACTGTTGAAAAAACAGAGGGGTGGGGGCATTTTTGATAAATGCATCTTGCAACTGCCTTTAATCTATAGTTGGCATTTCCTGTGCTCTTTGAATCATGAAACTTGTCAGCGGTGCAAAGTTTGTGGACACAACCTCAGCTTGATTAGCTACTCCTGATGTGGATGAATTTCTGACGTAAACACTTGCAGAGTGAGAGCAGATTCCCAAATGTCATGGTGTTTTTCCTGTGTAAACCTTTCTCAGCTAAGCAGCAGATGATCTTCTCAAGGTCTGATCACCCCCTTTCCCTCATCAATCTCATCCACAGTCACAGTGACATCATAAAACTGGCAAAACAAAGAAGGAAAGACTGGAGTTAGAACTGAATGTTCCTGTCCAATCTAATTGTCTTTATATTGTCTTAAAGCAGAAACATAAATTGATCTAAGCATAGACTGACAGCGTCGCGTGCTGCTCATTTTCCTCTTACTTTCTCTCTAGCTCCACAATCAATAAACGAATGATGATTCGTGATTATCATTGAAAAAGCTGACAAAGTTGTAATCCTTGTGCTGCACCTGGTCCATCCTGATCTCAAATTTTGGTTTTGTGTCATCACACAGTAAGTGATGAGATTAGACCACCAGAGTTGGATGCATTAAATCAGAGCTGAAGCAGATTATCCAGAAGTATCTACTTCTTAGATTATCAGAGCTGCTCCGTCCAAAAATCTTAAATATTGAACAAGTTTAATATTTATGATTAGAAATCCTGTTGCACAAGGAAGAAACATAGAACACAGCTGAGCAGGCATTTACACGATTGTTATGTACGATGGAGCAAGAGCCAGTCAGGGAGCAATCTGGCCAAAGGAGGAAGCACAACAAACACAGCCATAAAGTTACATGGGCGTCAGAAATGAAGAAACAACTTGTTGATTAATCGCAAAAACATGAGTGTTTACACAACTATAAAACATACCACCATCAAATTGACTTAGAGAGGAGTTGCACTAAAATTGCTAACACAATGGATGTTAGTAAGTAGCTAACAGCTAGCCACATTTAGCTTGATTTCACTAAAAGTTGTTTTACCAGATGAGATTTTGAGTGTTGAGAGTGGAGACTCTGGTTGTTGGTGAATTAACTTGTTGGTGTGAGATGCTATGTTTGAGTTTTCACAGCAAACCACATACGAAGCAAAAAGGTTAAATCTGTCATTATCTGTGGGATCTCTCACATCAAAACAATTAGGATTTTAGAAATCTTAAAGTGGGTGCCAGGTTTTAGTTGATAAGAACTTAAAACATTTAGGCTCAGTGTCAGTCAATAACCGTCATTACATTTTAGTCACCACTTTCAAAACTTTTTCTTGCTTCAAACTAATTCCATTGACCAAACTGTAAAACTAATACAAAAGTAAATCTCTAACAGGAAACACATCATTGTACTAGCAGTACTATAACCACTTTAACATCATAACTGGGCTCAGTTCAAGCAGGAATGACTACTTGTTCATACCTCTCTCTTCTTCCAATCTTTCTCTCTTCCTGCTCTGGTGATTAGCTGATTATTGGCATTCACTCTCGTCAGTACTAAGCCAATCAGATTTTGCCACAACCCTGGTTGACCAATCATCATACAACTGTAATATTTTAAATCTGTAGTTCTCTCTTCCATAGTCAGCCTGTCATTTCTGCAACCCTCCTCCTCCCCAGCCACCTCCTTTGAGTTCAACAGCATCTAATCCAGATCTTCACAGGTCTTCTGCTCATCGAATCCTGCATGTCTCAGTCTACACCTCAAAGCCCCCTTATTGGTGTCCTAGAACAGCCTCTCATTAGTTTACTCCTCATCTAACCCTTCATCCCTCATCAAAACCACCAGTCTCTAGACTCAGGGTGGTATCCTATTCCTGCTGTTAGCCTTACCATCCCTTAAAGTACATGAAGTCATCACGATGGAGTCTAATTGTTGAAAATACATTGCATATTTCTCTTTCATTAAAATGTGTAAAATGAATAATTAAATTCAAATTAAGTCTCCCCATATTGAACTGTTGAAGTACTTAACTAACTGTAATCATACATGTTGATGATAGATTTTTATCTTTAGCTCATCATCTTCTCATCTGTACCATGGAAGACAGATGATCGTCAAATATTTTGAATGTTGTTAACAAAATTACCACAGAGTGTAGCCTCTGTACATAGAGTTCCTGCTCTGAGCTGAGAGAAAACAATGCTTTGTGTCTTTTCACAAAGCCAACAACAATCCTGAGTCTCATGCTGACTGCAAAAAAAAAAAAAAAAAAAAAAAAAATATAAAAATAAAAAAATAAATAAAAAAATAAAAAAACAAAAAAATCAATGAATGGATCCAAGCCATGGAGAGTGCAGGCAGAGACAGAAGTAGCTAACTAGTACTAAAATAAATGCAAAATGTTTAAAAATTGGCACAGAAAAGTAAAACAAACCATTGTGAGCTCCCAGGCTCTTTTTAGGGTTAGGGTTGCTGTTTTAGCACACAACTCCCTTACTGTTACTAGGTAAGGTTCAACTGTCAGAGTGGTCATCCACTGAGCCAAATCCACAGAGGACATTTTACAAAATCAAACTTTTGTTCATGAAACGTAATGAAAAATACTCCATGCAGATATCTTGCAGATACCCTAAGCTTACCTTTTAACCACGTTGAAGTTAACCAAACATTCTGGAAAAACTGACCAACCAGAGGTTCACCAGTAATGGTTGCTATGAGTAGGCCTCTTAAAACATGAACAACAAGAAATGCACTCGGAGAGTGCAGACCTCCGCCATTAGCCCTATCTCCAATAGTGAAGAATCCTTTTAAAAATTCCAGGATCCGTCCCCATGTGCCCCCCACCGTTCACCGATTGTTCCTTCCCCGGTGGAAGTGGAAACACAGTGAGGCAGAGGTAATGATGTGAGGTATGGGAGTAACATAAAAGGCCATCACTAAGATGCTCCAGTTTGTCTGTCAGCAACAGTCTGTCATTGCTGAAGAGCCAAATATACACTATATTGCCAAAAGTATTCGCTCACCTGCCTTGACTCTCATGTGAACTTAAGTGACATCCCATTCTTAATCCATAGGGTTTAATATAACGACAGTCCACCCTTTGCAGCTATAACAGCTTCAACTCTTCTGGGAAGGCCTTCCACAAGGTTTAGGAGTGTGTTTATGGGAATTTCTGACCATTCTTTCAGAAGCGCATTTGTGAGGTCACACACTGATGTTGGACGAGAAGGCCTGACTCTCAGTCTCCTCTCTAATTCATCCCAAAGGTGTTCTGTTGGGTTGAGGTCAGGACTCTGTGCAGGCCAGTCAAGTTCATCTACACCAAACTCTCTCATCCATGTCTTTATGGACCTTGCTTTGTGCACTGGTCCACAGTCATGTTGGAACAGGAAGGGGCCATCCCCAAACTGTTCCCGCAAAGTAAGGAGCATGGAATTGTCCAAAATCTCTTGGTATGCTGAAGCATTCAGAGTTCCTTTCACTGGAACTAAGGGGCCAAGCCCAGGTCCTGAAAAACAACCCCACACCATAATCCCCCCTCCACCAAACTTTACACTTGGCACAATGCAGTCAGACAAGTACCGTTTTCCTGGTAACCACCAAACCCAGACTTGTCCATCCAATTGCCAGCTGGATAAGCATGATTCGTCACTCCAGAGAACACGTCTCCACTGCTCTAGAGTCCAGTGGCGGTGTGCTTTACACCACTGCATCCAACGCTTTGCATTGTACTTGGTGATGTATGGCTTGGATGCAGCTGCTCAGTCATGGAAACCCATTCCATGAAGCTCTCTACTCACTGTTCTTGAGCTAATCTGAAGGCCATGTGAAGTTTGGAGGTCTGTAGTGATTGACTCTGCAGAAAGTCGGTGACCTCTGTGAACTATGCGCCTCAGCATCCGCTTACCCCGCTCTGTCATTTTATGTGGCCTACTACTTCGTGGCTGAGTTGCTGTCATTCCCAATCGTTTTCATTTTGTTCTAATATCACTAACAGTTGACTGTGGACTATTTAGGAGCGAGGAAATTTCATGACTGGACTTGTTGCACAGGTGGCATCCTATCACAGTACCACACTAGAATTCACTGAGCTCCTGAGAGTGACCCATTCTTTCATCAATGTTTGTAGAAACAGTCTGCATGCCTAGGTGCTTGATTTTATACACCTGTGGCCATGGAAGTGATTAGAACACCTGATCTCAATTATTTGGATGGGTGAGTGAATACTTTTGGCAATATAGTGTATTTATCCTTAGCTAGCATTTCTTCTGTAAGCTAGTGGACACTGACCCTTAAAGGCATGCCTCTATATATCTTCATTTATTTTTCCTAGTATGAGGTCATTGATAGGTCATTATCAAAACTCAAAGATCCAACCTGGAAATCATAACCCAGGCTAAATGGTGTGTTAATACCTGCAGAAGTGGTTATTGAAAAGAGCAGTCCAACGTCACTTCCTGCTCTCCAGCATTACCATGACCTCTTTTGACTGAAAACAAGCCTCGAGAATGAATGGTGGAAGATTTGAAAACATCAGTAGCAACACAAAATGAGATATTATCATTGCATTTTGTGCTTCGATTAATTAAAAAGCCATGATTTATGATGTTTTATATTTCAGTTGACAAAAGATTGTGAAAGACAAGCTCTGTACCTTTAGGCTAAAACCAGAGAGCAGTAAAGTGGTTAAATGTGGGCATGCTGGCCCCTGACGAACCCAGAGAATGGGATGTCTCCATTGTCTTATTTTCATCACTTTTTCCTTGCCAATTCATGCCACTTTCATAACCCATGTCTACCCCTGTTTAACCCCTTTTCAATTCTGGTTTGGAAGAAGAAAAATGCTATATATGAGCTGCACAGAGCTTGGCACTGCTGCCTCAGGAAGGTTACCTGTTTGCTACCTGGTCAGGGCCTTTCTGTTCGGAGTTTGCATGTGTGGGTTCTCTGTCGGTGCTTCCTCCCACCACCAAAGACATGCTCATCAGGTTAATTGGTGACTCAAAACTGGCTGTAGGTGTGTGAGTAAGAGCGCCTGGTTGTCTGTCTCTATATGTCAGCCCTGTGATTGACTGGCGACCAGTTCAGGGTGTACCCCTCCTTTTGCCCAATGACAGCTGGGATAGGCTCCAGCCCGCCCGACCCCAAACAGAATAAGCAGTGTAAAAAATGGATGGATGGATGTAAAATGCTACATACTATGACAGAAATAAATCAAAAACTGTATTTGATTATCTGGTTATTTTTCAGGTAAAAAAAAATATTATTATCACAGGTTAACTTGACAGTGACTTTGCTGGTCTTCATGGGCCTCCAGTGAGAGAGTCTGACTCAACATGCATGTACACCAATAATTTTTCCTTTTTTTTTTGTAATGTTACAATGCTAATATGCCATTTGTTCAGAAAAGTCTCATTTTATATCCATGAATAAATGGCCACTTAACTTTGGCTCTCAATAACCACCACACTGTATAGTTTGTGTATTTTAAGCTTTTAAATGCCAACGACTCAGTCTTTCCCTTTCACTGTTATTTACTTTGATGGAACATTTTCACCCAGAGAGGAGTGGGAACAGCACTCAGGTTGCCCTTATCTTATGTGCCACACTTTTTTTTAGCAACGTAACCAGCAAAAAATAAAAAGCCTGCTAGACTGCTTCTGCATTTAGTATATCTGCAATAGGCAGAAACACCTTAAAATGGGCTTTCGTGTTAGTACAATGACCACCAACTACTGCTTTAGGAGGTCATGCAGCTCCATTTGCATAGTGAGGTATTTGAGAGGACTTGCCCTACTCTAGCTTTGACTTTCTTATCCTGATATTTGTATTCATCCAAACAATGAAGGGAACAAATACTAGCCAATTAGAGGCAAAAAAAAGTTGGGACATGCCCTCTGCCTCCTGGGAAATGCATGCATATGTAGACCAAAAAATACTCTTTATACTCTGTAGATACAGCCATGTGTTTAAGTTTGGGGCGACTAGGGCATTAGGGATTCATAATGGGTTGCTGTGGCTTATCCCAGCACTGGAGAGGTGGGGAAGCAGTCAGACTCAAGCTGGACACGTCTACACGTGTGTTGCTCGGCAGCCGAGGTCAAACTCAACCATATCTCTTTTTTTCCAGGCTTTTTCACCCCTGGTGATACTCCTGAAGACCACCAGCAGTTTTCTGCCCTTGGGACATCCACAATATGACCAGGGGCTCCTGGACGGTACCTTTTGCTGTGCTTACTCACCACATGCACACCTTACGGCGCCCTAAAGATGTGGCCTCTCCCATGCCGCTGGTGACATGCAAGGAGATAATGACCATGACCGGGGCTGTCCTCCTTCCTGATGGTGCCCTCAGGCAGTTCAACCACCACATCTATGTTTTACTTCAGCCTCAGATTTTGGCGCAGATGCCTAAAAGTTCTGCACAGTGCTGCACACCATACCCTGCACTACACAAGTGCAACAACTGCTAACAACTTGAAAGAATCTCTCATCAAGAGCTAACCCAGCATATCATTAAGTGCTCGTTCTTGACTCAGGTATCCAGACTGATGAATGCCATCTACTTTCTACCTGTCCTTCAAGTGTTTAATCTTTTATTGGCTTTCAGATTTTATTAGGTTTACTTTTATTAAAAGTTGAATGAAGCTGCAAGGGGAAACTGTATAATGAAAAGTGTGTCTAAAGAAATTGGTTGATATAAAGAAAGTCACAGAGTGCTGATGAACAGAGGAGGTGGTTGGGACTTTACCATACATCTGCCCCCAGGACTAATGAAGGTAAATGAGCAACAATAAAAGTGTACCTGGGGTTTAAATTAAGCTTTAGTTTGTATGTTTGTTCACATTTTACAAAAAGACCACTGAGGGAACATGTTAATGACCAGCAGAAGAAGAGGACCTGATCATAATAGTACCTGAACTTTATTGTGAACTCATGTTATTTCATGAACCTTTCACTTATGAAAAATGACAAAAAGTCACACAGTGCTGTTTTATTTTCAGGCAAATTGATGTAAATTCCTCCTCTCCTTTATCTAAATGGATGAGATGCTGTTAAAATGAAAATGCATTTTATAAAACATACTGTATTATAATATGAAAGCACTGATGCCATTTTACTGTAATGGTTTCTTGCTAGGCAACATCAATTTAATTTTGTGCCATCTAGTCTCAAACCTGCCCCTGTAATTATATTTGAACATCAAATTATTCTCCTGCAGTCTCCCACTGAAGCTGACGTTTCCTCATCATCACAACCTCCCCAAGACCCGAATCATACCACAAAGTCATCCACTCAAAATATTATTATTAAACATGTTTAACCCCACAAAGATGTTCATGAGAACAGGTACAAATGGTAATTATATCTGAGTCTACTTTTTTGCATCTGAGCCTAATAGCCAAGTGTAGTGAAGGTTTGTACTAAATTAGAATGCATAATGTTAGTGGGAATATTAAGCAAAAATCAGTGAGCACTCCATTAGAACACACATTATTAATGCTCATATTCATTTTTTAAGAGCTTTAATGTGTTTATATAAGAGGGTAGTGAGGGACCACCGGGGCCTTGTAGACCCTCTGAGAGGGCCCAAGTATTTTCTAAGATCATGTCTAAATGTAATCAGTTAAAATTTAATTTAATCATTTCTTAATTTGAAAATCTAAAAAGTACGTTTCTGAGAAAATTAAACCCATGACTTTAAAAGGTTAAGTGAATGAGAACGGTGATTCATCCACTCAGAATTTCAAGAGGGGCCTGGCTGCAGACGGCACATCTCTGTTACATCATTGCTTTCAGCTTCTATTACAACTCAACTGCATCCAAAGTTACCACCTCCTTCTCCTCAAATGATGCTGACTGGTCAGGCCCATACTCAAACGAAGCACGTCTAACACTGGAGCTTTGCACGTTGGCTCTGCCTGATGTTAGACATGGAATCTGGCCAATCCATCTGTGATGCAAGGTTATTCTACATGATGCACTTCAAGAAACAAGCGACTGTTTTGTGAAAGAAAAAAGTTCATCTCAACATTAGAATTTACATTTATTATTTGCAGAAGCTCCTGTCTTAAATGTGCATGAGTCTCAACATTTTTAATACTTTTCAGTTCCTCATTTTACTAAATAAATCTAGCTCCAGCAAGAGTTCAGGCAGGAAGACTACAGTATATTCTGCATGCTGGTATAATATTTATCCTCTCACTATTTTGCATGCACTCCTCCATGCATGCTCATCTCTTCAGATCACCTGGTCTTATCCAATAGCAATGCTCCACTCCCTCATTGTCAGCCTATCACACTGCTGCTGTCTTTTAAAATATGGCTTTCTCCTCTACTAGTTCACTCATGTCACTGTTGCGTGTGACCCCCCACCTCTCCATCACCGCCAAGTTGTCAACACGTCATCATCAGTCATCTTCTGGTCTACGCCAGTCTTCACGGTGTGGTCATACTCTTCATCCCATCAGCCATGGATGACACCCTCAGACATCATCTGGTCAGCCCGAGTGTTCACAGCTTTCATCCCACCAGCCTCATCACATCATGACATCCTGTTCAATGTTACGTAAAATAGATGTTGATCTTTTATTTATTCACTGGTCCCTCCTGATGCACAGGATTTCTGCCTTTGTTGCTGTGGTGTCTTAAAAAGTATTGAAATTGTTTCCATCTTGACTAGAATCATATCTTGACAACCCTTGTCAGAAATCATGCTGATTCACAAAGGAACCAAATTCTTGATTGGATTTGGTGTGACTCCTGGGAAGTTATATTTGAGTGCTTCTCTGTCTCACTGACAATGACTCACCTTTGATTTGGACCTTCAAAAATACTGTGGTGTTTGATAAGTGAAGCCAAACACTAAAACACTCAGCCCTAGCTCAGAGAAGGCTAGTATTTTTGAAAACAGAGGTTTCCGCCCTTTGTTTTTAAAAATACTGTTTAAACATGCCAAACATCTTCATCCATGTGAATGCAAAATGATAAAATGATACAAAAAAGCAGTGACATGGCTGTTTATATATATATATTGCATTCCCTTTCCTTTTAACAGTCTTTAAACATCTGAAAAGTCAGGAGACAAGCGTCTGAAGTTTTGGGAGAGGAATGTTGTCCCATTTTTGTCTGATGTAGGACTCTAGCTGGACTCTTCTACTGTGAAGCCATGCTGTTGTGGTAGATGTGGTATGTGGGTTAGCATTGTCTTGCAGAAATATGCAAGGCCTTTCCTGAAAGTGATTTTGTCTGGATGGGAGCATATGTTGCTCTTAAACCTCTATGTACTGTTCAGCATTGTGGCCTCGATTGCTTGGTCCTGCCGATTCTCCCTCTACAACATCAAGAGGATCAGACCCTACTTGACAGAGCATGCTACACAACTCCTGGTACAGGCTCTTATAATATCACGCATTGACTACTGTAACTCATTACTGGCAGGCCTACCTGCATGCACAGTTATACCTCTGCAGTTGATCCAGAACGCAGCAGCACGTCTGGTCTTCAACCAACCCAAGAGAGCTCATGTCACGCCTCTTTTAATCTCTCTACACTGGCTTCCAGTTGCATTTCGCATTAAATTCAAAACTCTAATCATTGCTTACAAAGCAGTAACTAAAACTGCTCCTGTTTACCTGGAGTCCCTAATCCAGGTCTACACTCCTTCTCGCCCACTACGCTCAGCCAGCGAAAGGTGCCTGGTACTTCCAGCGCATCATGCTCCTAAGTCACAAGCCCGACTCTTCTCCTCTGTTGTCCCTAAATGGTGGAATGAATTACCCAACTCCATTTGATCTGCAGACTCCCTGTCTACTTTCAAGAGAAGGCTAAAGACCCAGCTCTTTAGAGAACACTACGCACTTAGCTAGACTATTCTCCACTGCTGTCCCCAGTGGTTGAATGAGTCTCCCAACTACAGTTGGCTCTCACTGTCCTGCTCTACTTCTGGGAGTTCTTTGCCCAGCTCTTTGTGAATGACCCAGCACTAAGTACTGGGTAATTAGTTGTTGTGAAGTCTAATGGATGGCGATTAGAGATCCCACATTTTGCTTGATTCATTGTTGCTGTTTAATCACAAAACAAACAAACAAAAAACAAAACAAAAAACAAAACAAAAAAAAACAAAAAACAAAAACAAAAAACAAAAAGCATAACAAAACAAAAAGAAAAACAAAACAAAACAAAAAACAAAAAACAACGTATATTTTAGGTGCTTTGCCTTAAACTCTACATGGCAACACTTGCATCCAATTGGACCTGAAGTACTTGATGGCACTTACTGATGTTGTTTCTTCTTGTCTAGATCGTTGCTTGTGTTGTTCTTGCTCTTGAATGTACGCCGCTTTGGAGAAAAGCGTCTGCTAAATGACACCATTTATCAAAAAGAGTGGTCTTCTCCCTTGCAAACTCTACAAAAGTCTGGGTGGCAGTTTTTTCACATTTTCTAAACTTTTGTCTATATGCCTCAGGAACTAACTCATAAGCTCACAGGACAGTGGCTTTCACAGTTTCATAGTTTAGAGACTCTCCAATTGACAACGAATTACACACTTCCTGAGCTTTACCCACTAATTTGCATTGCAGCAGAGGAGGCCACACACTCTTTGGCCAATTAAGAGTGGCAGCAATGCGCTCAAATGCATTGAAATATGAATCTACCTCAGATTCTCTAAATGGTGGGACTAGTGCAATGTGCCTGCTTACATCAAAGCCATCATGGGGCTTAGGGACCAGTGACTGTGAGGTTGAAGTCCTGGCAGCTACAGCTGCTCCCCGTTCTAGCTCCAGATCTCTTACCTTCAGGTGCATGGCTTCCACCTCCAACTCCTTGTTTCTGAGCTCAGCCTCTCTTATTTTCAGAGTAAGCCTAAACTCCTCTGTAGACATGCTGGTTTTCACAGGGAGGCTCTGGAGTGGGGCAGTAATACCTGCTGTGTCACCTGGCACACCTGTAGAAGGTTGCTCACCGAACAACTTAACACAAAGAATCTGTTTAATTTCATTTTTCTTGGCATTAAGTGGCACATGCACATCAAAAAATTCAGCAACTAGCACCAGATCATTTTTCTTACATTTATCCAGTTCTTCTCTAGTTTGATTAGCAGCAAACTCCTCTAGTTTAAACTCCATATTGCCACCTCACTAACAGAAAAAACTGCCAAACACACAAGTGTAGACACTACCAAAAAAACAACCGAAAATACTCACCAACTTTACCAATACGACGGCAAAAATCGAATAGGACGAGCCCCCAAATTATGTTGCGTCTCAGTCTAGGGGAACCTGGACATAACACAATGTGTGGCCCCACTCATCCCACTCCCAAGGAAGCCAGGTACAAATTAAGCAAAGTTAAGCAGCAGTTTAATTGAATTATTAAGAGTAACAAACAAATTAACAAAGTGGTTACTCCCTGCTGCCAAGAGCTTAAAGTTTAACAAAAATATTCACAAATTTAAAACAGTCACAATCTAAGTCAAGTCACCAAAGCTAAATTCTAAGTCTAAATACTCAAGTCTACAATTCACAAAAAGCCAAGCTACAAATCACAGAGCTGTTGGCTTCTTTGGAAGTGGCTGGTGAAGGGGAGAGCAGACTACAGCAGCTGACATTTAAAGGCTGGGGGGAGTGGTCAGATCCAATCAGCAGCAGCACCTTCCTCTTCAATCATCCAATCAGGCTACAGCCACCTGCATCACCACCTAATTACTTAGACACACCCACACAGAGACACACTCACAGACTTAACACTGCAGGGGAGGACACACAGAGCTGCACATGTGCAGTAAAACAGAAACAATATGACCCAGGGTCATAACAGTAACATTGTAATATTGAAAATGCCTTACCAGATGTGTAAGCTGCCCACCATAGACACTAATGCAATCCCCTACCATCAGAGATGGAGGCTTTTGAACTGCGTGCTGATAACAAGCTGGATGATCCCTCTCCTCTTTGGCCCTTAGGACACTGTGCTCTCCAAAATGAATTTCAAATTTTGGTTCATCTGACCACAGAACAGTTTTCCATTTTGGCTCAGCCCATTTCAAATGAAATTTGCACAGTTCCTCGTGCCATCAACAAATGCAAGTTAAAGCTGGATCATGCAAAGAAGAAGCCATGCTGTATGTGGAAATGATTCCTGATCATTTCCACATACAGCATGGCTTCTTCTTTGCATGATCCAGCTTTAACTTGCATTTGTTGATGGCATGAGGAACGGTGTTGACAGACAGTGATTCCTGGAAGTGCTCCTGAGTCCATGTAGTGATTTCCAGCACAGAATCAGGCCTGTTTTAATGCTGTGCCACTTGAGGGCCCCAAGATTGGAAGCATCCAGTACTGACCTTTTGATAATACGATGTAGATGGTGGGACATTCAAAGTCTTTCAATGAGGAACATTTTTTTTAAATGTTCCACAATTTGTGTACAATTGGTGAATTTCTGCCCATCCTTACTTCTAAGCAGGGTTGCCAGGTCTGTGTGACAAAACCAGCCCAATGGTACCAGTATCGGATACAGGTGCTGAAACCAAGTTTTTGTTCCTATTCTGGATTATGTACTTGAGATCATCTACAGCATGATGATTGCCTCTCATCAGTAGGCAAAGTTGGAGCTCTGGCCACAGTTTGGTGATGATTCATCATAACTGAGGATACCAAAAGTAGAGCACACTGCAAACTATTCCTGGCTAAGTCGTCTAGACAAGGAGTGAGAAACATCTGATGAAAATAAAGAACCTTTAAAGAACTGATATCTCTAAGTAATCAGCTGTCCTTGGTATCGGTGAGTAACCAATTGTGAGTTGCCTCAATGTAATTGGAGCTTGACTGATTGATTGAAAGACATTTCTGCTGTATCCACATAGTTTGTTGATGTTGAATTAATGAATAAAGCTCAGTGTTTAGGACTTTGCACATTCAGGGTGACGTGAATAAACCGAAACAGAAAAATGTAAATAATTTGGAGTGGAAATTTTGTCGTGCCTTTCTATGCCCATCAGGAGTGATGCAATTTTGTGGATAAATTATGCACATTCTGAAAGACATGCAGTGTGTTTTCTCATGTCTTCTGATAAACAGTGATGTATATTAGAGCGGAAGATAAAATGAGGTTACGCTCTCTCTCCTTCAGTCCATGCGTAAAGCCACATTTATGCACATCCAGGAGGGCAATGCAGATTTCTATTTTTTCATTAGCTCAGTTTCCATTACAGTTTTTCATAGAATAAAAGTGATATTTCTTAAATTTCAACTAAATATGATTGCGCTTTGAATATGTTTCCATTAATTTGGGCATGAGCCTCGCAATTCAAATAAAATCTCATCTCATGTGACTCCGCTGCAAGGAAGCTAGATGATACTAGAACTTGACGACATTTCTTGGTTAAAATAAGAACAAAGAACAGCAGTGACTTGTCTTTTCAAAAATCCATCTGTGCCAGGTTAAGTCTGTCACATCTTTATGGGCCAATCAAGAGCAACAAAACATGTGACGTTGCGGTTACCATGGCTCGCCACTACAGAGAAGTAAACTCTATAGAGAGCTGCATAATACGAACCATGGCGACTGTAGATATGTCAGTACACGACTTTTTTGAAAAGAAGACATCTCACTGCTGTTCTTTGTTCTTCTTTTAACCAAGAAATGTTGTCAAGTTCTGATAAAACTGGCGCTTTAGCAGCATCCACGCTAATGTCTTCCGCCATAATTGCACCAGCCTCTTGCTGCTGCTTGCATATGACACAACTCTGTTGCACCCGAAAGTACTGCCCCTCGACGCTGATTGGTCCTGTCACTTTTAAACGGGGCTCAAACTGTTCAGGTGGGAGCTTTGCAAGATGGATTTGCCAGTGAGAAACAAGGAAATGGGCGAATCCATTTGCTTTGCAAAGTTATTAACTCCCTCCACAGCGCACCAATTGGCTGACCTGTTCGTGTCACAGACTAGTCAGAGGTGTATCAGTGATCTGAATGATCTGGAGCATTTATTTGCAGTGTGTCTGAGGTCAGAGGAGATTGAAGCTTGCATTGACTTTGTACAGGTTTGAAAAATAAATGTTTCATGCAGATTATTTGCAAGAAAAAAAATACAAATTTGATGTGCATGGACTTTAACACTGAGAAAGTTCAAATAGATTATCTTGGATTTGATTACTGTACATGGTTTTCATTGTTAATAGTTTTAATAAGTGGGGAGCTATTTTGTTTATCTTATTTTATTTGAAATCAATTTTGATTTCATATTACAAGTTCTTTGTAGGTTACATCATGCAGCTGAGACCTTTCTTTGGGCACGGCGTAGCTAGGGATTTCGGGCCTCCGGAAAGAATTTACACAGGGCCCCCCTTAACCAGTGAGACAAGCAACATATGTTGAGTCTTTTTTTTACAAATATCTATGCATTTATCTATGCATTTAAATGTATTTTTTTAAACATATTTTCCCCATTTGTGAGCAACATCTTTATTATGGTTAAATTAAAATTACTTGCAATATTTTGCAGTGCTGCACTATACCATTTGGACATTGGCATTTGCAAGAGCCACAATCTAAGTGGTGAAAAGTGGCAATTAAGATAGGTTAAAGGTAGCAAAAATGGCCAAATAGCAGCAAACACTTGGAGAAAAAGTGACAAAGTAAGTGGCATTTAACTGCACAAGGCAGCTTAAATGGGCATTGAGGATCACTGCTTTAGTCACTTTTGGTTTAATAATGTCACTAATTACTAAGAAAAAATAAATCAAAATACACTTTTCATTGCAGGCTTCCCAAGAGCCCCTATCTACTATGGGCCCGGGTAATCAGTACCCATTTCCCCCCTGTGCTAAACCCATGCCTTTGGGGGACAATTAATGATTTCTTCATGTAGAATCTCTACCAAAAGGCCATGTTTTGTGCTTTTTCTGACTATGCCAAGCATTCAAAGTGCAAAAACATTAACATTAATTTAACTTAAGGTACTACCCAAAAGTAATGAATTATTTTCATGGGGAAGCAGCAGCAGTTGACGTGGTGTAGGTGGCTGTTAATAAAAGTGCAAGGTTAACATTCAGCCCATGTAGAATGGATTTATAGCTGACCTGGGTTTTGTTCATTGCAGAATAAAATAATATATATTGAGTCAGAAATATAGTGATTATTTTGGTCCACATCGCCCATCCCTAGTATTTTCCCAAACAGAATTCATTGACATTTCTGCACATATTAAAGCTTCATATCTGGATGTGATTTTCTCATTGTGACGTTGTCCCTCGTATTTTGATGCTGCCTTTGTGTGGCTCATCTCTGCTCATATGAATGTAATCACAGTTGATCGCCTGCAGTTTGTGCAGGTGTCAGTCTGACTGTAGCCGGTAGGAGGGACTTGATGCTCCAACTTCTCATTTAGTGTCTGTGAGCTCTCCAGCCAGTCGTCCTGGTCCTGCTCGCAGAGAGAGAGACGACATCAGCAGCAGCAGCAGCAGCAGCAGCAGAAGCATCGCGGTATTCCGGGGAAACACCATGCATCTGAGGCTGAAAAGACGAGCGGAGCCCCTCTTCGTCTCGCTTTCTTATTTTTGATTTCCGTTTTGTTGTTTCGTCTTTCCTTTCCCTTTTTTTCACCCCCTCTCTCCTTTTCACCCAATCGCTGACGCGCAAGGACACTACAGCATCCATCCCCGGCAGAACCGCTCACATAGAGCATCCTCTGTACAGACGCACCACCATCCTCCTCCTTCCTTCCTTCCTTCCTCCTACTCTTCCTCCTCTCCTCTCTCCTGTTCTGTTTCTAACCCAGAGGACATCATCGGGACCTCTATCCGCCCGGAGACATGGATCTATGGTTTCATTCGATCCGGATTTGCTGGTGGAGGGTTTTGTTTCTGATGAGTGTTTTCCAGGACTATCTGAGCTCCATGCTGGACTGCCCGCCGACCTGCAGCTGCTCTCAAACAGAGATCTATTGCAATAAGTCCGACAACGGCAGGTTTTTCCCTTTACTGGCACTGCAAGACACTGGGAGCAATGGGACCAGCGTTGACATAGCAGAGTTATTCAAAAACATCAGCTCCATGTAAGTAGATGCGGATTTTATTCTCTAATCATTAATTAATCTCATCCTCCTTGAGGCGCCTGCGCTTTTTTGGATGTCTGTTGCTTTCCTTTGCACTGATCTGACTTGTTGGCGGATTATTTCTTAATTTCAGACTTTTTGCACTTCAATGAGGCTGCTTTTATAACATCATGATTGATAATGGAGGGTAAATGCGCTCTTTCTGCCTCGAGTCTCCTTTGCGCAGCGAGAAAAAAAAAAATCCTCTGCAACCTTCAGACGTGGCAGCAAACTACTTCATCTTGCATCTTCATACAGGGCCAGGGAGATTATTTTTTAAGTGTGTGTACATGTGTGCATCCTCATAAAGTTGCGGCTCCGCAGGCCTGCGCGCAGCCGAGCCGCCAGGAGGATGATGTTGCGGAGAGACGCAGATCAGCCATTCACTCGACTCCCCGTCCGTGCGCGTGCAGCAACTGCTCGGACAGATTGTGCCAAATGAAACAGAAATAAGCAGTGCAGTAAGGTCAACCAGTTACATCTCAGCTCGTATTATCCGCGAGCGTGATGAGACCCGACAAACTTTATCATGTCCACATGATGGCGGGGGGCTCGAACGCGAGAGATGGCGTGAAAAGAGGGAGGATGGAAGACGAGGGGGGGGGAAACGTCACTTGTGGCTTTTCCTTCCCCTAAAGAGATGGACATGGTGTCAGAGGCTTCATAAAGGGCTTGCTTTAAACACATGATGACGGTAGACCCCCCTCCCCTTCCACCACCACCACCTCACACCACAAGTACATTTTCATTCTGCATCCTCCCTCTCCTCTCTCTCTCTCTCTCCCTCTTTGGCATCGATCCTTCCTGCCAACATCAAAGCTTTCTTTCTTGAAAAGTCAGGAGGAAAAAAAAAACAGCAGAGCTCAGGCCTTAAAATAAGACCTCTGGTGGTGTCTATGAAGCTGATTTGCATATAAAGTATAAACATCCTCCGTTCACTTTACGCGCTGGAATTCCCCGCACGGCTCCTTTACGCGTCGTTTTACGCCGCAAAGGACTTTTCCTCACAACAGTCAGGGTTTTTCTTTTTTGGAGGTGGGTATCCGGTTTACCCTTTTTATCTGTGTGAGGGAGACAACAACTTACTCTGTGACACGGTTCATCGCTCAGCCGGGCCACTAGAGGGTAGCCTGGTACCCCCTTATACACAGGGAATGAAGAGCTCTGTGTTACAACACTGGAGCCATTTACGTGACTGTTTTATCAGAGAGGCTTTTTAGTCAAATCAGGCCCAGGATACACTCTGTGGTAATGCTCAGAGACGAGAAAAGCACGGGAGGGGAAGGGTCAAGGTCAAAGCACAATTTTAGAGGAGCAAAGTGCTGAATTTTTGCATTGAAAAGTCTAAATTATTCCAAAAAATTACTAAACCTGTTTTTAAGTGAGCACTCATATTACCTCAAACCTTCACTATGGCAGCTGCCATGACAAGAAAGCCCATAGTAATGCCACACTAATGCTCAGGGGTTGTTTTAGTAAAGGCCCCAAGACCAATATGGCCTTTCACCATTTATTACAATAGCAAGCAAACAAATGACTGAAGACATCAGGTCAGAAAGCTGCAGGACATACCCAAATCAGCTATCAGCATTAACCCCTTAAAGCCTGAAAACACAAATTATAGCCAGAAAATTCTCATTTTTTGGAGCTGAAATGTTTATTTCTCTTTCTAATGAAATCCAAAAAAATCTAAATTTCCATAAAATTGAACATATAATTTTTTGTATCTCTAATCCACTTGAGGGCATTTTTATCATTCATAAGACTGTATTTGGAATTTTTGTTTTAGTCATTTATGATCATATTTATTAGATAGAGGTGTCATAAAAGTATGGATCAAATATGATACAACAGGCATTAAGGAGTTAATGCATTAATGATGATTAACTAAGGCCCATCACTGGTGCATCAGATAATTTAATGGCTTTGTTGACCCTTTCAGAACACTTTGATTAAGCTTAGAGAGCATCGCCCTTCAGCCACAATGAAAAAAAGTTTACCACTGCTCCTTGATGTGCAATTTCACAATAAAATAATGACAGAAAGCTCAGTGGACAAGTCAGAAGTCATCTGCACCTCGTATTAGCAAACATTTACCTTCTTACTGTCCCCTTATTTCCTTCTCAATCCATGACAAGTTCCTTTGTCCGTACTTAAATCCAAGCCATAATCTTCAATCTACCTGGAATTTCTTGTATTCTTCCAAAATGAAAGTGGATCTGCATACAAACAATAAGTTTTATGATTGTATAAAAAACAACAGCAATGCAAAATAGTTGGATTCCAAAATGCAACACAACGGGAGATTATTCACCATTGACTGCAGAAACTCTGAACTGAATCGCCCGTATTAATAACCAAATACCCAACTGTTCCCTCATCAGCTCTAAGACTATCACACCACTACATCTAAATATTTCAACATGTCTCTAGCTAAGGGAAATAAAAAACTTTTCAGCCCACAACCTCCAAAATAAAGGTGCCACTCTACTTGAATGTAGTTAAAATCAAGTGGAGCACAGCCGTGCACATTCAAGAATAGTCACAGACAGACTCAGATTTTTGTATTTTTTCAAACATTACTTTGTTTGGAGTGTAAATCTCACCAAATGACCATGTTTTTATTTGTCATTTAACTAACTGTATGCATATATTTATTTAAAATAGGTAAAATATGCCATTTGAAATAATTTAAAAATAGTCTTTGATTTTTGGATAGGGATGGGAAGAGATAAGATTTTTACTTAAATCAATCCCATTATTGATTCTCTTATTGATTCCGTTTTTTATGATTCCCTTATCAATTCCTTCCTCTCAATTTTCCTTTTGGTAAAATAAGACTATATAGGTTTTCACTGTTAACAACTCAGGTTTTATTGAGTCTCTTTTCCTCTGAACACTTGACAAGATAAATGCCTTCAATGAGTCAGTGACAAGCACACTTCACTTACTGCTGTAATAAACAGTTATGCTCGCTAAAATGCTAAAATATACAAAAAGTCTCTCAGTAAAAACAAACTGCTCTCTGGATCTTCAATCTCTGAACTTGAATTAGAATATAATGCTACTGCTCATTCTCTTTAAGAGAACCTAAAGATAATATAAAACTAGTCTCTGGATCCTAGATCTCTGGATGTATCAAAGGAAATTGAAATCTAAAACAAAAGTAACAGGTCTTGTGTAAAAAGATGCATGCCTTGCATGACTTTTACTCTTCGACAGATGTACATCACGCTAATTGAGAGAAAATGAAGCCACACTTTTCGACTGCTTCTGCCTTTTGCTGTGACTATCTACCAAGCTCACTTCCTCGACTTCTCTGTTCTTAGCCACTTTGCTGACTACCTCTCGCAAGGCCGTGTTTTTCAAGGCACAAGGAAGTAAGGAATTGATAAGGGAATTGTTAAGATTAAATGTCAATGGCTCTCGACTGGAACCAGTTCTCGATTTCCATCCCTGTTTTTGGAAGGCATCTGGGGACCCCCTCTCAGTGTCTCGCTACTCTAGCTTATTAAACTTGAAAAACATAGTGCCCCTTTTGGTACAATATCCCTTCTCCTGCCACAAATCATACATTTCTGTTTATTGCATGCCATTCTTCCACACAGTAAACCACCAACTCACTGTTTCAGAGATCTACCCAACTATAATTTGCTTTGGGGCCTTTTTGAGACTTGAACCTTGCTGTTGAGTACAAGGGTCCTCATCTGAGGCTATTTTGCATACTTAAAATCTATTTTGAGGCTATGCTATTCACTCTCTGCCCCTTATTTACATCCAATGATACATGTATTAGTCATTGAGAGAAATTTAAGATGCATACCTCATTATGATTATACCTCGAGGCTGCTTGGAGCGTGAGGCTTCAGGCCTAAGCATAATGGTAAAACCGCCCATGCTAATGCTATTGAAACTCACCAGCACTAAAATGTATTGCCCCACCTGTTGATAATCTGTATTATGAGCTTTCACAAGTTAACACAGCTTGCATGTCACTCCCATTTCTTACGAGACATGTTTTAACACATATCTCAGATTATGTGACTGTGTTTGAACACAAACATGTCTGAAACCATCAGATTCATCATAAGAATGGCACTTGACAGACATATTTGACCTAAAGCAGGCAAGTTTTTCTAAGCGTGTCACCGTCATTTGCCTTGTTTTAAGCAGACATCTTCACGGCCCAAATATTCTCTGGGCTTTAACCTTTGCGACTCTGCAAACACTTTCCTTGTGTCCCGACAAGCACCAATAAATTCTTCAAATGGCAAAGCTAGTGGCGTAATTGCATGTTTCACATTATAGCCAGGCCTGCAGATCAGCTTGGTCTAGCACCATTTAATCTAACACCAGTTAAACCGGCACACTCAGTGCTTCTCTTTGTGCTTTGACACCGATAGCTAACTCCAGTAAAGACTAGCTAGCCTCAGTGCTGACTGGGTAACAATGTTACATGATAACAGCTCGGTCTCCTATTGTAAGATTATGTTGTTTGATTCATTAGAACAAAGATCTTATTTGTGCCATTTCATTTTCATCAAGGACTGCTGAGTTGAAGTAGCAGGAAATCACCCCATGATTTTCTGATACCCTTTATACCACCTTTGGTGTTGTTTTGATCGAGACACCACCTAACGTGACCCTCTAATGGAAATATCCTGCCTTTACAACCTGCTCCTACCATTTATCTCCTCTCTTATCCACTGAAATAAACAGTAAAATAGCCCACCTCTAGGCTTTTAATTCAAAAATTCAAAAATTCACTTTATAATAAGCTCTAAGTCACACATCGATTGCCTTTTTGCCTTTGAGAAAGCCTAATGCGATTGAGCCAGGAGTAATTGTGCATTTCATGGCCTCTCGCCAGCAGGCCTCGCTTGTTTTCATGCTGCTCAGCATGGACAGCAACCTCCACCCGGCACCACCAGCAGCTCAATGACAGCCTATCTGTGACTACACCTCCCAATGTCACTTCCAAATACCCGCCTGAGAGGAATTTATACATTCAGAACCCACACAGATGACTGCTTAGTTGTATATTTATGTAAAATGGGGATTTTCTACACAAGTCCAGGCTTTAATATAGTAATTATGGGCTTTAAAAGTGTAACTATGGCATCCACTTTCTTATTTGGCTTTAAACACAAGTACACTGGTACTTGTAGTATGCCTAAAAATGTTGTTGTGCAACATCCAACAACTATTAGTTGTTAATTGGTCGGTACTAATTTATTTTCTTGCCAGGAAAAGTGCTCTTAAAGAATAACAATCACAGGGTTAGTGATGGAGACTACAGACTGTACAAATCTTGCTCTCTCTCTCTCTGCAAGGTGTTAGATTTTTTTTTTTGCTAACAAGAGGTCGATTTGGCTCGCAACAAGGGAAACAAGGAGACATGGGGACAATTTACGGAGCCTAAAAACTGGAGCGAGGGCTCCCTGCAGGAACCGCAGTGCAATTGGCCAGCCAAAGAAATCTGCCAAGTCCAGATAATAGTTTTCCAGTTCTCTCACATTAGAGATTCATCACAAGAGGCATCAGTGTTTGAAGTGGATGAGATAAGGCCTTGCTGTGATACTTGAAGAAAAGACGGCTCTCTGAGAGCAGCTGTAGCGTGTGACAGGTTTGTGTAAGTGCGTCGCTCTCTGCAGGTGTGCGTTTCTTTGCAGAATCCAATCAGCCGCTCCACCTCTGCTGATGACGTTTGGCCTCATTTTGTTTTCCTGTTTCTTTTTTCGTACCTTTGAGAGGGCGGCTTGTAAGGAGAGGCTAAAGTGTCAGAGCAATCTGTACTGGCTGCTCTGTGGTGTCGATTGCTAAAATGTCTGCAATATGTATTTAGACCCAACCGCCCCTGTGCTCCCCTCATCTCCTCTGCTCTTAAGTGCATCCACCCAACACCCACATACACAAAGTAACAAAGTGTTAAACTGTCCAATCCATTAGAGAGAGTTAGTAGAGTCAAATTGTTAAAGGAAAGCTCCATCTTTGACGGAGTAAAAGGAGAAACAGCCTTTATTGATTGGGAATCTTGTTTTGTTCGAGATAAAGTAAAACCCTCTAACCAGTGCAATATAAAGAATGCATTTATTATTATTATTGTCTGTTTTTTCAGTGTTTGTACACTGCTTAACCTGAACATTTAATATGATTTTTATCCTCATTTTACTGCCCGGCACACTCAAAGAATCATAATTTTAATAATAAGATAAGCTTGTTTTGGAAGCACACTGCAAAAATAGTTAATATGTCAAATTATGAGTCAAAACATCTGTTAGCACTTATCATAATCCACATTCACCTGAGAAGTCCTGATAAACATCTTATTTCAAGATTTATCAGCAAAACAAGGCCTTGACTTTTTGTAATAAATGAGAATATCCAATGCCAAAGTAGTGAGTAAATTTCACCTATTAAGAGTCTTAAAATAAGATGGTCTGTCCAGTTATGATAAACCAATTTCATTGAAGATAATAAAGAAAATTACCCTAAAATTCTTGAAATAAGGTGTTCATTTGGAGTTGTTAGATAAATGTGGATCATATGAAGTGCAGTGATATAGTTATGACTATTAACTGAACAAACTAGAGCCCTGTGCTGGACTCTTCTTAATCCTACATTAGGATTTCTGACCCTTACCATCCACCTTTGCAGCACATGCTGTCCACCACATCATGCACAGATTCTGACAATCCATGTTTAATATTCAGAATAACAGACGGTGTGTTTAATCTAAGGAATGGTAATGTGTTCACTGAAGCACCACCTTGACAAAGTCTCGTCCCTGAATTGAAGGAGACCTCTAAAAAAACAACTGCAACACTCACATCCTTGTCATGCTTAACGGTGCCACACATGGATAAAAAAGCAGCTGAGAGTCTCAGACTGATCTAACTCCAGGTTATAGCTTAGTAATAGCAATGTAAAAGCAATATTTACCAACCTTTTTATCATTCACCATTTATTTTTAATCATACAGATTTGGATTTGTTTTGTGATATCTGGAAAGTTTGTGCGCAATAAAAACAGCACTGCTTTTCCATCAGCTCTCACAGACTAATCTTGACTCTATTCATGCCATGCAGTTACAGTCCTCATCATTAGATGTTTAATGCAAGGACACCAATTTGCGTGAAAGGGAAGTTTTTTTTCCCAAACAACTGCATAATGACTCAGCATCTCTGCGCACCAGTGCATATTTGCTGTGATTGGCCTACAAGATAATAAGGAGAGCATTAAAGTCGTGCTTTTTGACTTATTTATAAAGTTTTTAGAACATTTTTTTGTGGAGCTTTAAGAAAGTGGCATACTGTTTGGCTGCAGAGAGAAAAACACATATTCAAACATGTTTATGCATGACTACCAGCTACATCAGACCAGTAACAACAAATAAACCATGAGTCTAACAGCAACGTGTGACACATCTCCTGTGTTATCTTGTTTAATATGAGCACAGAGAGGTGCTTTAAGAAAGCTTATGTTAATCAAGGATCAGGTGTATCATCACTTCCAGGTATTCCAAATACGTTTCCCTGTGGGCGTGTTTCAACAAAATCAAGTTTTTTGCTAGTTCTTTAAGATTTGATAGAAAATCTGTACATATTTATGATTTTTTTTTATGGCACCAGTTTTGAACCAGAACACCCAGGAAGTCTTCTGAGAGGTATCAAGGTCAATTGAAGCAAAAGTGTGGCATGCAAATCAACACAGACAGACATGCAGAAAATTATAGAAGTAAGATAAACTTGCTGATTTGAGGTTTTGTAGCAGCATCAGCAGAATAGATGAAAACCCAGATTTTAACTGTCTTGTTGGATTTAATAAGTCATATTCATCTAACAAATACAGATGAAAATTTCATTCAAAGATATGAAAAGTTGAAAAATAGCCTGCTATGCTTGTAATAAGAAACAAAAACTGGCCAAGTTTTCTCGTTGAGTGTGTGAAATGATATCTTTATATAACTTGGTCCAGAGGTTTCCAAAGTTGGGGGTGTCGCAAAGAGGGGTCGCTGGATACCCTTCTAAAAAACAAAGAGATATTTCAAATGATTTAAAGTGGTATATTTTCTCCATTTTTGTAAAACATACCCCTCATGATGAGCTAAATTTAAAATAATCCCAATTTTAAAGTGCGATCTGTGTTCAAATGTAAAAAATGTGTACAAATACTCCCTAAAATGTAAACGTGTATACACTGCTTTGTGCAAAATTGTACATTTGAACCACCTTCAGGGATGGCAGATCCCCGTTGTCTAGGACTGTTCTTTTGGGGTTCACAGGCTGAAAAATTTAATTAGTCAATACATTTGATTTCAAGACACTTAAGGACATTTTGCCTGAACCATTGGGAAATATTTTTAGGCATTACTAGCAATTCTTATTTTTCACTTTTTATATAATACAATACAATTTTTATAAGGCTTTAAATGTGGCTTATAATAAGTAAAAATGATAATTTAACATGACAAATACATTGCTTACATTATAGTTTTTGCAATGTTAAAACCAGCTTCTCATTTCTTTTGGTTTAGGTGTCTTAATATTAATTGAGGCTTTTTAAGGCTAATTGATTAATTAATAAGGCTAAGGCCTTAACATTTGTGATTGTTTAATTGTGCTAACATAAAGCCATCTTTGACCAATGATTCTCAGGATCTAAGCATCATGGAGATGCTGTTGTCGGGCTGCAAATGAATGCCTGAAAAAAGAGCTGTGGCACAACGTCTAATATACAGAAGCATTAGGAGAAAATGCATCCATTAAGATTTCTTTTTGCTCTATTTTGCCTTGATGAGGAGGAAATTTTGGCTGTTTGCTTGAGATTTCAAATAATTCATCCCGTTATCTTTGCAGCACAGAACTGCTTTACTGAGATAATGTGTTATTTCTTAAGATTTCAGGAAGACGACCAAGATTAACACCTCACATATCACTGGAAAAAAGAGAAGTAATGTGTATGTATGACTATAATGATGCAGACATGTTTATTTGACTGTCTTTGCTCAGTCAGGTGTTTTGTTCCACCTAAGGTTTAAACTGCAATATTGTCATCAAATACTTTTTAGTGATCAAGATTTGGGGAATTTTACTTATTAAGGGATTATGGTGGCTCCTGAGGCTGGACCAGTTAAAACCAGTGACTTTGACTAGCAGTATAGCATTTGTTCGCACACATCACTCCTCTCATTACAGTGTTGTTTGCTCTAATCTACTTGTAATCACATCTCCTTTGTCACTCAAACTCAGTACCTGTGAGTAGCAGCCTTTAGTCAAACCAAAGACTATCATTAAAATCCGGATCATCTGATTGGTGCATTGACAGGCAGACTTACTGATTCCTCATGTTGGCAGCGACTGCTGTTGTTCGGCTCCTCATATGGAAATGACTCCATCTTTAAATGGGAATAAAATCTTTTATCTGGATAATAATCCTTCAGGGATCTTTCTGTAGTCACAAACATGACATTAGCATATATTAAATGAAAACAATAAACAGTCCTTCAAGTCCTGAAATGTTCTATTTAACCAGTAAACACAGGGAAAGAAAAATCTCGAGGACACCATCCTAGACAATAATAGTCTTAATTTTACCCTTTATTTCAAGCTTATGGCCTCTTCAATGTCCATAGATTAAAGGATGTTCTTGGCTACAATTTATTATTTGTTATAATATGAGGATAAGGCCAGGGTTATTTTTTAGTCTCACTATGCTGTTGGATAGTTGTCATTTATAAAGTGACATTACAGCACTATAGGCATTTATAAAGGGTCATAAGCAGAAATAGATCTATATATTTTATTTCACCAAAATTCTCTGCCATAACAAGTAAATGTTTCTGAAAAAATGGAGAGATGGCAAACTTGTCTGCGGCACACCAAAGAGCTGTACAAGTGCATTTCTCCCTCATTATGAGAAACTCGTGAATAGAACAAAATTTCACTTTTATGTTTAGTAAAATCGTCTTATGAGGTGCTGTTTTTGCAGAACAGAGCCCTTAATTCAAAACAAGAAATAAAAAGCATAGATGGTTGGAAATGAGTATCTCTGGTATGTACTCATCTTATTTTGTGTCTGATTTGGTTGAGAGTCCCCGAGTGGCAGAATAATACGTACCGTGCATTCAATGAACAACTATACAAAAGGGCTCTGAGTTTTCAGTACATGTAATTATGACAGCCACAGATGCAGTCACAAGTTAACTTGGTAACTCATTAAACCACAACACCGGTCTTTGTCATGAAACAGAGGATGGATCCTGTAGATTTTAATGTTTGCGTTGGTCAGACATTTTTGGCTGTTCGGCTTATATTTTTGTAGATATATATAGATATATAGATATATTTACTGTTTTTAATCACCTTTTACATGTTTTGTTTAAAATTTTTCCATAGTGTTTCTTTTTTCCCTTTGTCAATGTATTTTAATGTCCCGTGTGCAGCACTTTGAATTGCCTTGTTGCTGAAATGTGCTATCCAAATAAACTTGCCTTGCCTTATATCTTCCCCCGGTGATGGTGTATGATGTAACATTTCATTTTGCAATTGATTTGTTCCTGAAGTAAGCTACTTTAGCTTTATTTAGCACATGTAGCATGCATGTTGGGCCAGGCTACTCTTACAGGGGGATTATAGAATCCATAGTGAGTCTTAATACTTTTCTTCAGGGAAAACAGGACAGACTGAGGAACTCACGGCTCTAATAGACAGTGTAGCATAAGACACTGCCATGCAAACATTGCCGACACTGACAGCTAGCGCTAACTAGCTATCAGCAACAAGTTTGATATGTATAGTATGTTGAAAAAAAAAAGATTTTTTAGACATTTTGAAACGATTCAGATTTCATAGAAATTAATCAGAGAATTTAATATTTAAGATCTTGTGAAAGTGAAATGTGAATCTATTTTTTCCAACGACTGTACTCATTAATACTGGATTATCAGAATCTTTATTCTGTACAGCAAAAAGGAAATTGTGGAAAAACTTCAAAAAATATCTTCAAGTGCTAACACGCAATTGAAATAAGTCCCTTCAACTCAGTTTAACAAGCTGCAAAGAGGTAACTTAAGTTGCACCTTGTGAACTCGAGTTGAATTATTTCAGAGTAAAATAAAATATGATGATTTATGTCTGCTTAGGGCTTCCATAGATGTTCAATTTGCCAGTAATTTCTAAAAATGTCCCTCCAGACTTGTCTAAAGTCAAATAAAATCAATGCTTTTAATGAGATTAATTTGCTTTTTGTAATTCTATATTTTAGCTTATCCTTCTTTAAAATGCAGACCCTATAAAAGTTGTACTCTTAAAGAAGCGGCACTTATAGAGCATGGCTTTTAAGATTATTGTTATATAAACAGGAAATTCAAACATAACTGGCTTGAAAATGTCATGCTGTTATGTCATATACCAACGTCATATAATGTCAGAAAACTCTGACTCAGATTTATCTAAACTTCAGCAGATTTCGTGTCCTTGCTGCTCACTTTTGAGTAAAAGTTTAAAGAAACAGGCTATAATTTAGTAATGAGGCCTTAATTATTCAAAATTTCCAAATTGCCAACCCTATAATTTCATCTCCATCCATCCACAGAGGCACGGAGCCCCAGCACCCTCTGATTCCCTCTGCCGTCCCAGGCTACGTCTTATTTTGACAGTATTTGATTTGACTATTACAGTCATTAGTATTCACTGCTCTCTCTAAACTTGAATGATGAAATCAGAAGTCCTCTATTTGCCTTTTAGATGAGATCCTCTTCCAAAACTATCGTCGATTTGGCCTCCTCAATGTCAACTCTGTTTTCAATCACAGAGATTTATTAGACTTGTAAAATTGCCATCTGTTTATCTGCAAACAAACTCAGACTTCCACACACTTAAGCTGTTTACTGTTTATCTGCTTCACCAAAGAAGGATTGAAATTTATCATTTAATATCTTGAAAATCTCATAAAAGTCTGTGTCTTCTAATTTCTAAAGATGTTAGTTATCCCTTTAAGCACATCATAATATTTGCTTTATCATGGTTGACCTTATTAAGAGATGTTTTTAAGCAGTAGTCATCAGATTGTGGAGTTCATCTAAAACAGGTTCAGATTTTATTGTAGAATTAAAGGAAGTGACTGGCCCTGATCATGTTAAAAAAGGTCATCTTTGATGTCATATGCCATAAAATAAGATAATGTGGTGGGATCTGAGAGGACAAAGAGCAAAAAAAAAAAAAAAAAAAAGAGTAAAAGAAAATCAAAGGTGTCAGCGCATCCATCCTCTGCTTTACTACCTGTATCATCCGACAGCCAAGCGGCTCGTTGCCAGGTCTTCTGCCTCTTTTAAACCTGCTTGAGAAGTTTCTCTCTTTCTCTCTCTTTTTCCCTTTCAAATTTAAAAACAGCTAAGCTCTGCTGGAAACTATCGATCTGTGGACACATTCAGCTACACATTTTATATGAAACCTGCCAGCTAGCTGCCGCTGCCAAACCAACCTGCTTCATACGCCAATGTTTCCAAGGTCAGTGTATAGGTGACTCGTGTGGGCAGAGAGTGTCCCCCGGTTCAGACAGCGAGCATTACTGCATTACATAAACGCAGTGTTTTTGCTCCCCCTTAAACCTCCAGTGCAGCCCACATAAGTGTGAGACTGCGGCCAATAGCAACTCCACATCCAAATCTCTGCTCTGTAATTGTTGCATAAGGCTTCTGAATGGGGATTGATAAGTAGACTTTTATAGAATTTCACTGGAGTACTTCTTGTTCAACTGAGAGTCTTTGTTAAAGAGCTAAAGTACGTGTTGACCCCACGATGAAAAGGAACCTCTGCACATTAGGATCGGGTATTTATAGGAGCACTTCAGCAATCTAGTCTTTCATTTCCATAACGCTGGGAGACCTAAGAGAGACAAATTAAAAAAGAGGAGTTGAAACTGAAGCTGTAAAGGTCAACATCTCCTGAAATTTGGATCCAATTTTATCAGGTTTCAAAAAAGGCTTCAACCTACATCTCCTATCATGCTGCTCCATTTTTTTTTTTTTTTTTTTTACCACATTATTGGCTTAAACTTGCAAGGCCAGTCTAGGAATTTTTGGGACTTCTGAAATACAGAATCTAGAGTGAAATAATTCACAAATGGAAGGAAAAAGTGTGCAGCCAGTGTTTCCTGTGTGAGTATGAGAATTGACTTTCCTAAACAAATGTAACATTGGAATTGTTTTTCACAAAGTTCTTTAGTGATGAGAAATTAGCATTAGCATGAATTAGCATTTTTGACTTTTGGTTCCATTTTCATGGCAGTGGTTCTCAGATAGTGTGGCAAGGCACACTGGTGTGGCTTAAGGCAAGTCTAGATGTGCCATGGGAATTTCTACAACCACATATTATCACACAACTAGAGGTACTATAACACACGTCTAACCTTTTATGGCAGGGGTCATCAATTACATTTGTACAAGGGCCAGGTTTGTCTATGCAGACACTGTGGGAGGCAGACCGTTAAAAGGCCTGAATAAAATAAACATTTCTGCCAAAATAATTTCATTTTCTTTAAAATGTACCTTATTTTTTAGCCTTTAGCAGTAAACTCAATCCCTATTACCTATACTGAAGCCAGCCACAAGGGGGCAATTGATAACCTTGCAAAGCAGATGGATACGCCTGTTTCCTTGTTTTTCACTGGTGAATCCATCTTGCAAAGCTCCCATCTGAACCGTTTGGACCATTAGAAAGTGACAGGACCAATCAGTGACAAGGGGCAGTACTTTCAGGCGCAGCAGAGTTGTGACGTAAACAAGCAGCAGCAAGAGCTGGTGCAGTTATGGAGGAAGAGATTAGCATGGATGCTGCTAAAGCGCCAGTTTTATCAGAACTTGACAACATTTCTTCGTTAAAAGAAAAGCAAAGAACAGCAGTGAGTTGTTTTATTTTCAAAAACGACAAAGGGACTTACATGTCTGTAGTTGCCATGTTTTGTGTTATTCCTCACTAGCTGCGCCCGTGCAGCTTGATAGCAGCTACGTCACGTGTTTTGTTGCTCTTATTGGCCCGTAGAGATGTGATAGACAGAATGTTCATCCAGTCACACTCTGAGTTTTTTTCAAATCCTCTGCCTTTTCTCAAACGTTTCCTGTTGAAGCTTTCCCAGATGGATGTGTGAAACAAATCCATCTGGCGTGTCAGGTTAGGCAACTGAGATACTTAAGCCACATATTCCTGGGACTTCCATGTAGTTTTATGTGAATATGCTGCATTCTGATTGGTGAAAAACACATAAATTAAACAGGTCTTTTGTTTTAATTCTTAGCCAGTAAAAAAAGAATTCTTGACCCCCCTGAAATGTTTAATTTACACTGCTGCTTCAATCAAAAATAGACTTAAGAGTATGTGTTTGTCATGCATCTTATTTGCTAATAATGGTTAAGGGATTCATCAGACATGCACATTTGCGAGGAGGTATGTGAGAAGAGGTGTGGAGTTATGGAGCTCAAACATGGAGATGAACAGGAAGGGAGGGGGAGTGATTCTACACGGTTCTCATGGAATGCTGCATACTCAAGCTTTAACGGACACCACCTTCTGTCTAAAGTCAGTTCTACCACTATTTTATTTCAGGTACAGACATTGATAAGAGGATTAAAAATGTGGAGTTGGCCCTGCTCCGCTGAACAAAACCCTTGGTGATAACAATAGATAATAGTTTCCAGTATTGCATTTTCCATGGAAAGGCTGACTCAGACTACACAATTTTGTGGTCATTCATGCACCATGTCAGAATAAGCATCAAAACCCTTGTCCTGGCTGACAGACAGGCCACTCTACAAGTGTGAACTCGACTGCTCATTATATGCTGACATCAGCACTGTCTCTGTCTGTCAACTGAGAGCGAGTTCACAGGTCGTCGGAAGGGCGGGTCAAAGTGTCTCAGTCACTCTACAACAGAAGCGCTCTGTGTGATTGTAGCGGTGGCAGATTACAGTTATGGATGTATCAAGAGGAAGATGATATGGACTGGCTCCCCTTCAGATAGAACTTAAGGTATGAGGGTGATAACGTCAATAAAATAAAATGTACACATTAGCTCCCAGGAGGGAGAAAAGTATAGCTGTACATATCTGCAGGATTGCAGGCAGCAGTTTATTGCCTGCAGATTCAGGACCATGGATATAGGACCCATGTTTTCTTGCAACAGCGCCACCCGGTGAAGTGGAGGAGCATTGCAATTAAAAAAGTTGCAGCAGTATCTGGACCATAGATCTAGAACCCATGTTTTTGACTTGAGTTGACACAACTTTGATAGGTAGAAATTTAACGCCCTGATCGTCATCCATCGCTGTCATGAGTAGTAGCAATAGCAATAGCTAGCAATCTGTATCTAATAGAATGCCTATAAACAGTGCACATTTGCACAAGCAGAGTCCTGAATCTGCGGTCTTGAAACTGCCTCCTGCAAGCCTGCAAGCCTGCAGATACACCTGCCTAGAAAAAGTAGGGACTCTGGCAAATCATAGAAAGATAAGGGATTGATGTCTTTAGGGCCAGGTCAGGGTGTCAAACTAGACAACGATGTAAGAAAAACCCTGACATGCTAGCCTTGTCGAATCATGGGCTTGGGGCGTCTTGGATGCATTTTTAATTATGCCACCATACAGGAGCTATTGTTGTCCCAAAGTTCATAATTGGGCCTGATAGACCCAGATTTAACAGTTTCTTTCTTTCTTTCTTTCTTTCTTTATTCCACTACCTTTGGAAAACTAACTTGGTCTTCTGGTTATCATGAATTTTCTGAAATCAGTGCAGGTCCCTTTTAAAAGCACACACTGAGGAAAACAAGGCTAAATACAGGAAGAAGTTTGGGACAGTCATAAAGGGAAAAAGTATTACTAAAACAATGTGAAGACATCTGAAGCTGTAATTCAGCTATAATTCTATAATGCTGTGAGGATGCAGTTCACTGGCTGTATATATAAATGGACAGCACATTCTTCTCTTATCTGATAATACAAAAGTGATGCTAGAGTATGACATGCATTGTTACCTTGCATATTTACTTTAAAGATCCCTCAGATTGGCACAGTTCTAATCAGATTCTTGTTTCTGTTTGGAGCAGACAATCATGCTTATGTATCTTTTTTTTAACCATTTTCTCATACCTTTCCTCCTCTACTCTCCTAATCCTGTCAAGAATACCACCCCAAAGAGATACTTTTGTCAATAGAGCTGCTGATGGTGATGATGCATTTGGATTTTTTAGCTTCATATTAACATTTGAAACTAAACCGGTCAGAAAAGCAAACACTTGGGTGTAAATAAGCACCAACAACTATCAGGGCAGGTTTGACGGATTAAGTGCAGTTTCTCCTAACACATGAAAGAGACAAGGTTTCTGACCTGCTGCTAGGTAACACTAGGAGCTCCATATGTTTTGGCTTCACTCCCAGGCGGCTGTTGCTCTGTCCATCTTTGTATATGTATATTTATAGAGTCAGACTAAATCCTGGACTACTGTAGAAAAAAATGTTCAATATGGCAGACTGCATAATGAAAGAGGGTATTGGCTTCACCCTCTGCAGGTATAAATAATTCATTCAAAGGTTACAAAAACACAGCAGTTCTTCCTTTCAGGTGATTATACCCCAGTCATAACACAATTATGAATGTAATAAACTATTTTGCTAGTAGACCCCCTAATTCTTTCACTCTGGTCCTGTAATCCAATTGTGCAATGAGAAAGTGCCATAAAATGTGCTTATAGCTCAGCCTCGGGGTTATAATTAAAGAAGGATTCATCAATGCGGTGCTTAAATATGCTGTAGAGTAAAGGCCTCGGCTTTTTGTAGGATTACAGGAAACATAAATGATCAGAGAGATGCACATAAGAGGGAAAATTTGGCGTGCCTCTTTACAGGTAATCAAACAACATTGTTGGACATTTGATATTGTAATCAGGTTTTATTGATGATAACACACTAGTAGATGAGACTGTGTGGAATTTAAACACTTAGAATCTGATTTAATTGTAACCTTTAGGGAAAAGCAACCTTTAACTTCCACTCTCTGTCTCCATGGCTCAGTGAACTGGAACCTGTCATATGGTTTTGTTCCGCCCCTCAATCTGTGATGTCAGCTGGGCGTTGAGAGTGATGTGCCCCCTTCACCTCCCCCACCGTCACTGCTTCTATATTTATTTACCTCCCCTCCACCTCCACCTCCCTCCTCTTTATCCATGTCTCTGTCTTTGTTCTCCTCCCGCTGTGTGAACTTTTGATGTCTGGGTTTCTGATGCCTGGCTCACCTGTATCCGTTTGTCATCTTGATTTATTTTTCTCTGTCACAATCATACTTTTCTCTGTCGTTTCCATTTTTTTTTTTTACATTTTATAACTCTAAAGGTGGGATATTTTTACAAGCCTGCTGGGGTTTCTTTGTGTGATCTGCACTTTCACTGTGTTAGCATCATTTCAAGACACAAATAAATTGCAGCTAAACCTCGTTTAGCCTCAGTTAGTGGCTAACGAAGAACAATGCTCGGAGCTCAACACTCATCTGACATCTGTCTTAGATGTTTGCTTTAAATCTAAACAAGTAAAAGGAAAAAAAATCAGACTCAGTTATGTTGTTACAGAAATGTTTTCGCTGCTTATTTAAGAGCAATTCTGTGTTAAAGAATGATTTCATTAACTTGTAAATCTAGCTGGGCAAAGTTTGATGTAAATAAGCACTGTTGAAACTTCCGTACCATAATTCAATCCTAATTGAAAGCAAGGATCCTCTGAGTTGATACATCAGCAGCCATGTACACAGCATACATGAGGCAGTTAGTCCATATTGCAAATACTGGTTTTAATCAGCAATATTGTCCCTCAAAGATTAAACTGAAGCATGTTTTCACTAATGCATCCCTGAAAGATTCTTTAAAATGTTGGGACAGGCTGAAATCTTCCTCTTTCCTGATGCAAAACATATATCACTGAAGAGTGATAGGACATGCATTTGCATGTATGCATTTATCAGCCAATGGTCAGTACAGAACATACCTTGAAGCATAAAGTACTATGTACAGGTGTATAATCATCTCCCCTGCACACTGCAGTTATCATCAGAAAACTTCTGCATAGATTAAATATGATCACTTCATGGAAAAAGTGATTTTTCCTCCCACTGGTTAACTTACTTGTCCAGCGTGGTGATGGTTGATATGGCTCAGTCCTGCAGATCTCCTTCTACATTTCCAGCCGGATGAAGGCTCTTTAGGTGTCTTGTACTGAGCTAAGAGGCTAGCTGCACCTCTTTAACAGCTTTTCACCTTTGTTTTATCATAAACATGCTTTTAATTGAAATGGTGGAATACTATTGAACAGATGAACCTTGTGGGTAAGCAACTGAGAAACTGTGTCGTTCATAAACCAGCCTGTTCTACGAGCAGGTTCCTGTTTGGGTGCCAAATTCCTTTATTCCATTTTTTTCATTATTGAAATCGATTTAAAAAAAGCCAAATTATTACCAAATGAAGAACCACTTGAAGAGCAACGAGCAGCCCTAATTACCAGCCAGATGATCCAGATTTCTAAAAGACATGTGTTTCCCATCATAAGCGAAGTTTGCTGGACTAGCAGTGGAAACATGATTAAGACCAGTTTTACGTGACAAACTATAACACACTGTATAGAACAAAATCGGACTTCTTGGTGGAAACGGACCATACATGAGTGTTGTGTGACAGCACTCCTCAAGACTCTGGACAGAGGGTTTTTAATCCATGTTTTCCGCTGTTTCTCCATGAGCTCTTAAAATGTTGTGCCTGCTTGTGTCACTACTTTCAGGACCAAAAAGAAGCTCAGCATTTTTCCTGCAATTTCAATGGTTGGCAGAGGCATACAAAGTGCAAAAACACTGCTTAAAACACACTCTCCACAGAAATCACTTCATGCCTCCTGTCTGGATTTACATGATGTCATCTGCAAACAGCCTATACAGTCAACAGCGAAGTATTTAAGTTTCCCTTCCAGAAAGCTCTTAATCCAAACAGTAACAAAAATGGCAAAAAGGGTAGCAGGGAATCATGGGGTTGATTCCCTGATGCTGATATAGTCTGCAAAAAAAAAAATTACAGCAGTGGCTGCGCTTCCTCCACAAGCTCAACTGGTTTGGTGTGTGCAGCAAACTAATGTCAGTAATTTATCACTCTAGGGCTGAATCTGTCCTAACCTCTTCCGTTATCTCCTGGGTTGGTAATCTCATATTAGGAAACAAAAAAGGGTTAGAACACATTTTAAAGTTGTTGGTAAATTCAGTGATATTAAGTTATCTGATCTAATTTTTTCAAGAGGGTAAATCTAAGGCTCAGGACACACAATGTCCTGATCATCCTCTGCACACTGAATTTGAGCTCCTACCCTGGAAGGAGATTTAGATTACCAAAGACCAAATCCAACAAAGTAAAAAATATTTTCACAACTCAAGCCATTACACAACTATATTTTCAAAATGAACAAATATGATGCACATCATTTTCCTCCAGATGTCTGAAGTTGTCTTGTTATGATAGTTTTACCTCCAGCCATCCTAAAATATATTTTTGTATTTATGCATTTCAGTGTTGTAACTGTTTAGGTTTCTCATGTTTCATGTGTTTTTACCTGGCTGCAAAGCAAATCTCCCTCAGGGGACTATGAATTGAAGTCTACTCCTGGCCCTAACCTGCAGCTGATGGCAGAGAATAATAATAAGAAAGCAGTTCAAACTTTGAATGAGGGACAGCAACAGAAAGCAGCTTTCAGAAGCAGTTCCTTTTGTAGCAGTTTGATGTAACATCTGTTGACTACATGATAATGTGATGTCTAAAATGCTCAGCTACAACTGTTAAAAATTTCTGTGGCTTTGAAAACTGTTGGAAATAATCGACATAATGTAAGTACTCAGTTAAAGAATATATCGATAAAAATGGAGATGACTGGCTGCTCCGTATGACTGAAGTGTAAGAATTATAAAATAAATTTGGATCTCTTGGAGAAAGGGGGAAATATAGTCCAACTTAAAAAAAAGGAGTGCCTGGTTTCCTCTTTTATATTAAAGAATATATGTCACATTAGTCATTTTTATAATTTAGACCATTGGTTCTCAATTGGTGGGTCAGGACCCAAAAGTGAGTCGCGAATAGGTGTCTGTTTAAAAAAATAGTGGCAAAAGTCCTGAAGTCCTTATTGGACATGCATTGATATCTTTTATTTTACCCAGTTTTACTGTGAAATTGGGTAAATATAAATGTTTCATCAATAATTCAATTAATTTATCTAGTTTTCTTGTACTGAAAAAGCTACTTTTCACATGATAATGAAGTCATTTCTCAATATCTGGAAATTTGGAAAGAAAAATCACATAAAAATGGGGAAAGAGGGTTTAAAACTTCATACCATGTATTTTGGTCCAATCATGCTCCAAACTACGACATATTTAAAAGACTAAAAATGCCCTGTTGAACATATTTTGGAAACTAGGGTTGGGATTTGTTAGACTGGTGTGTTCTGATGCTGGACCAGGTGGGAACCACTGATTTAGACATTTTAGAACATAATTTCTGCATTGTACCTTTAAACCAAATTACAAAAGTCCACAGTTGTGGGGTATGTTGGTTAGCCTTGCCTTTAGCTTGATTTCTTCATGTTCAAAAGTTAAAAATTTCAAAGCGTCCCGGGTTCGACTGTGACTCTATACTCTGTTCTCACTGTTCTCCAGTCTATCCACTGCCCTCTGGCTGTTCTGTGGTTTTCTACACACACAAAGATTCTAACTTCTTTTTATTTAACATGTCTGTGAGTTCAAAAACAACCTTTATTTTAAAGTCATTCTGAAATAAAAGCAACTGATCTGAAGAAGCAGGCTGCTATTTTAGAATTAGACTGGTATCAAATTTTGCAGCATCACTGTAACAGAATAACTGCAGGAGTTTGGAAAAGCAGGATAGAGTCAACAGGACCTTTATTAAAAAATTGGCTGGTGATCAATTAATCAATTAGAAATGACTTCACAGGTTTGACAATTTGCAGATTCAAAGGGGCCTCAAAACAAAAGAGGAAGTCCAAAACTTTGGCTCAAAGCAACCAAAATCTGGCAAATGAGGAAAAAAAATGAAAGTCAAAAACCAAATGGCTGAGGATTGAGTAAACAAATTTAGGATCCTGGCCAGAGATTTTATGCCAGTTTTTGGTTCCTGCCAGTTTTTTGGTTCTCTTTGCTTTGAACATATTTCATCTTCATCCAATTAATAGATAAATAAAAAGTGGGATTTTTTTTTAATGATTTTTTTTTATGATTTTGGAAGTTTAAAAGATTTTACTAAGAAGTTTAGATGGTGTCTGCTTCACCTGCAGAAAGTGAGTTAGAAAGTCTTCAGCAGTACTTTAGATGAGGACATTTTAGATGTGCCCTCAAAGTTCCTACAGCATCTTAGACTCATTCATTCATTAATTATCGGCCAGTCTCTGATGATAAAATGACTCTGAAATGAAGCACTTTGCTCATGGTATCAGGTGATCCTAACAGCTTTAAACACCTTGTTGCGTCTCTGTTTCCTTGTGGCGTCAGTGTCAGCCCCTTGGATGTCATTTAACCACCCAGGACGGAGCTGCTAACACACGTCCTGCGGGTCGGTCCTCACTGTACAGACCCCCTGCTGCCTCCCCATCTCCAGGCTCACCTCAGGCAGAGCGCCACAGCCTCTTCTGTTAGAAGCATATCATCAAGTTTGCATGAGGCTGTCTTTGTGGAAAGTAGGTCACGGCTGCCATCTGAGGATTCGGGGGGAGAGAGCGGCGTTTTGGTTCAGATCTTCCTCATGCAAGGGTGCTGTGAGAAGTCAGGACCATGCGAGCGCCCCAGCTTCTCCCACGCCCCCACCTCGGAAACTCCCACATCTGCAGGCAGCCCTCGCAGCTTTAAAAGATGCATACTAATGAGGCACCTTCCCCCCCTTTAACAATCAAAAGATGCATTGAGGAGTGAGGGGTGAGAAATACTGAGGGCTCTGCTGTTTCAGCCAGGATTAGAAAAACCCTTTAAAGACTTGAAGCCGCCTTCCAGAGGCTTTCTGTTGACATTTAGTTGAGCTTCTGCTTTTATACAGCAGATTATGAGTCAGTGTCACTTCTGTGGGCAACACTTTATCTATATTTGTCGAATTCGAGATTGTGGGGAGCAGAAAAAATTGTGCATCTACCTATTTACACTGCAATTTGTTCCATGGTAGCACGAGAAAAGCAGGACAGAAATGTTCGCTTTGTGCATATCCCATCAATTTACATCTATTTACATGCATTGCTTTTGCTATTTTTAATGTGCCTCACAATTCCTCACCTCTAAGCAACAATTATCAAATGCCTGCTGCTGTGATATCTGCTGGTGACCATAATTTCGACAGTTTAATGTCTAATCAGGTGGTTTTACAAGGGTTCATTACAGTTAATCATGTTTAAACATGTAGCTGCTGGCTTAGTGAAGCCACACTGAAAGCCACATCATAAGAAATTCCTTCTTCTGCATCCTCCTCCGTCATGATGAGGGGAAACTTTCCCCGCTCTCTCTCTCCTCTCGGTGTTCTTTCAGGCGGCTGCACACACCATTAATTTCCTCCGAGTAAACCTCCTCCCCGGTGAGGATCTTAGTCTGACCTCCAGTGTCCATCACAGCTAGCAGTGTCCCACCTGACACCACAGATATAAAACTCCACCTTTCTTCCTTCTTTTCTTCCCCCAGCTCCCAATAAACACGCTGCTTATTATTCAAGTGGGATGTTTTTTCAGAAAACATCAATCATCATGTACTATCAAGTAGGAGGAGTCACCTCACTGTCCTCTGTGTCGGCGCTGACTGGCAGAGATGTGTGAATAATGCAGCTATCTTTGTTTTCACTACAGCCATGTCCCGATGCGGTGTCCGCATGATGATGGATGCAATTTTAAAGCATTATTATGGAGTCTTTATTGTTGCAAAACTCAAGAGAGCATTTTTATGTTAGAGCATGACTTGTTTTCCATTAAAACACGCCTTTGTGCTCCAAACTGCGTTTTTGTGCTCAGATTTTCTCTAGTTGGGTTTCCATTACAGTTTTTCTGCAAAATAAAAGCCATATTTCTTAAATTTCGACTAAGCGTTTCCATTGAAGGGAGTTTTGGGCATTGGCCTCACAATTCTCTTAAAATCTCATATTGCGAGATTTCGCTGCAAGGAAACCTGGTTGGTATGGTTATAATTACATCTACAGTGGTTGCATTTATAATTTTAAACAAAAGACAAAGGCAACAGATGGTAGTTCAGAGGCAACGTCCATATGTATGGCAAAAACTATGTATAAGGGTATAAGTACGATGAGAAGAAAAGTCTCGTCTCCTCTTCTGTCCACAGGCACCGCGCCATGTTGTCCCGGGGTACGCCGGTCATGTGACACCATACCTTACTTCCTGTGACTTGTAAATGCAAGAAAGCTGTTTCCATTGTGATTTTGCAATATATTTTATATTGAAACATCTGAAAAACCATCTCATGCGAGCGATATCAATGCACTATTTAGATTTTGTGCATTTCTAAGGGTAATGTGACATGCAGCTTTTATTTGCACTCAAAATGTCTGCTTGGACTCATATCTTTACAAAAGATAAAGAAAGATCTGAGTGGCAGTTTCACAAACAAGCAAAAACAACCTGAATGAGTGAAGAATGATTTGATCGTGAGTGCATGGAATTTGAGTTGAACTGAAAATCTGACATTTTAAGCACAGAGAAATTTGGTGCACAAGGAGGCAGTTTTGAGCACATATACAAGTTTAAATGGAAAGTGTGAAGAAAAATATTAGACCAAAATCAATGTCATGCTCAAAATTTTAAAGCTGCAGTGTGGAAAAGTAGGAATATTTGCATGCAACAGCAGATTTTAGATTGCGACCAGTTGAATTTAAAAAAAAAATGCAAAGGTTTTATTTGGTCCCTTCTGTTTTACTTCAAAAACATTCAAGATCCAAGATGGCAGAGTCCATGGAGTTGACCTTGATAAAAATAATACAGTGACACATATTTACAGGATTAATCGGGTTTTTAATCAAAGGCATACTTAAAAGATTATTCTGCCAAATGCTGCATAAAAATAAGGCTAAATAATGCATACTGTACCTTTACAATGTGTTTATTATTGGTACATTTTTTGGAATGATAGACCAAATGTCTAAAATTCAGTTTTAGAAATGAACGGTCCATCTGTTTGCACATTCATCCGCAGTCCTCTATTGTTTCTAACGGCATTAAAAACATATCAGTGTGACCTTGGATAGCCTCGCACAGGGCCACTTGGGTGCTCGAGCTAAACCTAGCATTGCTCTGTGAAATTCTTTTTTTCTTTTTTTGTGTCATTTTTGAGGCCACAGCTGCAGTGAAATGAAAAACATGTCTTTCAAAAGTGGGAAAGTAGTTGCTTTGTGGTTTTGGCATTTCATTGTTCCCACAAAGCGAATCATTACTCAGAGCGAGCCGCCCTCTCCTGCCCCTCATCTGTCCATCAGTTCTCCATCTGTACAAATGAGATCTATTTGAGGCAATATGCGCGCCGCTGTTTGGGCGGTAAACACTCATGATAAATTAATGGCTCTACAATCCTGGCTGTTTAGATTTGACCGCAAACATCATCAGCCGCAGCAAGGACAGGAAAAAGCATCGCAGCACAAATGTACCTCCATATTTCTCAGAAAGCAAAAAGATGTATATTTTGTCCCTGGCTGAGCACCGTAGCCGCCTGTGTTTATTGATTATCTCAGATACTCTGATATCTGTGTTTGCTCTGTTCTTGGGACTATCGGTGCGTATTGCACTACATCAAAACATTATGGACTTGGCAGGCTATTCAGCCATACTCACTGATCATTCTCAGCGAGCCGAGGATTGACGGTGGCCGATCCGCAGCCGAGAGCACCAGGAGGGATTTTTAAGACCCCGGCAGAGCTTTGCGTGGAGGCAGATGAGGACACATTAAAAGTAAATGGCCCACTGGGACTCGGCTCTCCTTCCTACTGGCTCCCTGTTGGTGCAATGACCTTGATACTCCTGACAGAATATCACAGTCACTCTCCATTTTCCTTCATAGGCTAAAAATCTCATCATTTTAAGAAGTATCTGACATCCCTCTCTCTTCCTGCTGAATCACCTCCTCCTCTCTCATACTGCTCTCCTCTAATATATAAAAAGAAAACTCCTACATTTTTAAAGTCTGTATAAGTCCTCTGTCTTTTTACAACCATGGCGCGACAGTGGGTAAGAAGCAATCAATTATCAAGTATATAAAAATGATCTTTTACAAGAAAACAGCTGGCTGCCTTCACATTTCAGGACATATTCAGATCCACAGTTCACCATCCAGTTTGGCACGTAAGTGCCAAACATGAGTTACCTCATAAGGCGGCATGTGTAAGGGGATTAAAATCACCCAGAAGCACCTGGCTACAGATATGCATAGACATGCACACAAATCCATACATTACTAATACGCACTTAGACATCTATAACCATAGTTTTTAAACCATAAATTATTTTTTTATATTCAGTCAGACTTTTTAAAGAAGTCAGACCAATGAGTGAACCCAGCTGATATTCAGAGAAGATTTATAGTGAACCATCAGTCAAGGGTGATGATAATGTCAAGCAAGAGAAGTTCCATACTGCTCTGTTCTTAACAAAATCTTCTTTTCTATTCATTTGATACTATGAATAACTTTAATGTCACACTTACCACTGATATGTAATCAAAACTTACAAGACAGAACATTCTTACATTGTGTCCTGCTTCCTGAGACAACATCTAGATCCACATTCAACAGGGGAAACCTCCCACTAAAGGTGCACATGTAAACGTGTCCAAATATGGTTCCTCCATTTTTCATGCTAAAATTGCAGTAGCTGCTTGAAAAAGTACTCCAACAAAACCTGTAATGGTATTTTGCACTACTGTTCACCTTTATAATATGTGAGTTTTATTGACTTACTATGGTTAGTAATGATGCTAGGGCTATTTGGGTCTAAAAGAGATGTAAAACTATATTATGCAAGTTCTGGAGGAAACAGGAAGTTTGAGACACTCTCGGCTGCTGCTGATTGGTCAGATGCTGTGATGCTACTCCCTGTAACGCTGAATGGCTGAGAAGAATCACTCTGCTGTTGAAGGAGGTCGACTGAAGTGACCCTATATGGTTGCCTGCCCCATAAAGGGTTAGTAGTGTCAAAAATATAACAACATTTATTCCAGGAAACTTTACAGGCCAGTCTCAACCAAATTATTTGTTGTATTATTTAAAGAGACAGTAATTAGCTTTGAGCAAGCTTTTGGCAATACCCGGCAGCAGGGTTTAGGAAATTGAAAAAAATGGACATGCAGAGTCAATGAAGTGTATTTCCTTTTTAGTAACAGCTGCTCTGAAACAAATAGTAAAAAAACAAATGCTTTCTAATGAATTACATCCCTCTCTGGTAACTAAGAACAAGATTTTTGTTTTCAAGTTCAGGTTGTTTGGTTCAAAGTTTCTGGTCTACTCAGGTTCAGTTTTCTCTCACTACACCCAGACTGAGATGTACCAGCATTATGCGCTACTTTTATAATGAAAAATGGTGACATAGACAACACTATGCCGAGAAAACATTGCTGAAGAGAACTCAATTGTAAAAACCATCACCTGTTGTTTTTCCCAAATCTTACTGTGTAATCAAAAAAGCTTTTAAATGAAATTTTGATGAGATCCTTTGTTTTATTTTTCCATTTACTGAATCTGAAAATGAAAAATTGCAAAAGAAGCTGCCTGTTGTCAAAAATGGACAGGTAAAAAAAACACCCAAATTGGCTTCTCATTTGCAGGATGTTTTTTTGCTGATGATAATGTCAGTAATGTGGGAATAACAGCTCAGCTGCATGTAAAAAGAAGAAAGGACTAAAGTGAGGGGAGTGAGGGCTGTATTGTTGATGCAGCTGAATGGACACATTGTTGAAGCTTCTGCAGTGACTCACACGTTCTTTAGGGATGATGGAGGATGTGACAGCAAAGGCTTCAAGATAAAGACCCTGTTAAAATTGTCAGGACTAAATGAGTGTGCCTGTCTAACAGCCAGTATTAGGGGAAATTGGAAATGGGTATTGTCCGTGATTAAAATACACTGTCAAAATTTAAAACCCCAGGACTAGTTACTTCACACTCAGAGATCAACGGGAACATTTTAACAACAAGAAGACATTAGTTTAGTAGGGATGCTTTCTTTCATCCAATCACCTTTGAGTTAACATGACCCATCGCTGATATGATACTGATCACTTTTTTGTGTTTTGATAGAGCAGCAGAGCAGTTTACTGGTCAGTCAGACTCCTTAGATTTGTAGTGCACTGATATTTCCCACATGTGGAAGAGTGACCTGTTAAAAAGAGCACAAAAGACATCCTCAAAAAAAACCACAAAAACACTCAAAGGAGCAATGAAACAAGTATCCTTCAGTAAATACAAAATAAAAAGTTTAGGTCCAAGGACTGACCCGTGAGGCACACCACAAATTATACAGTATGCTTCTGACCTTGAATTTATCTGAATAAAATGATTTTTGGTTTTCTACATGGCTTGCACTCTTGTTGAATGCCTTCCCTCTGATACTGTGTTTGCTAGGTTTTTTTATTATGTAGGCTAATGAGCTAACAGCTCCTATGTTAGCTAACAGGCTGCTGGTTTCACAAATAATTTCAACACAGACTTCAACATTAGTTTCATTTTTTTAACCAATGGACTCAAAAAAAAAAAGTTCAAGGATTTCAACAAAACTGCTTCAAGTGGAGGACTGAGCAGCAGCAGAAGACTTTAACACCTGAGTATTAACTAGGTCAGTGGTTCTCAACTGGTTTAGCCTCGGGCCCCACCAGTTTCTTCACTGACAAATCATGACCCAAAACAAACAAACAAACAAACAAACAAACAAACAAACAAACAAACAAACAAACAAACAAACAAACAAACAAACAAAACAAAACAAAACAAAAAACAAACAAAAAACAAATATGTTTATTAATGAATAATTTTGCAGTTTTAATACTGAATATAATTAAATATATGACTAGAAAAAGGAGACATAAAAATCATGTATTACACACCATTTCCCCACGTAATTTTTATTCCATTTCTAAAGTTTAAAAGAATACCCCGTTTTCATGGGAAAAAGTTGTTTTTGCAAGAACCACCATCTTTTTCTAGACACTGGTTCCTGACCCACTAAAAACAGCTTCACAACCCACTTGTGGGTCCCGACCCACCAGTTGAGAACCACTGAACTAGGTTTCCAGATCAGTGGCCCCCAGTATTATAGCAAATACTTCCAATCATGTATTTTTGATAAATATTGGCTGCTCATGATTGACTGACGATTATTCAGGTTACTCTTAGCATTTATTCCTTTCTATTCTTTTTAAAGCTGATTTAATATTATTTTTTAAAATAAATATATTTTTAAGTATGATGTGGCCTTGCTGTATACCCAGCGTCTTAGTGCAAGCGCAGGTGTCTGTCCAGATTTCCTCCTGACCCGGATGTTGTTTCTCATGCATCCGCTCACATTGCTTGGATGGCAAATGAACTTTCTCTCACGTTAGTATCCATTAATCTGTTCGTCTTAGAAGGTGGCGTTGTCGGGCACAAAGCTGGTACTTTCCTATCCTGAAGGCATGGAGATAATTGCAGCTTAGACAATTTAAAACTGAGTCTAAAGCCTGAAGTCAAAGTGTGTAAAACTGGTATCTACTGACATCTAAGGAGCTTGTTCCACACACACACAGGATACACCACAGTGCACCTTCTCTGCTAATATCAGTGCATTTTCTGCTTCAGTGTGCCTTCTGTCTGATACATGCAGACTCACACACACTCACGGGCTCTCATGTAACAGGGTATGGATTTATAACAAATCTTATACCTAAATATGACTGTCACCAATAAAAAGACAAACTATGATGAGGCTGATGGGGCAGTGTGTACTTATTACAGAATATAGCCATGACTTCAGGCTTAGAAAAGGTGTACATAAATGTTTACAGCTTACTTTTATCTGATGTTGAGCTCACAGAACACTGATTAACATAAGTTCCTCTGATCCTGTCATTATCTGGAAACTTTTAAGCTATTGATGGTACACTTTTATTGAAGTTATCACTGTGTCTTTTCTGATAATGTAGCAATGCTTTAGTTGAAATTAGCTATCTTCCAACAGCACATTTCATACGGTGTCCTGTGTGCTCAGCAGTGAACTAAAAGAATGAATGAGAGATCTTAAATGAGACTTCTTGTGTTCTGCAGAAGAAAAACAAAAATCTTGTGTTTAAAGGCCAACAGACCAGCCAGTGTGCTCAAAGCTCTTGAAGTGAATAAGGGATTACGCTGTGATTGATTTGAGAGATGTTACACCCACAATACACCTGTGCATGAAAAGGGCTCATAGACCATTCTGTCTGGGTTTGTGCCAGGACTGTGTGCCCTCTAGTTAGCAAAGTATAGACAGACACGTCCCACAGCGCTGTAAGCCACAGTGCAATAGAAACAGAGCCCTTGATTTTAAGATGCTGGGTCACTAATAGATAAACTTTTGACAAATTTCAACTTTACTTGCCATGTTCAGGACACGGGAGATTTCAACAAATTTCATCATCCTGTATTTCATGCAGTTCATGAAACACAGAGGTTGGTGTATCATTTTTAATCACATAAGGTCTCATATGACTCAGTGTTAATCTAGTTAAAAGAGGTAACACGACACTAACAACAGCCATGAGCGCATATACAGCTAGCAGCTACATCTTCCCAGACTAATTTGGTGTTTTGGATAAATTAGGCTCCACATGGGAAAGTGATGTCTCGTCTTTGACAGGACTTTGATGGAGAAAGTGGCTGGCACGCCAGTCAGGAGAAATGACTTGGGGCGGCAGCTGTCTACATTTGACACTGTGAACTGGAGAGGCTTCTTGTTTCCAGAGGAAGCCATCACCTGTCAAGCATCACTAATGTGTTTATTGTTTCTGGAAAGATCAACTTGTTCCCCTCTGGTTATGTAGAGAGGAGGCAGACGCAGCGAGAGTGTAAATGTGCAGATTCCAACTGTGTAGTTTAACAGGCTGAAAATAACTTACTCTGAATAATTATTCCACATTTTAGTGTGGTATTACATATCTGAGCATGGGCATGGAAGAATAGATGATCTCTGGGCATGAGAATGTCAGAGGTCTCCCTCTACTCCTACATCAGAGAAAGACAGCCGGACTGAAAAACAGGAAAATGGCTGCTGTCCTGTGCTGACTTGTTGTTTTTCACTCTTCATTGCAGCTTCTGTTTATTATGCAATCCCCTGCAGTCTTCTTTTCAATCTTTTTGGACACTTACTGTACCTGGACAGTTTGTGTTAATTTATAGTCAATTTTTGTCCCTTTTGTCATATTTTTGTTGTTGCTTTGTGATTGTCTTTGTCTCTTTATCGACCTTATTCCTGGATGCTCTACTGCAGATATATTTATAGGTAACCATTGTGGGGATGTAGCTGAAGTAGGAAAAACACATTTTTCAGGGAGGCTAACTGATGTAGCTAACATCTATTATTATTATTATCATTATTTTGAAAGGGAATTCACCCTCACTTTAGCAAATGCTGTTTCATTTTTAAAAAAAATCTTACAAATTATAGGTTACATTTTCTGAAATGTCCTGGCAGAGATCTGGTACCCATTGTGCCATTCTTAGATCAGTGTTAATTTCATCGACGAAACTAGGACTTAAAATGTTCATCAGTAGCCTTTTTTCCATGACTAGCCAAAATATATTTTTGATGATTAAAACTGACTAAAAGTAAGTTTAGTTTTCATCAAGATGTCTAAAAATGTAATTTAGTTCTTCTGTAACATTCAAAATCCATTATATTTCTCCACTGTGGGCAAATCTGTCAAAGTACAGTGCATCTGTAGCTCCTCTGCCTCTTAGCTGTAGAAAGCAGGGGCCCAGGTTCATAGAACACTATGATGTGGTACCAGAATCAGGCAAGATAATAATTTGTTTTTAATAATTAGAAAAATCTGTGAAATAAAGATAATTCCACTGACTAAAATGTATAATGATACATTTTAAATATCCATGATAATATTACTGTTGAGCTTTAAAGCCGAGGCCAGACTACCTCTTTATTTTTCTTTGTTATGATGGTCATTATCTCAAATTAGGCGATTGCAGAGCCATGCGTTGTTTGCTGTGACTTGACAACAGACATGACACACTACACCAAGGTTCAAGATCAGTCATTGCAACTGATGATGAAGATAGAAAGAAGAGGGGCTAGGATCCCAGAAAGAAGACTGTAAAAACATGTTGTATTCTAGGCCACCTATAGGGGGGATAAAGGTCCAGTAACCATAATTTCTGTCTTGTTGAGAAGCAGGAAATGTGTTGATAACCAGTAACAGAAGTAAGACAGGCCTCAAGTTTAGTTCTATCAAATTCACTTTGAAGGACTACTGGCATATATGACTGTAAATTATCAGCGTAACAATGACTAATAATGACTCCAAAAGAATGCAACATTTGATCCAAAGGTGTCAGAGTGAACACAACAGACAACCCAATACAGACCCCTGTGCCAACCCATTCTAACAGCACAGGACTCAGACAGCACACTGTATAAAATGCATGGAGATCCCTCTGACAGGTAAGACCTCAACCACTGGAGCACCTGGTGAGAGAAGCCAAATCATTCTCAAGTCTTTCTAATAAAATACATGATAATGTAAAATGTCACAGCTCTGACTGGATTCTACTTCTGCTTTAAAACAAAAGCTCATGTCCCAACCTCTTAAACAAAACGCAAAAAACCTTGTTAGATACTGATAAAGAGCTAATAAAGTTGCTGAATTTACTTACATCTGTTATCTGAGACCACTTCTTCACATGCACCTCACTGCTGTAGACTTTCTTTGTCTGAGTGGAATAGCTGACCTTAAACTTTGCCCTGAAATTTAAGTTTGTATAAAAGTTTGTAGGTCAATGGACCAATCAGGGAGCAGAAAAAGCCTGAATTGTCTGACCTTTCTGTAAGGTTGAGCTATGAAATGCTTTTTAACGTTGCTATGTCTAGATAGATGATTTAGCAGTCTGTCATGGGTCTTCATTTTGATAAATTCTGAGTGTGTTTTTGTATGTGTGTAAGATGGAGAGGAAAAGTGTGTGTATGTGTCTGAGAAAAGCAGTTACTTAAATGAAAGCAGGGAGAAAAATAGCAAACAAATCAAATATTCAACAACCTTGAGCTCTATCTCCCCCTCAGTTCCTTCTTCTCCTTCTGGAGGTAATTGGATGACACTGCAGACAGCTGAGAGAACTCTAGTATGGGAGGACTCCGTGTTATTTCATTTCACATCACTGCCAGAAAACAAGAGGACAAATTTGGGCAGAATTTAACAAGAACCTGCTAAGTCTTCCTTTTTGACCAACATTTCACTAAATTGGAGAAAGTTGATGCTTATTGATCTACCCTCAGAGGCTGAAATGTAGAAGTGTTGCCTTTATGTCTTGAGTTATGCTGCTAACAAACACTAACAGTGTCAACTGCATCATTTTTAGAGCTGCATTACTTCATGTGCCAGATTAAAGTTTTAATGTTAGGACACTCGCTGCACATCTAAAATAAAATGATCCTGATCTGTTTGTTTATAATGCTGAAAAATGTCTGAATGAGCTCTAAGCATTTTAGTTTGAATCAAGATGGAAAATGAAAGTGGCACAAATGATAAATCAATGTTAAACCATTATCTGCCATTATATAAAGAATAGCTAGGCAAGTCTTTGTTTTCTTAATAAAAAGATTAAAACCAATGTTTTCCATTAGCACCAGCTGTCAGCCAAACAGCTAGCTACTCAATTACAGCTGGCTACTTGTTTCTATTGTTGACTGAATAAAATAGCTTAAATTACAAGGTGCAACTCACTTTATCTGAACATTTTAATGTATTTTTATAATTGGATCAACATTAAATAAAGTATTTTTACACTAAATATGTTGCTTTGCTACTTGAACATAAAAACGCCTTATTGATGGGAAGTCACTCATACTGTTTATTGTGTGTGACTATTGTATAAGGTTTGTGACTGAAAATCTTCATTTCATATGTTTTCAAAGCACTAGTATAGACAATAATCTCACGAGAGTTAATTATGTTTACCACTTAAAATGACCTTGACAAAATAACAGATAAATATGAGCTTCCCACATCAAGCCGCTGATTTTTTTGTTAATATTTAGTCAATAACTATGATTTGTTTTTTATATAATTAAATTTCCACTCCATATTTTGTTTAAATATTCCTTAGACTGCAAGGAATTAAGTGTTGGATCATCAAAATATCCCCCCAGATTCTCTATTAGTACTTGTCCCTCACTTTGTTGCAAGCTTTCGGACCCCTCTAGCTGCCTTATTTATTTATTTTTTTTCACCACAGGCTGGCTACTGTTCCATATTTCTGTGGAATGCCCTGTGATACAGTACCTCTCCTGTGTAGTGCATAAAAGCTCAAATAAGCAGTATGTTAGCTTAGCATACAGACTAGAAGCATGGAAATAAGCATTATTTATTTAATAATTCATACCATCCATCCATGGTCTTCCACTTAACTGAGGTCTGGTCCCAGTGGTAACAGGCAAAGTCAACCCAGATGTCCCTCTCCCAGCACAATTTCCACTTCCTCCTGAGGGATTCCGAGTTGTTTCTGATGCTGCAACTGCTGAAGCTGCAGCAATCCTCCTTTCAATCTCACGGTCCATTCTGCCCTCACTTGTGAACAAGTTCCCGAGATACTTTAACTCCTTCACTTAAGGCAATGACCCCAGCCAAGGAATCCAACAGAAACACATCCTCTGCAAACAGCAGAGATGGAATTCTGAGCGGCCCAAACTGAAGAACCTTCCTCTCCCCAACAGCGCCTTGAGATCCTGTCCATAAACATCTCAAACAGAACTGACAAGAGGCAGCCCTGGCGGAGGCCAACACACACCAAAAACATGCATGACTTTGTTCCAAGGATGCATACACACCTTTCACTTCAGCTCGCCTCAGCAGCCCTGGAATACCATACTCCTGCATTACCCCCACACATGACCCCCCCAGGGACGTGTTCGTAAGCATTCTCCAAGTCCACAAAACACATGTAGACTGGATGAGTAAACTCCCAAGCTCTCTGAAGGAGCCCTGCAAGAATAAAGAGCTAGTCTACTGTCCCAGGACAGGACAGAATCCGCATTTTACATCCAGAACTGGCTCTAGCCCTGTCAAACTCAACCAACCCTCTGTTTGAAGGTAGAAAGACATATTTAGGAATATTATCAATGTACATAGTAACATGACTGAAGGGGCACTGGATATTAAGCCTGATTGGGGGTGCTGGCAGAAGTCATGTTATACAGTATGATGATGTCATACTTCCTGCCAACAAATTCATACTTTATTTATTGATTTGATATAAATTAGGCTCTAATAGTGGCTCATACCAGTTTTATCACACTCTACACTGGACTGACTGTAAACTGAATGATCAAACAGACATGGCTTATGACCAGTTTATTTTATAATCGCATAAAAACATTCATTTTAAATGATTTAATAGAAGTGGTACGGTACAGACACACTGTATAGACAAAAGTCTGGCCATTTCATCAACAGGGACTGTAATTACATATTCAAATACGTATACTTTAATATGAAGTTGGACCCACTTTTGCAGCTATAACAGCCTTGTGTCTCTGGGGGAATACATGCCCACTCATTTTGTAGAGCATTTATGAGGTCAGGCACTGACCAGACCAGAAGGCCTGACCAGCAATCTCCATTCCAGTTCATTCAAGAGGTCAACGGGGTTAAGGTCAGGGCTCTGTGTAGGCCAGTCAAGATCTTCCACACCAAACTCATCAAACCATATCTTTAGAGTTATTCCTTTGTGCACTTGGGCACAGTCATGTTGGAATAGAAAAGGACCTTCCCCACACTGTTGCCACAAAGTTTGAAGCAAAGCATTGTCCAAATTATCTTGGTATGTTGAAGCATGAAGATTGGCCTTTACTGAAGATATGGAGCCTAGCCCAGATCCTGAATAACAACCCCTATGCTGTTATCCCTCCTCCCCCAAACTTCACAGTTGGCCCGATGCAGTCATGCAGGTAACATTCTCGTAGCATCCGACAAACCCAGGCTTACCCATCTGACTACCAAACAGAGATGTGTGATTCGTCACTCCACAGATCACATTTTCACTGCTCCAAAGTCCAGTGTCGTTGTGCTGTGCATCGCTTCATTTGATGCTTGGCATCAGACTTGGGATGCAGCTGCTCAGCTATGGAAACCCAGGCGATTAGTAGTCGTTGACCCAGCTCTGTTATTTTAGATGATCTTTTTGCTTCCTGGCTGAGTTGCTGTTGTTCCGCAGCACTTCCACTTTCTTATAATATCACTTACAGTTGACAGTTGAATATCCAGCAGGGATGACATTTCATTGCAAAGGTGACAATCCATCACAGTACTATGCTTGAAGTCACTGAGCTCTTCAGAACAACCTATGTATAACACAAATGTTTGCAAATGGAGACTGCATGGCTAGGTGCTTAAGGCGAGGTAAAGAGAACAGTGTAGACATGACAGACAGAGCAGCAGTCTGCTATATGATGCTAACATTAGAATATTTGCCTTCATACCAATGTGAGATAAACTTCACCACCCCCTCCTGCTCACAATGAAATTTTTCTGATTAGTTCTTGCTTTACTCTCATGACAGCTGACTTTGACTTCACACAGAAATTCTGACATGAGAGGGGCAGAAGAAACTCTGGATAAAGTCTCTGTGAAAGATGTGCTTTGCATTCACACATGCAGTTTCAGGAGTTTTCAGGAATTTTATGCAAGTGTGAAAAAAGAAAGAGACTGCACTCTGCCGTGTTGTTCACACACTTGACTGGTATACAGAGTTCCAATAGGATACAATAGATGATTAAATGAAGTTTTTGTTGGATGTATACCACCACCTCTGGGAACAGTTGCAACCTCTCATTCCTCTTGGACCTCTTTCTTTGATTATTTCAGAAACTCTAAAAATAATAAAATCTACTCAGAGATAATCTGGTGTAGTCATGTTTTTGTAATTAGCATCAGATAAAAGTGTAAATGTTAATGTACTTATTGTTTGCTGCTTGGTGTCGTGGCTACACTCAGATACAGTGTGTAATAGAAAAGTTTGTATTGATATCTGCGGCATTGACGCGGTGTGGCATTCATAGTTACAGAAATCTAGATCTTGATAAACACCATCTATATATCCTGTCAAAAAAGAGACAATTTTAGTTTGATTACAACTATCAGCGTTTACACCTTAACTGTATTTCAATTTAGCTTTTATATTAATGCATTATATTTTTTCATTGCATTAAGCAGACTCTACTTTTGGTGCACCATCAGCCATCTGCCTGCTGCTGCTGTGATTGTAATAAATGTCAATGTGCTTTTGAATGGAGTATTTTTCTTTGTAAAACTCCCAAACTGCTCAGTGGACAAGCACAAAGTAAAACACAGCCTTTGTCAGAGAAATAATGTATCATCAAAGCACCTTGGGTTTGAGTTGCCACCTACAAACGTAGCATAAAGGTGCAGATGGTCAGCAGGCAGCTGTGTCACCAAAGCTGCTGGAGTTGTTTCAGAGTGTTCAAACTGCCACAGAGCTGTGGATTAAACAAAATCTGAGAAGTTAACCTACAGTACTTGCTAAATGGTTGGCAAATGACCACAGTCAAATGGATATAGTGGATGACTTCAGTCTAAATGACCTTAGGATGGCGTGAGGAGACCAGTTATGTTACCATTACAAGGACCAATAGTGCCATGCTTACAAGACTGAGAAAAAAATAAGATATTAACTGAAACTTGCAAATGTTGCATTTGGATTACTGGACTTAAGTGAGTAATCCAATGATTTTGGAGTAACTGCACACATTTTGACCCTGACTGGACATTGCATCGCCTTGCTTTCATGGCTCCATTACAAAAGCCATTTACCATTTGCTAGATGGGGCACTTGATAAAGTATGGGATATAATTTAAGAGCATACCCACTTCTGTGGACAAAATGAAAAAAAAAAAAAAAAATCAAACCACACTGGAGTGATAACAAATCTTAAAGTCAAGAACATACTATACATGTCTTGGCATTTGTTTAATTCCAAAGTTAATTCAGGGGGAGCAGTTAGTTGGGATGGTTTTAGTTGCGTGACCTCAGATTTCATCTCTGCTTTTTGCAGATGATGTGTTTCTGTTGACTTCAGCCGGGGACTTCCAGCATGTGCTGGGGCAGTGCCACGTGGTCGAAAAGGGGTCAGCACCTCCAAGTCCAAGACCATGGTTCTCTGCTGCAAAACGGTGTAGTGCTCCCTTAGGGTGTCTTTTCCCCAAGTGAAGGAGTTCAAGTATCTCAGGGTTTTCACGAGTGAGGGTAGAATGGACTGTGAGATCGACAGACAAGTTGGTGAAGCATTGGCAGTATTGTGGACACTATAAGAGGGAGCTGAGCCGGAAGGCAAAACTGCCAATTTACCAGTTAATCTTCAATCCACCTTACACCTATGGTCATGAGCTCTGGGTAACGACTGAAAGAATGAGATTGCAAGTGCAAGCAGTTGAAATAAGATTCCTCAGGTGGTTGTCTGGGCTCAGCCTTAGAGTCAAGGTGAAGAGCTTGGACTTCAGGAAGGATTTTGAAGTAAAGCTGCTGCTCCTTTATGCTGATAGGAGCCAGTTGAGATGTTGTGGGCATCTGATCAGGATGCCTTCTGGTCGCCCCCATGTGGAGGTCTTCCAGGCCTGCCTTACTGGGAGGAGACCCTGGGGTAGACCCAGGACATGCTCAAATGATTTTTTATCTTATCTGGCCTGAAAACTGCTCGGAATCTCCCAAGTAGAGGTGGAAAATGATGATGGGGAGAGGTGTGTCAGGGCTGACCTGCTTAGCCTGCTACCACCGACCCTGTTCCAGTTAAGTGGACGAAAATGGATGGATTGTTAGAGTTGCTTCACATTCTTCATATGAAATGAAACATTTCCATTTTGAAATGATAATCAAAGGAATTCAAGCAAGGGATTGAAAATATAGATATATCTGCTCAATTGTTAACGATTGAAAAAATGCAATTAAATGCGATTTTAAGAATCAATCATGTGACAAATATTTCTACATTCAAATATTTATATAAGCTGGGGGTTTGGTAATTGCCTGTCATTTTAGAGAGAATCAAGATACAACTAGAAAAGCACTCAGAGAGCGCAGACCTCTGCCATCAGCCCTATCTCCCAATAGTGAAGAATCCTTTAAAAACATTCCTGGATCCAGAAGGTGATCCAGATGACTCCCAAAATCTAATTTGCTGATTACTCCCTCCCCGGTGGGATGGAGACACGGTGAGACAAAGCATTGGCTTCTCTTTGTGTGGATTGTCATGGCGGAAGCACCCATGGTCTCACCAGATGACTGGAAGTCATGACAGAGAGTGAATATTCCTCTATTCCTCCCAGCATTGTGAGTATTCGTGCTACAATTCACTGTCTTTCTCTCTGCTATGCTCCGACTCAACTCCTCGACCAGGCATGTGTCCTTCAAAGTCTATGAAGTCCAAAACTTTGAATATATTACTCATGTCCGCCATCTCCTGGTGTAAAGTGGTAACAGCGCAGACCTCTGCCATTAGCCCTATATCCAAATAGTACAAAATCCTTTAAAAAATTCCTAGATCCAGACAGTGATCCAGATCAGTCCCAAAATCTAATTAGTTCTTCCTTGTGCCATTTTTGACATTTCCTGAAAATTTCCTGAAAATCCATCCATTACTTTTTGAGTTATGTTGCTAACAAACAAACAAACGAACAAACGAACACACCCACCCGATCACGTAACCTCCTTGGCGGAGGTAAAAATGTACGTTAAATATAGGGTCAGCTCTGATGGCAGAGAGTTGTTCTACTTGGAGCTTGTGCTGTGTTCTATGGAGTGCCGTAAAGCTGGATTATTTAAACATCATTTTTCTTTTAACAAACAAGCACAGCAGCTTAAAGGGTAAAATCCTCATCTTTGAAAACATATATGACAGGTTGTTTTATATGCAAGTTTCCCTTGTACTACAAGCCCATGAAAGATCACAATAAAAGCCCTTGTCCTGTTTTTTTTTTTTTTTTTTTTTTTTTTTTGAAACAGTCAGGTAAAATGCTTTTTTTAGCCTGGTAAATAAAAATCTGTATGTACTCCTCACTTAATGATTCTCTTTGAGGTGATATTTTAAATAAAAGCAACCTTTGAACACAGCAGTCTTTGATCCTTTGTTTAGAGATCATAGAGCTGTTGTGTCTCAGTGCCTCTCTTCCTACACTTCTTGTTTGTGTTAAACTCTCTGAAAAAGGACACCTCTGCTCTCTGTCACCTTGTAAACCGGTGTCTGTGTTTTCAACAAAAAAATGCATTGTGTTATTTTGACACCTGGCTTAATATCAACCAGGCTGAATCTAATTCCAGCTGTGCGCCTCGTACCTTTCTCGCAGGTGTAAATTCCTCCTGTCAGAGCTTTTCGTGAGTGTGGAGGTGCAAATTTTATCAGGAGATCTAATTAGCGCGAGGACTGAGGCGAAGAAGTGACACACATTATTCAGCTTAACCTTTTGCTTTGATTTCCCTCAAGCCTGTTCTGTGGTATTCATGGGAAAACAACAGTTTGTTTGCCCCTGTGGTTCTGAACTTTTTTCATATCTGTGTTTTTGTTTTTGTGTCATCAAGTTTTAATGGCTTCCAGTTGTTGCTCACTGTAATTGTTTTACAGAGAACTCTCTCAATTATCCTGTCTTTGGAATCAGGCTGATAACATATTCTGTGGTACTTCTTGGCAGCCCACATTTTAAGTAAAGATATGTAACTTTTCCAACTTTAAAGAGTAGTTTCAAAGCCAATCTAACACTGCAGCAACTTTCATTTGAGAAAATGGCATCTATTCCATTTCCACAGAGTGCTACGTTCACTTGCTTTCAGCACAATGTAGCAGGCTGGCTCACATGTAAATACATACATGCACATTCAGTATGCCCGAGACTAAAACTAAGGATATTTTGTTTTTTGAGTGCAGAATTTACTTTTACTTTTTTTATTTTTGTATTTTTTGTAAAGCTTATTTTTTCATTTAATTGTATTTAAAATTATTTTTACCTTTAAGTTTTAGTCATTTAGTTAGTTTTAGTTAACTATAATACCTTTGGTACACACACCAGCCTTCAGCTAAAAAGAAGCCAGTTACCCTATCAGCTATGTTTGATATGATGGGTGAGGATAAGAAACAGGAGGGAACAAAACAGTTGAAGCCAAAAGGAGAAAAATAAAGTCTCAGAGCAACAAGCCAGACCAAAAGGAACAATCTAATAACAGTGTGCACATCCCTGCGGACATAATTCACAACAGATCGTTACATAATATTTGGCTGCTATGTCGGTGTCATCATCATCTTGTGTTTTACCAGGAGCAGAACGTCAACTAACTTTAGTTAACATTCAGAAACATAAATAGTCATTCTTATGCCAAAAAAGTTATCTTTTTTTATTGATAAACTTCATTGTTAACTCTATAAAAGTGTAACCTTGCAACCTAAGGCAAAGTTCAGTCAAAGTTGCATGTGTTTTAGCCATGTAGGGCACAGGATTCACAGAAGGGCCCAACAAGCCACAATCGGGCTCGACAGCTCGACAGCTCGACAGCTAAGGTATAGCTTGACAGCATTTCTTTTTTCTGGGCCTTTTCACCCCTTGTGAGATGCATGGACACCACTGGTGGTTTTCCAGGCCTTGGGGCATACACAGGAGCTTGTGGCAACCCTACTACCCGCCTGAACCACCCTAGGCCATGCTTGTTTGTTACATCCACCTCAAACTCCACCCTAAAGGTGTGGACTTTTATTTATTTTTTCAACAGAGTATTTCCACATGCCTTTGGTATTACTCAAAGACATCTAGACCATGACAGGGGTTGTGTCAATTTTCTTTCCTTCCTGAGCCAGGCTATAGACGTCATGGCAGCAGTTCAATATGCACACATATGCTCTGCATGCAACAAGTTTGCAAAAAATAGAAGAGCTGTAGACACTAGCATAGAAATATTTGAACACGATCTGGTATTTTTTACTATACATTGTCAGTAAGGATGATTCTTTGGCTTCCCATGATGCCATCCTCTGTTTGCATGTAGTCTATGAGAGGAAGGCAACAGCACCATGCAAGTTTTACAACAATGCACTTGTGCTAAAGACCCCTTCAGTAGGTGTCTGACTGCACCAAACCAGAGTCCTAAATATTGTTGCAGTAAACAGTCCAATCTCTGCTAGTTTAGTGATCAATAGTACGCTTCAGTGAGTACCGGAGCGAGAAAAACTTCCTTCATGTTGCTGTGACATTAATAGCATCTGATTTTTAGCCCTGACTATTCCGTGACAGCCATAGTCTGGAGCATCCTTTCGTAAGTTTCTTTTTTTCCTGACTCTAAACAACTCTGTGTCTTTACACCCCCACTAATGTCACTGATGTAGTGTTTGTTTCTTAAAGACGAATATCCTAAAAATCAATTTACCAGGCCTTTCTCTTCTCCCACAGTTACATCCTTCTTTCATTGATACTCTGGCCTATTTCATTTACTTTAAAAAATTACAAGCTGAAACATTAAGGAAATTATAGGTTTCCGAGCACAATGAAAAAAATACCTGAAAACTTCTTACAGGGGAAATAGATAGGAATAGAAGAAATGAAAGCAATGCTATTTTTTAGCTATCATCTGAAACGTTTCCACAAAAACCTCCTACAAAATGCAGCCCACATGTTGAGGAGATTGTCTCACCTCCTCGGAGAAAAGAAAGTGTCAAAAAGAGAGTAGACACAAACGTGCTTCACTGTAGCTCTAAAATCTCCGTCCTGAGGCGTACAGGTTAAAGATACATAGGAACACCTATGTATAAAAATAAATTCAATGGGAAAATTAAAAGTGTTTTAAACACTTGCTAATTTACTTTCATAGCTTTAAAAGCCCAGCATCACTGGGAATTTTGTTGGAGTTGGTTGGTCAACTCTCCATGTTTACTAAGCAGTGAAATTAGCCAGTTTGGCCAAATATGACCCTTGAGGTATCCAGTGTCCTCTAGCTTATTTTTTACTTTACGCTTAAAGTCAGATGAGCAAAAGTTGACTTTTATAGTCTCATTTATTCTTCCTTTATGAGAACAGATGAATATTTTTAAACATAACCATCATCATCCTAAAAGACATTCTTTACATTTGGATGGACATGAAAAATTCATCCACTAGAGGGCACAGTCTTGTAAAGAGCTTCACTTTTCCCCAAAAGCAGGGATAGGGCAATGTTTACCTTTATGTAACATCCCCTCTACTTTAAAACAAAGTCTGTAAAGATACAAGAAGTGAGGAGACCAATTGCTGGAGTTTTGGGGGAGGAATGTTGTCTCATTCTGGTCTGATGTAGGATTCTACTTCTTGTCTTTCTGCTCTAAAACCTCTTCATAGTTTTCAGCATTGATAGTGTCTTTCCAGATGTGTAAGCTGCCCACACCATAGGCACCAATGCAACCCCATACCATCAGAGATGCAGGCTTTGATGAATCTGACCACAGAACAGTTTTCTATTTTGCCCCAGTCCATTTTAAATGAGCTTTGCCCCACTTCTGTATCATTTTATGACAACACAGCAAACTGTGTGTTCTCCAGGCTTTTTGTTGCATGTGATGATAAAATGTTATGTCTTACATGTTTTTTTTTTTTTTTAGTTTTATAACTGATATTTGTGATTGATGATGGACGTCTTTGACCTTTTTATACCAACAAAGTCAACTATTTCTTTTGCATATACATTTTCCCTTTGTTTGTGGTTGTTGCTCTACCAGTCTTAGGATCTGTGAAAATGACTGTGTTCATTTTTGTGCAGAATCATCCGATAACCCTATTTTTATTTTGCTGTTTTGTTGAATCATCTTTATGATGGATCACTTCATCATGCATATCATTTTGTTTTAAAGCATTTTAATAAAAAGAAATATTACATTTCCTCCAAAGCAGTCATCTCAGTAATTGTAGACCGTGAATCTCTGGCTGTAATTCTCTGTGTTTAAAAAATAATAATAATAAAAAAAAAAACTCTGGGCAGCTTATTCTGAACTTGCCATAAAATGGTTATTTTTCTTTTTGAGATGTGCTCTCAGAAACAAACCATTCTGCTGCCATTAAAATGTCTAAATTTACATTTAATGACAGCTTTGAGTTCACTGCCACATCACTCCCTCTCAGTGTTGTTGCTACAAGTATGTGCTAATGTTGTCTGACTTTGTACCAGCCTGCAGGGCATGCATAAGGTACTCCAATTATTTCTGTGCTCAGCTTTCTCTTACAGAGCGAAGGGGGGAATAATTATGATGTTTTAATGAATCTATTCTACTCCTCCTGGGGAAAAAAGGAGCACTTTGGGAAGAGCTGCAGAGGCAGCCACTGAACATAAACATTTGATGCAACAATAAGAGGATTTATCAAACATATGCATGCATCTCTTCTTTAAGAGTAAAGCCTTGCTCATGTAGTCATGGGCAGATTTTATACTTAGGGCATCTGCTCTGTGCAGAGAAAGCACAGACAAAGAGAGACAAAAACGAGCACTCTTTTCTGGATCACAATCGGAACAAGCATCCAGTTATTATGAGGTCAAAGGTCAGAGCATTCAGACAGAAATGGCTGGTTAAAAAAAGAGAGATAAAGAACCGGCAGACAACAAAATGAGAAATAAACAAAACAGTCAAAAGATCTTTGAATGTCACAGTAAACTTGGAGGCAGAGGCAGACTTCTCTCAGTTGGACGCAGTCGAGTGTGTCTCATCCCAAACACAGTAATTACAGTTTTTCTTCTCAGGGCTCATGGGGACGAGAAAGATGAGACTGTTTATAGCTTTTAAGTCCCTAAATGCCATGAACTTTGATCAAACTGAGCTTATGCATACAAAAAAGAAAGGGTGTCCCTGAAGAACCTCAAATAATACTTTGTTTTAATTGTCAATGAAGCTTTAAGTAGCAGATAATGGTGAAAAATGGCAGGAATGCTTCAATGTTTGCTGAACTTTTTTGCTTACTTGATTGCATGTTAGATTTCAGTTTCTGATTTGCAGCCTTGCATGGTTTAAAGTCCTCTCTTTATCATACATTTGGTGTAAAAGATGCACTTTTAGTACCTAATTATTTTATCTAAAAAATTGGCTGTATCCATAGTAGTACACCAATATAGCACAGCCACCGACATCATTTATTGCACTAAACCTGATATTGGTTGCACCAGCTCTGCAAGCATTCAACCGTAGCCTAGTTTGAACGCAAATTACTTAGAACAGAGTATACGCTCTGCTTACTTTTAAGGTGTTGCACCAGCGCAGATAGCTTCAACATTTAGTTGTAACTCAGGTCAGCAGTGTGTTCTCCATCATCAATAACCCTGCTGTTTTCCATGATCAGAGAAGATTTCTGCTGACCATTGTGAAATTATCCTGTGTTATTAGTGATTTTATTATTTATTTTATACTGGCTCTAGATTTAGGCCTTAGGTTTTGCAAAAATGTTTCAGCATATTTTTCATACGCTTTTGGCACTGTTTGAGGATTAACAGCAGTTAGCATATTCATCATTGGCTGGTAGCCTGTTTGGAGACAATGAGTGTGTTGACATGGGCTTTAGTATAAGTCATGAACCAGTTTTGATAATATTCAGGATACTGTGTTTATTCCTATCCCTGTGTATCTGAGAAAGCAACCTCATACCATCAGAGATGCAGCCTTTGATGAATGTGACCACAGAAAAGTTTTGAATTTTGCATTCAATCCATTTTAAATGAGTTTGTCCCAGAGAAGAGGGTGGCATTTCTAGATGTTGTTTGCAAAGGCTCCTTCATTGCATGAAGAGGAAGCAGGAAGAGCTTCCACTTGCATTTGTGCATGGAATTGCAAACTAACATAAAATGATATGTAGAAGTGTTCCCAGCTGCAGTGATTTTACCGTACAGAATCGTGCCTGTTTTTACTGCAGTGCTGCACGAGGGCCAGAGGATCACGAGGATCCAATACTGAACTTTGGGCTTGTCCCTTCCTCACAGAGATTTCTCCAGATTCTCTGAATGTTTTGATGGTATTCTTTTGAAAAATTTCCATAATTTTTAGATGCAGTTTCTCATAGAATAGTGAACCTCTGCCCATCTTTACTTCTGCTAGGCTCTGCCTCTCTATAATGCTTCTTTCATACCCAGTCACTTAACCCAATCAATTGCAAAATGCTCCTTCAGCTGTTTTTCATTATCACTGCTTACTTCTTCAGGCTTGTGTTGGACTGTCCCTACTTTATTGAGCTATTTTGCTGTCATCAACTTCAAAATGAGGTAATATTTTTCATGAAATGGTAAAATGTCTCAGTTTTAACATCTGATATCTTGTTTATTCTCTATTGTGAATAAAATATCTTTAAATAAACGTGCGATAATTACATTTACCTTGTTCCAACAATGTTCAAATCCTTATGAATATTAGGTGATTAAAAATATCAATCACTGAGAAAGTTTAGCTAAGAGTCCAAGACAGAGCTCAGAAATCTTGCTAGTAAATAGATTCTCTAAATAACTGACCTGGAAACACTTTAAGAATAAAAGTATTATGTGAAAACAAAGGTAGCTCAAGCATTTACTTTGAAAAGAACACCATAACAGGAACAATATCTACATGTCAGGTGTGGGACGTCCTAGCAGACTTAGCAGGATGCCTACCACAGCGCCGTTTGTTCATCTACAGCTCACAGAGCTCTGAGCCAAGGTTATAATGGTTTGGGAATTTTCATTAGTTTATTATTTTCATTTTATTCACCTGTTGTTTATTTACCTTTTGTTTTAGATTTCAGTTTAGTTTTGGTATTTTTTCTGCTGGTTTCTTTGTTTAGTTTATTGTAATTTTGAAAAAAAAATACTTTGTTTCAGTTTTAGTTTTAGTTTTTTGGCAGTATGGGACACATGTCAGGGGCCAGACCCAAAAGGACTCATCACTTTTCATTTTATTTATTCAATTTTGAAGTTTGTATACAATTCAAGACATAAAATGAACCACTGTGTGAAGTCCTCTGCAATTGAATCAGGCCACTTTACTCTCTGGGCCTGGGTGTTCATGTCAGACAGTCTGCTGCTGTCAAAGACTAAAACTAAGGAGATTTTGTTTCTAATTTTATTTTATTTTAGTTCGTTTTGTCAGCACAGAATTCAGTTTTAGTTTTAATTTTTCTCGTAAAAATCAATTTAATGATTTTACCTTTTAGTTTTAGTTATTTAGTTTGTTGTAGTTAACTATAACTACCTTGCTCTGAACTCCCAGTAACTTAGCAGCAGTTGTTATCTGTCTCCAGAGTAAACTATATTCATGGTTCAATAATAGCTGAAAATCCAATTGTTCAGTTCACTGTTCTTCTAAACATGAGCACATTTAGATACAACACTGCGGTCAGGTCACTCTGGACCACTGACTGATCTGCTGCAGACACAGCAGTCTGGTTGTCACTCTCTCTCTGTGGACAGAAGCAGACCAGCTGTCCTTCAACCACACATCCAGCATATTTCAAGTTAAATTAACAGTTAAATCAAAGTCGCGTCTGCGCAGGTAGTCTGCAGCTGTCAGGAAACAGGATATGGTGTATAAATAGCACAGTATCCTGTTTTCTTTCAGAGTTCTCCAGGTTGCAAAACCAGATTTCTCAAAACTGGGATACCGGCATATCCTTGTTTCTGATGTAAACATGCAAAAACAGAAACCGTAACTTGTGCAACAATATTTTTGGCCAGTTTGAATCTAGAGCTCTGCTAGTTAAGATCAACCTTACATGTGCAACCAAACGATGAAATGACTTAACCAGTTTCAACTGAGAGTTTAGAGTGGATTTTAAACCATGACTCAAGATAGAACTTAGTTGGTGCAACGGGTTACTGATTATTTTGGAAGTTTGTCGCTACTCTTCATGCGTGCCAAGTTTTTCTTCACTGCTCAAAATGTGTTCCTCATCAGGTCATAATCCTGAACATGGTGGTATATTGATAGGTGAATAAACCTTGTTGAGTGCTGTTTTGATTGAAAAGACTCCCCAAATAAGGATAGCGTAGCATTTGTGAGCAGAGTGGTCTGAAGACTGTGGGTCCGTACTTCACCACTATCTCTGTTGGCTGAGAGCTCAAACGCTGTACAGAAACTAGAAAGACTGTAAACACCACATGCTGAAAACTGTCTTAAAGAGCTATACTTAGGGAGAAAGTTTGAAATAGTTTCTCTTTTTCCTATCTCAGCCTCTGCTTCACCTGTGCACCTTCACCTGTACTCTGCAACAGCAGTGAGGAAACATCACAGTTTGTAGTGAGCCTCAGCTCCTGCTAAAAAGAACAGTTGAAACCCCTTGAAGGCATCACACTCCTCAGTTTTATGTTTTAATCTCTTAAAAAAGTGTTTGCTGCAGGACACAGATGGCCTGACGGTTAGGTCGACCCTCATTATGTGGTCGGCCTGTGTTAAAGTCTGAAGTCCTTTCCCACCTTCTTAGCCCTGTTTGACTGTCATCCTCCATGATAAACTCATAAAAGTCCCGAATATGAAATAAAAAAGGAAAAGTGTGCTGTTATATGTTCGATTTGGAAGATGCATGTTGCAGTGTCACTTTTTTGACAGTTTCCTGTGTAAGCATAGCTTATAATACATTTTCTTAAATTCCTGCTACATGTAATTTATTATTCTTTTCTTTAGCAGACAGTTGTTTGAATAGACTCTAGATGTAGGAGTTTGAAAATGTGTAATGGTGAGTTTTCTATCCATGGATATATATTTATGTGTCATGTATTGTGAGGGGTGGGGGTACAAAATATTCATTTTTAAAAGGTGGGCTGATCAGAAAAAGTCAAAGAACCACTGAACTAGCTGTTAGATAACCTGATTCAGTAGAAGCAGTATGGCAGTCCAGAGATAAACATCTTTCACGGTGTAAAAGACGCACAAATTAGACCCAGGTAATTTCACCATTTCATAATGTGGTAATAGGTGTGCCTTTGTCACGTAATCTCATAATAGAGATTCTTATCAAATGCTATTAACGCTAATTATGCTATTTATAGCTACGCAATTAGGTACATCCTTGAGGCTCACTTTCAGGACTGTGAACTGATTTCAACTTTAGATGAAGAAGGTGGACACGAGCAGAATAAACATAATACTGCAGCTGCTACAAGATGCATGAAAACTATGGGTGTCACGGTTCACATCAGGTCATGGTGCTGTTTGTAACCTGGTTTTAGGGTCACGGTTACGTAAGGGTTTGGTTAAAAGCAACAAAAAGTCCATAAAAGGATGCACAGTGAAAGGTTTCCCTTATTGATTTTAAGCAGAAATTAATGAAAGTTTCAGTGTGTTCCATGGCTGGTACAGCCTGTAGTGCAACAATTTAACAAAAAAGAGAAAACAAACCAAATTTGATTAATTGGAAAGCTGAAAAAATATATCATTCAGAATATTAGACAGAGAAAAATAAATGCCTTAATGAATACAATATCATTTGTATGATTTAGGAGATGTGTGGTCACAATGCTTTATTCATTAAACTGGATGTACATCAGGGCTAGCAGCTCATCTGCCATTGGATTTCATTTGAATTAAATGTAAACATTATATTAAATATGTAATACATAAAATATTATGTATTTTAGGCCTTCCTACACAATACTCATAGTATTCTATAAATGAAATAGATTCTGTAAATCTATGAGCAGGCCTTTAACACTTAAATGTTGCTCCAGTGCAAACAAGAGTCTGACTCTTTATCTTTTTAGCTAACTGTTTGATGTTACGCTAATGACATGAACGTAAGGAGCCCTATTGTCAGCTTTTTGCTATGCAGTTGTTTTAAAAGCACCTAAACGAGACATCGAATAGCTTTAGCATGATAAATTTGTCATGTTGGAGCTCAGGTATTCCTATAAGCCTGTTAGGCTTTTTATGCTGCTGGTGGAGTGAAAGCGAAGTTTCGTCATTTGCTAACATTGTCTGATTCGTATAATGTAATTTAACAACCCACTGTCATCCTAAGAGCGGGCTAGCCAGCTAGCCTCTATGCTAACTTGTTGTGTTTTGCACCCTTCAGACAAGTTGGTGACAAGTGTGTAAGTATTTGCTGTTATGGCTGTTTGTTGCACTTTTAGCATGCAGGTTCAATAAGTTTGTTGTTCAGTGTTGGCACTGTGGATAAGGTAGTTTGTTCTGGTCGCGAGTGAATGCAGAGAGATTACGGTGGATGACTCAGATTTGTTTTTGCGGTTAGCAGCTGAGGTGCTTCTTCTCATGGCTGAGGCTCATGTGGATGGTGCCGTTTTTAACTGAACGGATAACCAGAACCAGCTGACAGCTGTCTACTTCGCTATCTGCCTATATTGCTCACTCTGCCATCTGGTGGAGGATCCATGTAAAACCGTTTAATCCTCTCATTCTGTTAACTTGTTCCTGAGCCACATTTGACAAACAATTGGTACTGATTGCCAAAAAATGTTGGCATCATGTCATTAAAAATAAAAAACACCAGAAAATACCAAACACATTAGAAGACAGAGTATGTGCAATTTGAGGGTTCTATTGCTGCACATTAGCACATGCCCTTGAGCTTCAGTAATGTCTTTCACCTTCCTGCCTTTTTTAAAATCGGTACAGAAAAGTTGCTGAACATCTTTTGTGCGGCCTCGCTTCAGAAACTGATATTTGATGAGCCTAAGATTAATAAACATATTTGACGCCTTTTCATTAACATATGGCCCTAAGAATCTCAAGTTCTACCACATGCACAGAAGTGGATATATTATTATTGTTCCTCTGTTGTTGTTGTCTGTCAGTGGTTAATATTGTCCTTCGACTCCATGCACAAAACCATGATATTAAACCGTGACACATACTGTTACATCAGGTTAGATTCGGTTTTAGTGCCGCTTACATTTACTTAGGAGCAACTGTCATGGTCACAGAGACAGGTATCACAGACAGGCTGCTGACTCTGAAGAGATAATCGAGATGTGGGGTAATTGCAGAGCAGAATTATTGATTCATGTCCGGGGCCAGAGAATCCGTCAAGCCTTACCTGGTTTGAAAAGATCACAAAGTTCTTTAAAGGTTATCTCAATTTGTTGGCAGGTGTCTCAGGAGCGTGCAGGCGCTCAACTCCCCCGCCTTCAATCTAAACCGTCACTCATATTTCAATCCAATTCTAACTTTCAAACTTCTCCCCTCCACAATGACAGCCCTTTGAGAATGACTTTAAAAAGAGGCTGAACTTTGAGCCTGGCTAGTCAAATCAATCTAGTCACGGTGGAGAGACGGAGCGGTTCATTACTGGGAGGGCTGAGGAGCTCTGCGATCAGCTCTCTAATATCACTGTGATCCTCTTCTCTTTTCTTACCTAATTGAATTCTCCAGGAGAGATGCCCCTCAGCTGCAGATTTATCATATCCTGAAATTGGAGGAGACTAGCTCCATGAAGGACGTGCGCAGAACATTTAATTCACTCCTCGTGCTGTAAGCCGGGAGCTGTGGTCTGTGCCAGGACTTGACTGATCCCGCTGCGGACGATGGCCTTCAGGGAGGTGTCTTTATTCGGCGCTGCGGAGACGAACAGCAGCAGCAGGAGGTGTGCGCGTCCCGTATCAAATATGCTGCCTGTCATGTACAGTATGACCACCATTCACAACAGATGGCATCCTAATCTGTAATCAAAGCTCCTTAAATGCGGCTCACTGCACAATATTTCTCTCTCTACTCCAAATTTTCTTCCTCTCCACCTCTAACTTTCTATTGCCTCGCGGTAATAGACAATTAGCACTTCCTTCTCCTTTCTTCTGAACGCTGTAGTAATGAACGGGTTTGACATCACAGATAAGACAACGGGGAGGATTGTTTTCAGCGACACCTCATCAGGAAGGTGGTCCGATGTAGGACATGGTGTCTTGTTAACATAAAGATGCAGCGCTGATAAGTGTGTGAATAATAAAGAGGAGATAGCGGTGGAGGACAGTGGTACGTGCTGTGGGAGGAGGAAATACTTAAACTTCCTTTTCTGGTTATTTAATGCTTTTATCTTGAGAAAAATGGCCCTAATTTGGTAATCTACATTTTTTTTTTTTTGAGGATCACATAATCTAGCTCACATTTACCCAAGCTGTTTGAAGAAAAGTGAGATTGGATCAATCTGATCCAGACAGACTTCTAAAGATTACCAAATCCAGATTAGCACTGTTTATAATAAGCTTTACAGTCTTTGTCCACACGGGGTGCCAAAGCCCACAAATATATATCCAACAGATACATTACTGTAATTTAGATTAGATATATCAATTAATGTTTAATACTGATGATTTCTGGTAAAATGCAGTGAGGAAAAACATTCACAGCCCTAATATGTATTTTATTTATTTATCCTAATATGTATTTTTATGTCACGAGGGCTGCGAGTAAATCCTATGTTAGATAATACATGGACATTTCAAGGCTGTAGGAGCTAAATTTGTTCATGGAAAGTAGATTATTTTCAGCAGATATCCCAGTTATCAGTAAAATTGTTCTTAACCTTCCTCCTGCAAAATGTGCACTACACTGATCACCATGAGAAATTTTAGGAAAAGAGTATTTAGTTAGCTGGAATCCAGTGAGTAATATGTCCCTCTTTGTCATCTGGGCTGGGAAGGGACATTTAGGCATCACATCTATAAAGGTTGTACTACATTTTTACAGCATTCCCTTGCAAGTTCTTCTTTTCCTTTGTTTGGATACTGTTTTATAATACAATCTGTTCCATTTATTTAGTCCTATGCTTTTGAATATTTGTCTCCCATGGATCTGGGGCTTATTTAATTATTCGGTCACCTATATGTGCCCTCATTTCCTCTCCAGCCTATATCCAGCCATATCCTTTATAGTGTAATATTTCCTGGTGTTTTCTGTCATTTTCCCTCCATGATTAGAATCTTTCATTCTGTGTACAGCCTCCACTTTTTCCCTTTCATCCCATTCTGCTCTGTCCTACTTCTCCTCAACCTACAATGCATCCATATTTCATGCAATCAGAAATATATACACTTTACATTTACAGCCTGAGTTTAAAAAAAGAGTGCATGTGCAGGGGCGATCAGCGGGATATCATTCCAATAATTATGCCTGTCTCCAGATGGGATGTATTTCAAGTACACTGCGTATCTCTGCGCTTAAGCTCTCCTACATTTGCATGCATATGGCTATTCTGGCAGAAATCCAGAGCTATACGATCACTTATTTGATTAAACATTATCACGCTCAGCAGGACAGTGCAGCTCCAAGAAGAGTTAAAGTATAACTGCTGACTGCAGCAGAAAGCTGGGAGTCACACAGAGGTTTTGTTTTGGTCATAAATGGATGATCTCAGGATGGTAGTTTTTCATAAACCAAAAAATTTGCTAAGCGGCACTTATTATTTATCTAATTTAAAAAAGATGTAAGTAACGACACTTTGAGTGGTGCATTCAGTCTTACATCTATATTTCTCTCTTTTTTAGATAATCTCTGCAATCAATTCAGTTTTTTCTACTTCTGACTCAAGTGTTAAAAAAACTCTTCAATGAGCAATCCAAATGGAGATATTCTTTCATAAATCTGAATGAAATACTTTGAGCAGAATTTGCACATCATCTTAAAAACATAAATGTAGTTATTGACTTACTGCTCAGCAATTTTATCTATGGAAGAAATGTCTTTTTGAGTAAAAGGAGATGCTTGTGGCAATGACAATCACTAATTCTTAGTTAAAGAACCTCACAAAAGAGGGTCTGATTTTGTGTACTGAATGTCAGCACTACTTTGATTTTGTCATCGGCATTAGGCTACATGCCAAAGGTACTTACAACTTTGAGTGTATTACAGCTTTTATTAAAGTGTTATAGAAGGAGCAAAGCCACCCATCCATCATCTACACTGCATATCCTGTTTGGAGGTCTGTAGCGGTTGACTCTGCAGAAAGTTGGCGACCCCTGCGCACTATGGCCTCAGCATCTTCTGACCCTACTCCGTCATTTTACGTGGCCCACCACAGGCAGTGTGTCGAGAGCTTCATGGAATGGGTTTCCATGGCTGAGCAGCTGCATCCAAGCCATGCATCACCAAGTGCAATGCAAAGCATTGCATGCAGCGGTGTAAAGCATGCCACCATTGTACTCTAGAGCAGTGGAGACATGTTCTCTGGAGTGACGAATCATGCTTCTCCATCTGGCAAATTGATGAACGAGTCTGGGTTTGGTGATTGCCAGGAGAATGGTACTTGTCTGACTGCACTGTGCCAAGTGTAAAATTTGGTGGAGGGGGGATTATGGTGTGGGGCTGTTTTTCAGGAGCTGGACTTGGCCCTTAGTTCCAGTGAAAGGAACTCTGAATGCTTCAGCAAATCAAGAGATTGTGGACAGTTCCATGCTCTCAACTTTGTGGGAACAGTTTGGGGATGGCCCCTTCCTGTTCCAACATGACTGTGCACCAGTGCACAAAGCAAGGTCCATAAAGACATGGATGAGAGAGTTTGGTGTTGGTGAATTTGACTGGCCTGCAAAGAGTCCTGACCTCAACCCGAGAGAACACCTTTGGGATGAATTAGAGCAGAGACTGAGAGCAAGGCCTTCTTGTCCAACATCAGTGTGTGACCTCACAAATGCACTTCTGGAAGAATGGTCAAAAATTCCCATAAACAAACTCCTAAACCTTGTGGAAAGCCTTCCCAGAAGAGTTGAAGCTGTTATGCCGTCATTTTAAACCCTATGGATTAAGAATGGGATATCACTTAAGTTCATATGTGAGTCAAGGCAGGTGACCAAATACTTTTGGCAATATAGTGTATATTTTTTATGTCAGTGCATATCATCTTTCCAATCAAACAGTTTGAGATATTTCACCCCTGCTGGATATTCTACAGTCAACTGTAAGTGATATTATACAAAAGTGGAAGTGTTCAGGAACAACAGCAACTCACCCACGAACAAGAAGATAGCATATAATCACAGAGTGTGGTCAACAACTGCTAAGGCACATGGTGCGTAAACGTTGCCAATGCTCTAATGACTTCATAGCTGAAGAGTTCTGAACTTTCACTGACATTAATGTAAGTACAAAAACTGTGCAGTGGGAGCTTCATGGAATGGGTTTCGATGGCTCGGCATCTTCACATTCCCACGTCAGATGCCAAGTGTTGGATGGAGTGGTGTAAAGCACACTGACACTGGACTTTGAAGCAATGGAAACACATTCTGTAGAGTGATGAATCACGGTTCTCTGTTCGGCAGTCAGATGGGGGAGTCTGTGTTTGGCAGATGTTGGGAGAACATTACCTGCCTGACTGCATTGTTCCATCTGTGAAGTTTTGGGGAGGGATAACGGTATGAGGCTGCTTTTTTTTCAGGGTTTGGACTAGACACCTTACCATGCTTCGGCATACTAATACATTTTGGACGGTGCAATGTTTCAAACTTTGTGGCAACAGTTCGGGGAAAGCCCTTTTCTATTCTAACATGACTGTGCCGCAGTGCACAAAGGAAGGACTATAAAGACATGGCTTGAGGAGTTTGAAGAACATTACTGACCTGCACAGAGCCCTGACCTCAACTCCTGTGAGCACCTCTTGAATGAAGTGGAACAGAGATTGCTTGCCAGGCCTTCACATACAGCACCAGTGCCTGGACTCATAAATGCTCTACAGAATGAATGGTCACAGATTCCCTCAAAAACACTCCAAAATCTTGTGGAAAGCCTTTCAAGAAGAGTGGAGGCTGCAAAGGGGGAGCCAAGTCCAAATTAAAGTATATTTCAATATAATGTCATTGCAGTCCCTGTTGGTGTCTGTCATTTATTTGAGTAGTGACCAAGTTTCCATTAAGTTAGCGCCCCAGATGGTCGTGGTATTTGTAGATGATGGTCTTGTTACCAGGCGTTACCAGCGCAGCCATTGTTTATTGAAAAGTTTATGACTACAGCAATATCCTTTAGTGAGAAATAGTGAGAAATATACTAGTGAGAAATATGTTTCCTTCATTCAGATGCCATGGTATCAGGAGGATAAACACCTTAAAGCTGCCTTTTATCAGTCATTTCTGGATGATATGGGAGCCAGTGTGGTCACTTAGGCCATGAAAACATGACAGACTGGTAAAGTGTTATAGAGACATTTATTGAATAGATGAATGACTCACATACACAACATCTTTTTAAAGATGTTTGAGCATCTAATGGTGTAATGATGAGTATGTGTTGACAGTGTTTATTCTGCACAGATGGAGGTGAACAGCGTTATAAGTGCTCTGGTTTAAGTGCGGATCCATTGCCTTCAGAGCTAATGTCGAGTAAAACTCCAGTATGGAGCTGAATCTGGGAGGATCATAGCCTGATGACACTTGGCAAACTGGCACACTAATTATAGTCATTTTCATTTTGGGCAGAAACGCCTCAGCTTAGTCATGTGCAAAGCGTTGATACCTTTCAGAACACGGACCAATGCTCCCATGACGTTTAGCCCTGCCAAATCTCTGCTGCGGATTGGCTGAGCCTGTAGCGAACAGTAACACTCAGAGGTTTAGGTAGTTTCTACGCAGCACTGATCGGCAAACCGGTGACACAGAACAGACCGGGGGCAGCCATGGGACCGCAGCCTGGCGGTTAGTATTAGCAGAGTTAAAGTACTCAGAGCAAATGGCACTGGCACGGGTTCAGAGTGACATAACCCTCACATATACAGGAAGTGGCTTAATGGTAAACTGCCTCTCTGTTCACACTCTTTATCAAGCAGCAGAGTTTACAGTTCAGTTTTAACACAATAAAATAATCACATCACACTGGAGCCCTGAACAAATGTTTAATATCAGATTTTACAGTTCAGTGGGTTGACAAAATGCAGTTAGAGGGCTGGAGTGTAGCACTAGTTGATTTGAAAATAAGGCTTTTAAACACATGCACATACTCCAAATAGTTATTGAAGAAATCAGGTCTGGGACCTGGGTTGGAACTCATGATCATCCAAGATTATTGGGTTATGTGAGAGGTTTATAGAGTAAATGAAACTGTGTATTTCTGTCAAGCAGAGTATGGTACACAATTATTTTTGTTTCTGCAGTCAAAAGCAGCGAAAGACACTAAAACGTTTGATCCATTGTTGGGATCCTTTTGTTGGGGTGCCAAGCATACCTATCTGGACCTAAAGCCAGATTCACTGCAAACAGTTGATGGTCTAAAGCAGGGGTTCACAGCCCAGGACCCCACAATAAAGATACCTGAGACCGGGGACCTCCACTGTACCTGAAGGTGGTTGAACACAGCCATGCACATTCAGGAATAGTCATGTTGAGACAAGGCTGTCCATGACGGGGGACACAGGGGAGTGCTTTCTGGGGCTCAGCCAAACTGGGAGCCCTTTAAGGTCAACAAAACCAGGGTCCATTGTAAAGTTAAGCTGTGAAATCCATATTTGATAGATAAAAGAACCACTCTAATCAAAGAAATAAATAACTTTTTTAATCATTCGTTTAGTAAATAGCTTTCCTAAAAATGTAAATTCTTTTTGTTAAAAAATAATTAAAATTGATAAAAAATTGCTAGAAAGGATTAGAAATGGCAAAAAATGGTGTAAAGGTGCTGAAATGGACTTTAAAAGAAGTAGAAATGGGTTAGAAGTGGCAAAAATTAGATAAGGATGGCAAAAAATGGAAAAAAAAAGTGGTGAAAAGGAGTTAAAAAGTGGCTAAATTGTTTTAATTTGGCAAAAATGGGTGGGAAATTTGTTGAAATGGGAAGAAAAATTGATAAAAACTGGCAAAAAAGTGCTAACTGAAAAAAAATAGGCAGATAATGGCAGAAATTGGTTAAACTGGCAAAAATGGGCATGTAAGATAGTGAAATGTGGATAAATTGGGAGTAAAAAGTGGTAATAGTGGCAATAATGGGTCAACAGAGGCAACATCAGGCTTGAGTGGCATGAGCTGGTTTAGAAGTGGCAAAAACAGGTGGGCAAAAAGTGGTGGAAAGAGTTTAAAATGGACAAAAACAGGTGTTAAATAGCAAAAATATGTGACCAAAGCTGGTAAAAACTCCTGCAAGTCGTCTGAGGTCATTTTTGAGTTTTTAAGTCCACCCAAACCAAGCTTCTGAATCGGACTGGTGACGATCATCAAAATATTCCCATAGGAAATCCACCGTCATCAAACTTGCCCTGTCGACTGATCCTGAAGTTGTCCGAAGTCTGTTGATAGTTATTGCTGCTTCTTCATCGTCACTTTTCTTCGCTGCAGGGTGCATCTTGAGGCTCGTTGTTAAAGGTGGTAACTAGAAACAGCTGTATACGTGCCGAGGGGGGTGGTGTTTGAGCCATGCGGTTTTTGTTATTGTCCAACTTAATGGGCGAAACTGGGAACAATGGGAGACTGAGTGGCCAATTATCACCCCGCAGTTTCGCTTTCCCCTCCCCTCAATATCGTTGCAGCAACTGTGAGAATAGGGCATTTTAAAACACAAAATTAACGCCTTTAAAAATCACATTTGTGTTACTTTTTTCATCGAGTGAGTAGTTTAAATGTCAGACTTGCAAAAAATCAGAAAAAACGGAAAATTATCATTTTGAAGAAAACGACTTTGTATCCATTTTTCTCAACCAGCGGAATGCCGACTTGCAGGAACTTTATCTGGCTTCGGTCACATATGTTAAAATTGATGGGAAAAAATTCTGAAAAGGGGTTGAAATTTGACAATATTGGTGAATAGTTGCAACAGTGTAATTAAAAAAAATATTCCGTTTTTTTAAGGCATCCCTCTCAGTGTCTCGCGACCCCTAAGGGGGTCCCAACCCCAAGGTTGAGAACCACTGGTCTAAAGAATCATCACTCCCCATGCAACAGCAGCAATGAGGGATAACCACAAAGCATGCCATTTTTAATAACCCAGGGATTCTCAGAGACTTCTTTCAAGGCTGTTTATGTTTTTTTAATGAAAAATAGGCTCTATGCTGTGACGTACTTCTGGTGGTAAATAAGGCCGCTTTACAACTTCTGCCCAACGATACGTGCTAAGCTGAAACGGAATCTAAACCGTCCTATACTGCAGTTTCTCTGTTTGTTTTGATTGTTGTTTGTGTTTAATCATCATGATGGCATCCAAACATGCTACAATGATGTTTCAAAATCAGGTTAATAGAACTTCTGGACATCATTGCTGTATGCTACAATAAGCATCTTTAGCTAAATTGAACTTGTCTTTGACAGTCAGCTTCAGTAACTCATGCAAACAGCGAGGAAACAGCAACATATCTGCCATCATAAGGCGTTCTCTTCTGTGTTCAATCTCCCGACTGGACGTTGGGGAGCCTCCTAATACCAAATGCAGAAGCGATTCATGCATAGAGCACACGGCTCCATGGAGGTGCAGACTTTCTTTGGGGTCACTGGTGAAAAGGAGCTGCAGAGAACTGTTCAGCGCCTTTTAGAGCAAGAGAGCGTTCATATTTGTTTTACAATGGATGGCTGCATCCTGGACTAAAGGATCTGCTGGGTAAAAACAGACCATAAATGATCTCAAACAACTCTCAGATACATCAGAGTCTTACAGATAATTTATAACATGACTCATAATGTTTAATGTGGATAATGTCAGTAGTTCATGAACAGGAGCAAGATGGTCAATATTAGAGAAATAGACAGACGGCTGACAGTGTTTCCAATCAATAGTAGCCCTGAGGCTAATGTTAGCTAGCATACTTCTGTTGATAGGGACTGCCTTATAGCTTAGTCGTAAGACATTTTTTAATGCAAAATGTATGAAAATTCATTTAAAAAAACTGCATATGGAAGCCAGCCATCTAATATTTCTGTAAAAGATGAGCTGTTGAGTCAATGCAGTGGGTAAAACACAGGAAATGTCCCTGCTGGTTCAACCAACAGTCGGGCAACGGTGCAGGTCTTCGGGTGAGACTGGCAAAAGTGCAGAGATGAAACAAAGCTGGACATTTGATCACGCAGTCTGTTGGACGGTTTCACTCTCAGGACTAACAGGGATGTGGGTGAAATCTACTGCGGTCTGGAGTTTCTGTTAACACAGACAAACACTATGATATTTATTTGTTTCATTCAGTGTTCTTTAAAAAATGGTTTCTTTCAGTACTAGTGAGATAAAACATTAGTATTGCTGCCTATTTAGATATATATTTGAATATTTTTGTCCACCTTTCCTCCAAATTTCTGTGACCCCAGTAGAGCCCACCATGAAGTAATTTACACTGTAAATCTACTGCAGTCTGAGCCTGGAATTAATTAAGCTCAGACAGCAGTTTTATACTGATGTGAAGATTGTTAAAGAATGCACTAAAATGTTCATGATCAATCCAAAGAATTCAAAGAAAAACGTCGAGTTCAAAATGATGTAGATATGGAACATCATTATCTTTGTGACAGCAGTCTCTTAGTGTCATTATTACTGAGCAGTCTTCAGCTGGTCTGGGTTTTTAGTGCCATAAAAGGATTGGGAGTTCATATATTAAATACTTTGATCAATACCCGTGCTCACGCAGTCTTTTCAGAGCTCTTTATAAAGGACTGTATGGTGTCGTAGTCTAAATAATGGCCAGGTCCACTGAGACCAGTGCTTAAAAGAAGCAGCTGTTCAGCTCATCGGTCCATAATTCGGGCCATCCCTCCCCTAGAGGATCAGTCCCTGGGAAACCGCTGATAACTAAAGCAATCAATTGAAATTTCATCCTGCTGGTTTTTCATTTCACTTTGTACTTAACTGTTAGACAACTCTCTCTTTCTCTCTCCTTTTTTGTCCCCATGGATTTTCAGATGCAGTTGGTGGAAAAAATTGGGTTTTATCCTCAGAGTGCTGAATCCTTGGTTTCTATGCAGGGGGAATCATTTTTAATAAAGCTGTAATTTGGTCAATTTTTGCCTGTCACTTTTATATCGATATCATATTCTCCAGCCCACACTATCTGCTGTTCAAGTAATTGAGACAAATTGTCACAATCTTCCCAGTTTTCACATCCTTCCAGTAGGAGAGGAGGGGAGAGGAGCAGTGGTCCCATTTGTTCCCATGGTGCTCTTAATCTGTTAATATGAACACTGAATAAATAATCATAATAACTTTAACCTTAATCCAGATCAGGACCACAGACTGTATACTAGTAATAGCTGGAGCCTCTTGGTGTCAAAATGAAGCCAGTAGAGTAGTGCTGTAAATATGAATTCAGACTCATGAACACTGGTGGACCAAGATCTGTAAGACTGATGAGAACAAAGGTAGAAAGAGCAGCCCTGCAGCTGCAGCACATATACACCCAGGGACATTCAAACTAAGTAGCATGCATTAATATGACATGAAGATATAAAATTAGTAACATGTAAAGATGATGGAAACATGCATCAATTTGACATTAATGCATACAGAAACAGAAACATATGAAGAGATGGGGGTTTAGTGTTTAAAGTCCCCAAGCAGTCTAAGCCTATAGCAGCATAACTAGACCAAGCCTGAGCAAGATGTTAAAGGAAAGTTTTCGGCCTTACTCTTAAAAGACAGAAGGTGTCTGCCTCCTCCATACTGACTGATAAACCTGAAAAAGTGAAGCCTGATATTTAACAGCCATACCTCAGATAGTAGTGCTAGAGCTGGGCAATCAAGTTTCAATTTCAATCACAATTTTGGCTTTTCCACAATCATAAAACATAGAAAATAATGATTTCTATGCCACTTTACTTGTCAGTCCATAGGTTTAATCATGTGGTAAATGTTTCAGTGTTTGTTGTTATATTTGAACATAAAATTATTTATTCACTGTGTGTGTATTTAATTATTCTTTTGAATTAATCTTTTTTTATTCATGAACTTTTCATTTATTGTTTGCTTGCCTAAGAGTGCTTAAGAATGTTAGATAAATGCATGTTACCTAAAATCAGTAAATACACTGATAGAAAAAATCCAGCCAGATCTACTTTAAAAAAGACCTTGGCAACTTTTGAATTCATTAGCCAGATTAATCTTTAAACTACTTACAATTTTTTGTTCATGAACCATAAATAAATAAATAAATAATAAAAATAACTAAATACACTAATTAACTTACATTTTTTGTTTAATAAACACAACTCGTCTTTGTTTAAGTTACTTCATTTTTTTCTTTGAAATAAATTCATTTTCACGTAAAACCAAATGTAAAATTAACTTTTTTATTGTGTACATTAACAAAACCAGACTCTGCTTCAAATAATTTTGTATCCTTCACATTGGTACTCTACTAGAAACAGATGTGTCCAAGCACGTTTTTATATTTTCTATATTTCATCTCATAACTGAGGTGAACAAAGAAGACTTTAGTTTTCAAATTCTGTAATAAGAGACAGTCAAACTAGTCAGGAAGTGCTCATTTCACTCAAGGTGCAAACATGTTGAACATCAAAAACAACAATAATCTGTCAGAAGTCCCAACAGTGATCTCTGAACAACTCACCTGAGAGCACTGAAACCCATCTTACCATAAATCTTCCACACACAACAATGTTTAAGTTGCTTGTTTTTTGTAACTGACAGACTAACTGGTATCCAAAGACAGTGGGTTCCAATCAGGGGCGTAGCTAGGGATTTTGGGCCCCCAGAAAGAACATTACACAGCCCCACCCCCTTTACTGGCTAGCCAAGCAACAAATGTTGCATCATTTTTTAAAAATATGTATCATTTTTAATGTATTTTTGAAGCGTAATTTTCCATTTCTGAGCAATAGTTTTACTATGGTTAAACTGAATTTATTCATTATTTATTATAATTTATTTATGAATTTTGGACTCTATCATTTAGACATTTTTAGGGGAGGAGCAGAGGCCCCGCAGTATTTATTTTACACACACACACACACAAAAAACACACTTTTCATTGTAGGCTTCTCAAGGGCCCCTCACTACCATGGGCCCTGGTAATCAGTGCCCCCTTTCCCCCCTGTGCTACGCCCCTGGTTTTAATGTAATGTCCTTGGCGCCCCACCTATTTATATCTAAGATAGGTGAAGCCCCAGGACCCACACCGTAAAACACAATATATTTCTGAAAAAATTAGCATCAGTTTTTTCTTGTTTCCATTGATAAAATACCAACATAATAGGCATAAAACACCCTTTCTTACCAAAGACTGCAGTGTAAAGCAGACAGAGCCTTGTGCCCCTGCTTAGATCTTTGGTACCTGGACCCCAGGTAGGGAACCAATAACTTAAGACATAATAGCAAGGATCTCTAAAATGATGGACCTTTTCTTACTTATTTAGATAACACTTAAACATATAAGGTTACAAAGTGCTTTAAAAGCGCTTGGGATGAAATGAAATTAGAACAGGCAGATTGGAAGTCCTTCGCAAAAGAATGAGAATAAATGAAATAAATTACACTAATAACAATATATAATTTTGATGACGTTAAGCTTAAAGCAAAGATTTAAAAACAGGAAGTGAGTTTTCCAGCCTCCTGTCCTCTGGCAGGCAAATCCAGAGCTTGTGCCCTGATAGCAAACACCCCGCTGTCCTTGGTTGCCCTCACTGTTTGAAACCAAGAACAGCAGTGACATTGCTTTCTTTAGAGCGACTTCCCCCCTTTATATAAGTTCTTAGCGTACCCTTAAATGTAGAGTATTTCAGGCCTCAGGGTATGTACCTCCTTGAACCTGATGGTAAACTACTCCAAAGGCCTGATAATTCATGACAGGTGATAAATGGCGCAAGGCTGCACTCCATTTACCACAAAAATCCTGGAGATGATGGCGTGTGGCGCAGTAGTTGTTTCATTTTGATTATCTTGTTTTCACAATCATGGGAAGATAAAATGATTAATGAAACTGAAACTCTTAATTGCCCAGCACTTACAGAAACATTGTGTTATCATTATTGATACATTGGAGCCTTAAATTACAATAACTCTCACAGCAAAAGACACATTTTTGCCAGGAAATGCCTCTTCTACTGTAGCATCTATGATGCATTATTGTCTTAACATTTTCCTAATGAGTTTACAGTCACTAGTTTGATGTCCTCTACACAGCACGGTGCTTAGAGAGGAACAAAAGGGCAAAACAAGGTATACAAGTGCCTATAAGTATTCATCCGCTTGGATGTTTGACCCTTTTATGATTAATCATTGTTGATATAATTTGGCTCTTTGAAAAAAAAAAAACTATGTACTGTCAAAGTGAAAAGGATTTCCTTAAAGTAATTTTAATTAAATAAAAATATGTAACGTGAAATAAGTGACTGTGTAAATAGTCACCTCCTGCCTGACTAATTCAACAGAGGTCCACTCATTGGTGTTAGTAGTCTGACAGTTAGTGTAATGAGGATCACCTGAGTGCAGCCAATGTGTCTCAAGTGGTTGCAGTATAAAGACACCTTTGTCTGGCAGGTCCAGTCACTGGTTAATCAGTATTCATGGCTACCATTACACCTTGAAGGCAAAAGAACATTCCAAGCAACTCAGAGAAAAGTCATTAAATCTGGACTAGAGTTCTCCAAATGGCATGTTGGAAACTCCATGGTCAAGTGGAAGAAAGTTCTTTGGTCTGAAGAGACCAAAATGATGTCACACAAGACATCAAACACTACACATTAACACAAACACACCATCTCCACTGTGAAGCACCACTGTGGCAGCATCATGCTGTTGGAATGCTTCGAGGCAGACAGCCTTGGAAGGCTTGTAAAGGTAGAGGGGGTAAGGTAAAGTTAAATGTAAAATGAATACAGCAAGATGTAGGAAAATCCCGGTGGACAATCTTATTCAGTCTGCAAGACAGCAAAGTGAATGTTTTTATTGTCAAAAAGATCCAATAGTTTTGACCATGATTGATTTAGAAAATCAATAAAAGGGTAAAACATCAAAGGGGTGAACACTTTTTATATTTTGAAGTTTGTCTGCCAGTATTTAGTCATCACTTACAGGCAACTATTAATTCAGAAACATGCTTGGCCTCTGTAATGTCCAGATTTGGTCAGCATTGATGTCTTAAAACGAGGCAATATGGTTAAAAATAGTGGCCAAACAGACGCTGCAGATACTCATCTACAGTCTGTGATGGAGACACTCCGCTCCTATTAGAAAGAAAGATGCACATTAGATCTCCTGCTGTCAAAGCACTCTCTGATGAGGGTTCACATATTCAATCAGTGTCTGTAACAGCATGAACATGAAGCAGGCTGGGGCTCCAACATCCCTCTCTGAAGAAATAAAGGTGTAAAAAAGTCCTCTGTACACCTCAGTTGGCTTTGTATATTAATACTGTTGTCTGAGGCTATCCTATAAATCAGATTGTGACCAACAGATGGAAGGCAGATATAATTTCATAGGCTCATACATTAGGAAGGGAGCCTGTGCATCTGTCTGCCTGTGAGTGTGATTGCATTTGCATAGAGGTAACAGGCGCTGGTTTGTCTCAGCGAGCTTAACCGGGGAGATCGCAATACTTGATTCTCATCTACAAGCTCTGAATGCCAAATGTCCCTCATGATTGGTTTGGAGGATGACTTGTTCCAGCCTAGCAGCTCCAGTAAATGCTGAGGGAAATAGCTTCCTTTCCTCTGTTTTTTTCACCATCACTCTTCCTCTGTGTCCTTTTTTCATGCTTCTCTAGGCCCCATCTTTACAATGCAACTCTTATGAGTCAGGCATTAAAAACACAAGCACAAAGAAAACAGGTTATCTGATTGATGTTAGGTGTGTGCTTTAATCTAGAGGAGTGCTACTTCACCAGCGCGTCCCCTCTCCAAAGTGTTAGTGCTGCTGTGCCTCTATGAAAACAGAGAGGAGGCAGAATGTAGATCAATATCCAGGGAACACACCAGAGACATTCTATTTTATTAAACATTTTCCCATTAAGGTGGTGGCGAGAGCGTTGTAGATCATCCCAACAAAGTCGTAAATCACAGACAGACAGCAGTATTGGAAACAATGGGCAGAATCAGAGGAGATTACAGAGAGACAGCAGATATTTGGTGTTTGTGCTCCTGGGATCCACGTGTATCTTGTTTTTATTTAACCACATTTTTCAGCAGAGGGATTGCTTCTCTGATAGCACAGTATCAAAAGCAGATCATGTTCAGGACACATCGTCATGTCAAAGGCACATCTAACTAGATAATCACCCGTTTCTAATCTTTTTATTATTAAAGACCCATTGAAGTCACATTGGTTTTAATTAACGTCTCCGAATACTGTGTTCTTCTGCCGTTCATATCTGTGATGGTGATTCTCCTAAATAACAGATGCTCCTCAGGGACAAAATTGAAATTTTTAGCTTAGCACAGGCATAAAATTACACAAAACAGTACTGACATCAACGTGGAACTACAAACCCAGATTCAAAAGACCTGGAACAACATGTACGATGTGAATCAAAACTAAATACAGTGACTTGAAAATTGTTTCAATCTTAAATCCAATCCCCTTTTCAAACATACATACCAGTGGTACTGTGATACGATGCCACCTGTGCAACAAGTCCAGTCGGGAAATTTCCTGGATCCTAAATATTCCACAGTCAACTGTCAGTGGTATTATAGCAAAGTAAAAATGATTTGGAAGGACAGCATTTCAGCCACAAAGTGGTACGCCATGTAAAATGACAGAGAGGGGTCAGTGGATGCTGAGCCGCATAGTGTGCAGAGGTTGCCAACTTTCTGCTGAGTCAATCACTACAGACTTCCAAACTTCATGTGGCCTTCAGATTAGCTCAAGAACAGTGCATAGAGAGCTTCATGGAATGGGTTTCCATGGCTGAGCAGCTGCATCCAAGCCATACATCACCAAGTGCGATGCAAAGAGTTGCAAAGAGAGATGCACTGGTGTAAAGCACACCGCCACTGGACTATAGAGCAGTGGAGAGAGTGAAGAGTTGCACTTCTCCGTCTGGCAGCCAGATGGACAAGTCTGGGTTTGGTGGTTGCCAGGAGAACGGTACTTGTCTGACTGCATTGTGCCAAATGTAACGTTTGGTGGAGGGGGGATTATGGTGTGAGGTTGTTCTTCAGGACCTGGGCTTGGCCCCTTAGTTCCAGTGAAAGGAAGTCTGAATGCTTCAGCAAACCAAGAGATTGTGGACAATTCCATGCTCCCAACTTTGTGGGAACAGTTTGGGGATGGCCCCTTCCTGTTCCAACATGACTGTGCACCAGTGCACAAAGCAAGGTCCATAAAGACATGGATGAGAGAGTTTGGTGTGGATGAACTTGACTGGCCTGCACAGAGTCCTGACCTCAACCCCAGAGAACACCTTTGGGATGAACTAGAGCAGAGACTGAGAGCCAGGCCTTCTTGTCCAACATCAGTGTGTGACCTCACAAATGCGCTTCTGGAAGAATGGTCAAAAATTCCCATAAAAACACTCCTAAACCTTGTGGAAAGCCTTCCCAGAAGAGTTGGAGCTGTTATAACTGCAAAGGGTGGACCGACGTCATATTAAACCCTATGGATTAAGAATGGGATGTCACTTAAGTTCATAAGTCAAGGCAAGTGAGTGAATACTTTTGGCAATATAGTGTATAAAGATGTTCTTGTTCATAGTGGCTTTGTAGAAAATCTACAGATGAAACTATGACTACTTATATTAGACACACAATACAAATTTGATTTACGGAGAAAAATGTAAAAAATAGTTCAGTTATTCAAAACCAACTCTTGACCCATTATTAAGTTATTGTACACAAAAAATGTTTGTGCCATATTAGAATGACTCCAGAAGTTTTCCACAGTTCCACAGCTGAAGTCTTTTAAATAAATTAAGATGCTAATAAAAGGAGCTAACACAGGGTAACACGTTGGTGGTGTCATTTTCACACCATTTTATAGGCAGTATAATTTCTGAATAATTTGATGTTAAAAGTACACTTGTTTGAGTGCTAAATGCTTATTTTTCATAAACCAGTCCTCAGCAGATTGCTTGAAATAAGTCTTTCTCTTCTTAATCTTATTTCAAGAACTAATGTGCTTTAATGACAAGTGGACTGCCAAGATTGTATCAAGAAATCTCGACTAGAAAAATATTCTCACTGTATCAGCAGCCAGATTTGCTTGTTTTAAGAGCAGACACTCAAATCAGAAACTTATCTTAGATTTGACAAGACATTTTACAGCGTGGGTTGGTGTAACAAGTGCTGCAAGAACTCACTCTCTAAGAAATCTAAGCAAGTTTTTTTTTTCATTTTGCAAGAAATGGTTAAGAGTACGATAAAGAGTGTAGTTGACTCAAAGATATTCACCCGGAATTTAACTGGACTGTGTCTAAAAGTGTAAGTGCATAATTTTTACTAGAAATTTGACAAAAATGTGCTCAGATTTATGTTTATCAGAGTGAAACCATCCCCCTTATGTCGCCAAGTTTAATTCTTCTTGCAGCTTCAATCATCACTCACACCTTTTTCTCTGTCATTTTTTACGTACAAATCTGTCGCTTCATTTTCTCAAATCCTGAGTAGCACATTAATATCTGTTGTGTGCTCCCTCAGTACTTCTGTCACTTTAAACATTCATACATCAAGCTCCAGCAGAGCTGTCCAACATGTTGTTCAATCTCGTCTCTTCTTCTGCTGTCATATTCCTCCTTTGTTCTGTTTCTTGTTTTGTTATCTCCGATGAAGAAATAGACGTGGTTTTCTTCTCTGGTGTTCTACTCACAGAAGCCCAGAACAAGATAGCAGGTAGGGGTTGAGTGCGTCGCCCAGGGCCGCTGCAACGCGACAGATGGCTGTTGCTGGGATCGAATCTGTTACTGTTTGGTTCCAGGGTGTTTTCCTCAAGCGCTGAACCATCCTGCCACCCAGTTCAGATTGTTCTTTGTTGGAGGCCATTTTCTAAAGCAGATGGAAGGTGGCGGTAATTTCATAGGCTTGTATATAAGGGAGCAGGCTGGAAGATCTGCCAGTACAATTTGTTCTGATAGTGTCCTGCTCATTTCCTTTGTTTTTCCTCCCAGATTTATATCAAGTCATGTCATGGCAAATTTATTTAGAAAGGCCTTTTGAGAAAACAGAGGAGCGGAAATTCTATAAGAAAAGAGAGAAGAGCCAGACTTTCAGAGCTAAACCTCACAACCTTTTTTCTGCTTTTATTCATGTTGACAGTGGTGGCATTAAAATGATTGCACTACCTCACTCATTTTAAGTCTGCCATAGAGTGTCTACTCAAGTGTAAATGTTGCCTCCTCCATTACTCTCCAAATTATGTTGGTTTTATTTTTGCTCCATTCTACCAAAGTGTCCTCAGAGGAATAACAGGACAGAGATTGAATACTCTCATATTATCCCAGCATCTTTGTTACTCCTCTTTTCACTCGCATCCACATGCATATTCAACGTGCGGCGGACAATCAGCGGCTGTGAGCAGCAGACGACACGCTTGGGTCCACAGGGAGGTATTTCCTGTATCCTCTGTGCGGTTTGTTGACAGGCGCTTGATGAGAATGGAGATAGTGTTAAATTATATCGCAGAGCATGAAGCAGCGCCGCAAATGAAAACATTTTGTGCTCACGTGCAAGAAGATGATTTTTTTTTTTTCATGTCACAATACTGCATCAGTATGGTTTACAATCATGCTGACATTATGGCCCGTTTATACGGCTCGAATGCAGCCTCAACAGGAGAGGTAACAAAAATTAAACCATTTTGGTGTTTATTAGAGTGTAAAAAAATCAATGCTGCTTACATTAAAGCTGTGTTCAGCTCTTATTACCACAGCTGAACCTCTGTAGAGGGCTTCAAGCACACTCACATAAACCTTGATTATAGTTTTGATCAGTTCTTTGTGCAACTTTTTGCATGCTTCACATAACATTTAGGGCGTTTTCACACCTTTAATCATTTTGATGTGGTCTGATCATGGAGCAGTTGTTAAACTATTGCATTATTTATTACAGGAACATTTACAAGAGGACCAGAATGTTTGATATGTAAGGATATTACTTTCTAATTCAATAGATCCCAACCATTTTGACTTAATATTATCAGTATTATTAATATTGTTATAACTCCCTGCAAATAACTCCCTATACTGACCATAACACTCTAATGTCACAACAGTTCTCCATCTAGGAAAATCTTTGCCATAGGCCTCCAGTAGTCTGCATTGCTGTCTTAACAATGTCTTCCTTGAATATTTAATTTTAGTTTTAATTTTTTTCTTTTGTCTTTTTCATTTCCTCCCCCTTTTCATCTCTCATTATCCCTCATGTACCACTTGAATATTACTTGTCTGTCTTGTTATTTTTCACAAATAAAATAGAATTTGAAAAAAGACAAATTGGGGTCAAAATTAACAGAAATAGTTGTTTTCATTGATAAATACCAACCATATTATGAGTTCTTGCAAAAATACCTTTGGATTAAGGAATTAAATTTGTTATTATTATTTTAGATAATATATATATAAGTAGTAGTAAAAGCCTTGTTTTCTCCCTGGGATATGTGGCTTACCCTTAGGTGGCCCAGACCCCCACCCTACACCCCAGATAGACTGTCTCATATCCCCATTGCATGGATATATTACTCATTCATCTGGGAAACCTCCCATGGAAAGCATTTGGGCAAGGAAGGACTTTTCAAAAAATTCTATGAATGTGATTGGACTAACGTTCTGTCTGTCACATTCCTATGGGCCAATCAGAGAGACAAGACAAAATGGGGTTGTATGCATGTACAGCTCTGGTTGTTACCTGAGCTTGACAGAATGGCGTTTATGAATAGTGGAGCTTGTTGATGGAGAAAACTCATGCCAAGGCAGGTTGGGAGAAATGCAAAAACTTCTTCTCTGCCAAGAGAAACTTACAGCCTGGCTCTTTGCTCTTATCTTGGAAAAAAAAAGCGTACCCCAATTCTGATAAAACTGCTGCTATACTATAGCTACATCTGAGCAAAACACTACACTGCCACTAACCATTGCTATCGACAAACAGTACACCCAAACCCCGCCTGTGGCTACCACCTCATTCTCCTCAAATGATGCTGATTGGTCAGGTCTGTTCTCAGATCGGGCACAATCATTTCAAATTAAAGCTTTGAAGAATGAATTTGCCTGATGACAAACATGGCTTACTTAAAAAGCATACATGTATAAAACCATATTTTCGAAGAGCATATTTAGAAGATGATTCTGAGTCACAAATAAATCTTCAAAAAATAACTAAAGGAAACATTTTGCTCAACACGCATATCAAGACGCTTTTAATCAGCATTATAACATTACCAAATCAAATTTTTTGCAACCAGCTGCTCTTACTTACAACAACAGATTATAGCATTTAACAGGAGAAATCCAAAAAAAACCACTTTGTTTACAAGAGGGATGAACTGAGCATGCTCCAAAGCGCTGTGTGTATGTGTCATGGAGAGGGGCTCAGCAAGGGAAAACTGTGCTTCTGTTTACTGATCTTGGATTGCATCCTTTCTCCAAAAGTCAATCAATCAAGAACTGCCACTTAATGGCAGTTTTTGGTCTACCTGAGGGTGATATACAGCAGTGTTTCCCAACCATTTTTCCTTGGAGCCCCCCCTTCATGTACCTAAGAATAGTGGAGCCCTCCAAGGACCCAAGAGAGGAGAAAAGGTGACACACTAGATTTTAATTGTTTCCCTGATAAAACTCTAAAAAAAGGTCTATTCATGCTTTTCTTACCAAAATACCTTTGTATGAACTACTTAATAACCGCTTTATCATGGTTTAAGTCAATCTAATTTTGGGAGAGTCAGAGCAGATAAGGCCTTGCAACCCCCCTAAGATCTTTGGCATCCACCCCTGGAACCCAGGTTGGGAATCAATGATATACAGCATGAGTTATATCCATAAACAAGCTCCACTGTATAAACTCAAGCGCCAGTCTGTCAACCAGAACTGTGCATGCCTGCAACCTCCTTTTGTCTTGTTTCTCTAATTGGCCCGTCATGAATGTGACGGACAGGATGTTCGTCCAATCACCCTCAAATAATTTTTTGAAAAGTCCTACTCATGGACAACGAGGGATTCTCATGACTTTTTAAAAATATATCTCATACAGCCAGCAGCCTGACAGGAAGTGCTGAACTATCAGTGAAAAGCATTTGGTAGTGTTAGCCTGCTAGCAATTTTAAACTGATTTCAATGTACAATGAAAAGAGTATTACTAAAGTCAGAACCACCCAGATACTCAATGTGAAGATTATAGCAACTAAAATGTATATAAATATACAGTATACCAAGGAATTTTTAACGGACTCCCCACTGTACTGCCAATCTTATTCTGTAACATGACTAACAGATGCAGGACCCTCCGCAGATCTGGGACCAGAGCAGATCTGGTATACTGCAACTTATTTGGTGCTTACCAAGATTTAAAAACTTAGATTAAGAAGTGTTACACAATTTATCTTGTTTTAAAAGTTAATTCCTTATTTTTAGTGTGTAACTTTACAGTATAATCTTAAATCAAGCATGATCATATATTTTTTGTCTCAATTAGTCAGGAAGTCCTTAAATTAAGTAAAAAACTGTTAAAATAAGTCCACATTAGTTCTCTCACCCACAGTCTCATCAAAATAGATCTTGTTTCAAGACTCAGTAACAAACTCAAGTTGCTTGATTTATGAATCACACAAAGAGCATCAATAAAAAAATGCAGTTTATTAACAGAATACCCCTGACTTCAAAGAAGTCATTGCAACATTGGAAAGAAATAATATAGCCTGATTTCAGTAGAAACATTAAAATGTTTGGTCTAAAAATATGGACTGATTTTAAGACTCTATGGTTTAGTTTTAACATGATTTAGACTTATTTCAAGATGAACCAACTTGTTTTAAGACACAGCTTAGTCATTCTTTGATAATATATTTTTTTAAGATTTTTTTTTCATTTGGTAATATTTCATTATATCATCATAACTGTCCAGCTTAATTTTCTAAAAGCAAGAAATTAAAGAAATAAATTTTCTTATATTTACTATAATTCACTTATTTTAAGGCTGTAGAACGTTCAGTTTAAAGCAATCTCTGCTTAAAAGCAGAATTTTCTACTTATTTTAACTCTTGAAGGGTTCTGCCAACTTACTTATTTCTAGATTTAATAATCTTATTTGAAGATATCTTATTAAGTCAAATTATCTTGCCGCATGGACAGATAATTTCATTAGTTTCGAGAACCTTCTTCTCAGATTTAGTGTTTTTATCTTATGTTAAGCCCCCCTTTTTGCAGTGTACTCAAACAAACCAAACCAGAGAATGAAAGCAGACGGAGACCTTACCTTTTCAAGTGGTTTGGGTCTGGTAGTTTGGCCCGCATCAGGGTTCTACATGAGGCTTTCACACCACTGCAAATAAGCCACAATAAACCAGCGGTTAGAATCGAGCTTATTTTAACTAAATCCAGGCAGGTATGAAAAAACTCTAACTTTTGTCATCAGGGCGAATGTGTGATTTCTGATTCAGTCAGCCAGGAACTGAAGTATTAGGATGAAGGTTTCAGCTGAATTGTCATATTCACCTTTTCAATTTTTAAAAACTTGGTTAGACATTTTATTCACCAAAAATCCTTTTTTTAAAAAGACATTTTTCCTTTCCTTTCATTTCTCTTCTTTCTCTCCCCAAACTACAAAATCATATTTCACTGAAAACTCTAAAAAGTCTGATCGCTAAGAATAAATCCTTTCTGGTTCTTAAAATGTTCAGTGTGGAATAGAGTTCCTCTGAGGATGAAAAGAAGTTTTCTGAAGTTTTAATTAGAAATTTTTATCTAGCAGGATCAGCGAGGGATTATTTCATTAGGAACTATTTCATGGAGTTCAATAAAAAAGGAGTTTTGTAATATTTTGGACTTATGTTGTATTTAAAAAACTGATTATCACTCTGCTTTTATTAAGCTGACTCGCTCTTCATGTCTGTCACTGTTATCTGGTTCATGTTAATGCTTGTGCTTTATTTTGAAGGCCGGTCAAATGTGAGAATTTAGTTTGATCATAAATGACAAAGATAAGGACGGATTATTGTTCAGAATATTCTAGTAAGTCAACACATGTTGCTTCTGTACAGTAGTGTCCATATTTACCATTCCTACTCCATTCTTTAAGAAAATAGACACAAATGTGACGGTACATGTAGCTGAACATCATTCACTATCATAGTGGGCAGTGAAAGATAACATTTACTAACTGGAATTTGTTACTTTTGAATTTTTCTATTTTTTATTTATTTTTTTAATCAATTTAGAATTCAACTTAAGATACTCCTTGGTGCTGAAATGTAGCTTAATATAGTTTCACTTATCTTTGAGGAGACCCCAGCCTCAAACCACAAGGGTCCTGAGAGTGTGAAACCCTGTGTGAGTCTGCGTCTCCCTCTGTCACTGTGTTAACACCACAGGACGGTGAGTAAGCAAAGCTCTGAGGGGAAGCCGTCCTTTCTGCTCACAGGTCACATTAATGACTCAGCTCTGTCCTCAGAATCACCTGCCTCTTCTTTGGCACCTGTCTCAACATCAGCAATGTCACTGTGACGCTACTGATGATACATCTTCTCAGCAGCGCTCTTACACTTCCACGCTCATCTTACTGAAAGTTTGTAGTTTTCACACAGAGCCTAAGTACCACAGTCAAATAGTTAGAACAGATTTATTGGAGTCTTAATGACCAATATGTGACTGATAAGTTATAAAATCATTTCTTATTGCTTTGGTATTCAGTTTGCTTGAAAATGTCCATCATACACTAAATCTGCTTGTCTTTTGTAAAGTAGTATTTTTTCTTTCTTGTGGGTTTGTATTAGATACCTGTAAGCAGTAATATTCATGGCAGGAGATACTGATAGGTCATATGGTTCTGCAGAGGGGTCTGTTTGCATCCCATTAACATTATTTTTAGAAAGAAACAGCTTAACAACATCTGGATGAATGACCTATCTGAGAGACGATGCAGAGCACCTGGATGCAAAATGAACTGTTCTAATACCTCATGGTACTCTTATATGCATATATTCTTTTGTATATTCTTATCTTTGACCTTTCTCATAATTATGTTGTTTTATGCAGATCTGTGCAACATGGGTTATGCTCCATATAAGTTCTTTGTGCTTCTCTGGTTTCATGTTGATTGTGTTTATTGATCTTCTGTAGAGACAGAAAAATGTGCGTAGCACTCGGAGTCCGAGACAAATTTCCCTATGGACACAATAAAGTGTATTGTGTAGTATCAAAGGTGTGCTGTGTCAAGATAAATTCTCTGGACTTTTTAGCTGGAAAGCTTTATTTCAGCAACATTTCAGCACACTGTATTTGTTCCTCTGCCAGCGGCATATGGATCAGCTGTTCAGGACAACGCAGCACTTTTTGCTGAGTAAACTCAGAATTATGTTGTGTATTTTGAAATTATTTCTAAGTCTCAAATGATAAAGAAATATAACCGACAGCACAGTGATGGTTGCAAAGATGTTTTTCTAGTTCAGTTTTCCTCTTGAGCAACAGACATGCTGTGTTTTCATCCAACCATGAGAACCCACTGTGACACAGGTGCTACCCAGACTTTACATGTCCTGCATATATGTGTAACTGAAACCATGACATTTTACAGTGGTCCCAATTCAATGTCACTGAATCACGCTGATCAACCACTGCAGTGTTAAGAATGCACTGACCGTCATCAGAAGAAGACCCTGATTACACTCCTAGCAAAAAAAGACATGGAGAGTGAAGAGTCAAGTCAGTCTCTCAGGTCCATTAAAAAAAAAAAATAATAATAAAAAACTTTTTCTGACTTGTTTTAAAACAAAACATGCAAACTGAATAAAAAGAAATACTACCTCAGTAACATCACTGTAGATATAGCTCGGTTTTTTACAGCTAGAGTAACTTGTTGCATAACTAGCCTCTATGATGTAGTATTTATTTATTCAGTTTGCACATTTTTTGTTATAAAACATATCAAAGATTTTTTTGTTAAACTTTAAAGATAGAAGGTTGATGTATGTTGTGAAAATGCAAATAAATTTGCAAATATGTGTTACTAAGCAAAAAATTCCTGATCTTCAAATAAAGAATAAATTTACCATAAACGCTCAATGTGACATATATGTAACTTTTCAGATCTTTGCCAGTAGGGGGCAGTATTAAAATAAAATAGAAATGTGTTCTATGTGGTCCATTTGGTATGCTTCATATCCTCATCATCATTTAGCTCCAAGGGGAAAATGAGTCCAGGCTGTTATGGGTTTAAATAAGTATATTGACCATGAGGTTGTGCCATTATGCATGAAAAAAAAAAAAAAAAAAAACATTAACTAAAACTTCCTCCATTTGGCTATTCCAGTTTACCTGGTGTTGTGATTTAACTTGTAACTTGTGAAGGTCTATGAAACATCATTACCATAGCAGTTAGCTTTCAATGGTGGAGCTGCAGACCACAGGCATTTGTGAGCCAGTGTTCATTTTTACAGCAATATTGAGTCTTTAGATGAAAGTGCCTTTTAATTTTAGCCACCTTTTCCTCATTTCCTCCCCTAGTTTTAGATGACGAAGACTAAAAATTATAGTCCTGTTTTAGGCCAACACATTGAGGTTTAGTCAAAATTTTAAGTCAAAACATTTAATCTTATTGCCTGAATTTGGTGCAAAACACACCTGAGTCTTCAGTGTGCCCTGCATAAATCCACAGATTTACCCTAACGGAGTGTGTTCTCTCATGTCATGGACTTTGAAGGTGTGTGCATTTTAGTCTTATTTTAGTCCTCTTGACAATAACTAAACTTACTTTTTGTCATAATTTTTGTTCTCAAAGATCGTTTTATAGTCTGGTCTTCTTCACAGAAAAAAGTTAGTTGAAAATCATTTTTAGAAAAGGGTGTGAGCTGCTGCTTCTGATTTGAGCTGAACAATTTGAAAAATAATCTTGTGATTTTTTTTTTTTAAGTGATTCATTATGCTTTTTCATTTACTTTTAGACACTTGAACTAACGCTCCAAACTGTTGTACCTGTTAGAAAAAATATGTTAAAATTTTGCCTGTGCCACCATCCTCCTGTCTGTATGTAAACAGGTTCACCTGCAGAAATCAGCTTTTATTTGCTGTACATTTAGAGTTCTCAAACAATTCAGCAAACAATTTTTTTCACTTTTCATCTCATCTCATCTTATGATCAGAATAGCTGCTATTCAGAACGGAAACAGATTTTAAAAAGTCACTGACTGGAAAAACATCCTGAAATGGCATCACTCTCCCGGCTAACTACTCCCACCTGCCAGCCTCCATAAAAAAATTGGCACCTGAGTCGCCAGCAGTGTAGTCATGCATGGTGCTGGTTACATTTGGCAGACCTGTTTCCTCCTCGCCACCAAAGCAGGTGATGCACCCGGAGCACAGAGCTCAAATAAACAGAATGTCTCAGAAGCTGCCTCATCATTGTGCAGCAGATGCACAGGAGCCAGAAGAAATGCTGCAGGAGTGACAATGTCGCCAAAAACAAATTAGAGGAGGATACTTTCTGCTGCTATCATAAAAGACAAACTGCTATCTGATCACAACACTCTCACTGGAGCAGGATGTGTGGAAGCATTCATATAGTGTCTATAGGGCTGTGTGGAGGTTTGTCATTTTGTGTATATATGTATTGTACAACCCCAATTCCAAAAAGTTGGGGCGCTGTGTAACAGAATGCAATGATTCTTATAAACCAAGATTTTATTCCCAATAGAACATAAACAACAGATCAGCTGTGGATAAAAGATATGAGCTCACTTTGAATTTCATGGCAGCAACATATCTCAAAAAAGTAGGGACAGGGCCATGTTTACCATTTTGTAGCCCTCTTCTTTCAACATCAGACAACCTGCTGGAGTATTGGGAAAAAAATGTAACTTGAGAGTTATATTAATTAATATATCGCTTCATTACTCATATTAATGTTTACAGATGCTATTCTACATTTGCCTTTTTCAATAGTTTCAATATAATCCAATGTTAGCTCATTGTTTTCAATTTTGGTTTAGTTTTTATTACTTTTTAAAAGCTTGTTTGATATTTAGTTTAATGCTTGACTTTGGAAATATGCTACATCTTATTTACATTTTTTATAGTTGTGGACAGGCCAGGTGCACATATTTTTTGCTAGAAAAACATGAGACACTGATTTTTGCATAATATGTCCCCTTTAAGTTGTCAGTCTAAACAGGTCTACTTAAAAACTCAAGCAGGGAAAAATGAACATTTTTAAAAGAAAAGGGAAAATTAAATCTATATGGAGTGTATATTGCCCAATCCTTTCTTTTCACGTGACATCAGTTTGTATATTATTAGGCTACTTATTGGCCCTCATGTCTAGCTGTAAGGACTGCTGGACTGTGTTGTGAAGAGAGCATAACCTACCAGGCTACCGTACATTGTAATATTATGGAGGCCGACATTCTGAGCAGCACTAAGATGACGATATTATTACAAATAAAACAAAGTATCGACTGTGTAATTATAGATGCATGATTAAAAACCAGCTGCAACTTTGACAGGCTTGTTTGACGTTAGCTCTAATATTGCTATGATATCTAGCTCGCAGATTTGTCATGTTGTCTGAATATTTCACTCTAACGTGTCTTAATTGTTTTGGAAGCAAAAGTAAGTCCATACATCCTCTATGGATGTGGCAGAAGCCACCCTGCTGGATAGGAACCAGCAACCAGCTCACTCAGACCTGAAGGCTCGCATGATCTTGTTGTCCAAATAAGGGGATAAAGGAGGAGTCAAATGTCTGCTGCCAACTAGTGGTCAGATGATGAAATTACATCACAAAACTAATGCACCAACAATGTAGATTATTAATTAATAGAATATACATGCAGAATTTTGAAATATAGATACAGCATCGTGCTGCTACTATTTACTAATTACAGCCAGCTGGTGGATTTCTGAAAAATGGGTCAAACAAGACATTCCAGATAAAACTGTTTCAGTGCTGTTCATTTGAAGGGTTGATGTTATAGTAACAGGGATATAAAGACAAAAAGAGAAAAATAAATTCACTGTGTTTAGGGGGCTGGGTGGGAAGCTTTAGAACAGTGGTTCTCAACTGGTGGGTCTGGACCCAAAAGTGGGTCACAGAACAGTTTTCACAGGGTCACACTTATTGGACACGCATCAATACCTTTTATTTTACCCTGTTTTACTGTGAAATTGGGTAAATTTAAATGTTTGATCAATACTTCAACTAATTTAGCTCCCTTTCCTGCAATAAATGGCTACTTTTCCCACAATAATGAAGTAATTTAAAAAGTCCTCTGGGAAATTGGCAAAAATTGACACATAATGATGGGGAGAGAGGGTATAAAATTTGTCATTTTTGTCCCTTTTCTTTTTTGTGTTTTCATCCAATCATGCTCCGGAAACTTGGATTGCCATCTGTCATAAGACAGAGGCTGGACTTTAGGCCGGACCAGTTGAGAACCACTGCTTTAGAGGGTCTGATATGACCCCTGGACCATCAGTTGATGATCACTGGCCTAGGTCACTGTCTGTTTCAGCAGTAGGGTCATGACGTGGATGTTCCAACAGCCTAAAAACCAGCAACAGTCTCTTGGTATAAAACCAGAAGTGAAAAGGCTAAAGACTACAGAGACCATTGAGCTTGACCTTTACTGTGTTGCATGCTACTATAACATGTGTCGAGTGTGACTCAGCCCCCCACTTCCAGCCCCATGCCATGTCATATCGGGCCCCGAGGTGAAACCCTATTGCCCTACATGCCTAAGACTTGTGCAGACGACTGTACTTTGCCTCAGGTTGTTTTTTACCTCACTTGCCCTGCCCTCCCCCGCTCTCGTCTTTGTGCAGCTTTGACGTAGAGATCAGCCAAAAAGCTGTCATGCTGCCATTTCACAAACGTCTGTATGTGACTCCTGATTGTTGTGTTGGCATTGATTTGATATTTGACATTTAGGATAAAGTTCCCTTCAGCATTTAATCATATTTTCCCTTTTTTCCCCAAAACAAAGCAGTAAAGCCTTTGCCTTGTCCTCAGCTACATCTCCTCATTTCCCCGGCTTAATTGGATCGGTGTGCCCCGTGTGTGTTGCCTGTTTCATTTCCAAAAAATAACAAACAAATCATTTACTAATACTCTTTTTCCTAAAGCTAATTTGACAGCGGCAGTGTTGCTCCTTTCATCCCGGCACAGAGAGAGTTTTCTCTGGGAGTCTGCTGGAAGTATTAGGAGATGTAAAGTCATCTGGACTATTTATTTGCTCTGTCCCTCTTACACTTCTCTCACATAGTTTAAAGCTCCACAGGCTTCCTCCTGGCAATTAAATCTATCAGAGGGCCGCAGAGGAGCGCTCTGTCACAACTGCTCCAATAATTGCAATTTAAATGAATATGGATTCAAAATGTCTGACTACACACAGACAGCCATGTTGCAACAGAGCACCCAACAAAAGTTTGCTCCTGGTTTGCTTGTTTTTCCTCTTTGGATGAACGAGAACGTCTCATTTATGATTCCCTCTCTCTTCTTCTCTGTTTACAGACACATAGAGAACTGGACAGGATTGCAGACTCTCAGAGACGTGGATATGGAGCTCTACACTGGACTACAGAGACTGTGAGTGTTGCTGCTGTTCTCTAAAGAGGAGACTGATGATAGACACTACACTCTGTTTCAATCCCACTGTGTCGTAGATCTGAAGAAGGACAGTGAAACCTGTACCGCTGTTAATCCCTGTTTTTCATCAGGTTTGCTTGCCCGCTCGCTGCAGAGAGGCCGATGATAGAGCACGAGTGTCTGCAGCCGGAGCATCACCAGCACCGCGCTGGGATTTGATCCGATACTTGTCTGAAAGTGACACAAACCCGGCTAATTCTCAGAGAAGATGACAAGGTGTTAGTGAGGGCGTGCGGGAAGACGAGGGAGTGAAGGATGTGTTTCTGATCCTAACACAAGCTGATGTTTAAACAAGCTTTTAATTCTCGACAGTCACACACCGGTGGAACATCCCCTCTGCTTTGCTTAGCCACTGATCAAATAACACTAAAAAGCAGCAGGGAAAATTGAATTAAGGGTCCCTACTGTGTCATGGGGATTTTTTTTTATAAATTCTCATCTCTTCGCTTCTTAAAGCAATGCCACGCTCCTTTCCTGCTCTGCTACCCTGCGCTATGAGGCCACATTCTCTACATTCATCTCCCCCAGCCAGTCCTCCCTCCCTCGCACGCTCCCATCCGACCTCCCCTTCCTCTCCTTTTCTTCTCTTCCTGCAGAGGACCAAATTCTCCTATGCCTTCCACAGTCAGAGCTGGCCTCTCCCCTGATCCCCTTGATCCCTCATCAGGGAGGCCAAGTGCAATATCTCCTGCGCTGAATTAGCATTTTTCTCATTACCACTTCCTCTCTCCTGCTGCCTTGTCTGGGGACGCTGGCTCCTCCCCAGCTGGGGCAGAGTGCTCCCTGGGCAGGCTGTTACCTCGTGTCATGTTGCCTTGTTTGGATGATAGTGGTTTGAAGAGATGTGCCAGAAAAAGTTACTCTACACATTTAATATTTTACCTCATCCATCTATTTTTCAGTGGAATGGAAAAAGATGCAATTTGTTCAAATAAACACTGACTATTTAATGACATTATATAACCACACATCTCTGCTGATGATTACATCAGCTGTTATAGCTTATATACAGTGTCTATTCTCATTTATACACAACTGCAACATTGTTAATGCTGCTTCTTGTGCTTTATCCATATTTATCAAATATCAACATACATTTTTTTGCTCATTTGTCAAACTTAAATGTTTCAGCTCATCAAACAATTTTGAGTATTAAACAACCATAACCTGAGTAAATACAAAATGCAGTTTCTAAATGTCAATTTCATTTATTAAGGGAAAAAAGTCATCCAAACTTACTTGGCCCTATGTGAAAAAGGAATTGCCCCTCTTCCTAAATCCTGAATTAACTGGGATTAACTGCATATTTGGGAAGGCTGAGTTCAGTTTCACTGGCCACACCCAGGCATGATCACTGCCAGACCTGCTAAATCAAGAAATCCCTGACAAAGTGAAGGAAGCTAAAAGATCTCAAAAAGCAACACATCATGCCACCAATTAAATAAATTCAAAGTCATTGACATGTATCAGTCTTAAAAGGGTTACAAAGTCTTTTCTAACACTTTGGTACTCCAGCAAAACACCATGAGAGCCATTATCCACAAATGGGGAAAATTTGTAATAGTGGTTAACCTTCCCAGGAGTGGCCAGCTTAGCAAATCACTTCAGCAACTCATCCAAGAGGTCATGAAAGAACCCAAAACATCTAAGGACCTGCAGGCCTCAAGTGACTCAGTTAAGGCTAGTGTTCATGAGTCAACAATAAGAAAGAGACTGGAAAAAAATTACATCCATGAGGGAGTTCCAAAACCACTGCTTACCATAAAAAACACAAAGGCTTGTCTTACATTTGACAAAAAAAAAAAAAAAAAAAAAAAAAAAAAAAATCTTCATGATCCTCAAAACTTTTGGGAAAATATTCTGTGGATTGATGAGACAAAAGTTGAACTTTTTGGAAGGTGCAATAGGATGCATCCAGTTGCATCTGGAGTAAAACTAACAGCATTTCATACAAAGAACCAACAGTCAAACATGTTAGCAGTGCGCTGGTGTGGGACTGCTCTGCTGCTTCAGGACCTGGACCACTCATCGATGGAACCATGAATTCTGCTCTCTACCAGAAGATCCTGAAGGAGAATATCCGGCCATCAGTTCGTGACCTCAAGCACACTTGGGTTATGCAGTAGGACAATGATGCAAAACCACTCCAGCAAGTCCACCTCTGAAAGGCTAAAATTAAATCTTATTCAGATGCTGTGGTATGGCCTAAAAGCAGACCATCAACGCCCAACAAATCTCCAGAGTGGCTAATTTAGACAATCCTGAAAAGAAGAGTGGGCCAAAATTCCTCCACAGCCATGAGAAAGACTCATTGCCAGTTATCACAAACACTTGCTTGCACAGCCAGTTATTAGGTTTAAGGGTAATTTCCTTTTCACACAGGGCTGGGTAGGTTTGGATAGCTTTTTTCCCTTCATAAATGAAAGAGAAAACACCAACAAGCAAACAGCTAACAAACCTTTTTAGATAACAAACTGTGAATAGTAATCAAACAAAAACAAATCTGCTTTAATGCAGAGGTTATTGCTGTTAAAATTCAACTGTACAGCTGCTTTCATCAGATATTTATCTCATTGTCAACACATCCCCTGAAAGCATCCAAACTAACAATGCGTTAGTCCATGTCTTAATACTTCCTGACATCCTCAGCCTCTGTCTGGTCTGCAGAGAATATTCAAAAGCAGGTCACAAATCTATAATATATGAATGAAGGAAAGGCTGAGTAAATTCCCTACAGCTCTACCTACTGTAGTTTTTCATTAGCGTTATCTCTAAAACAGGAGTAAAATGTGCCTTTGTTGAGGACTATTTTTAGATGTGGATTAATACATGGTTGGTGCATTTATTGGCATTTACACTAGCAGAAGGTCAGATGTTTCAGTTAAAACTGCAGCATTTTTTCAGGTAATGAAGGAACAAAACATCAAGATCAACAGTGTGATTCATCCATTTCTTTTAGAGAGTAAGTGAGGTTCTTGGCACAGAGGAACGAGATGTGCCAAGCTTGTTCCTTCATTATACAGAATTGTCGCTTGTTTTAATTGCTGATTCATCACAAGTTTCATTGTTTGGTGGGTTTGTTGACTTCATTCAAACAAAGGCTATAATTGGACACGTCTTTTCTATGATGGTTAAGTTGGCATGCACCAAAATTCAAGCTTAAAGGTACAGTGTTTAAAAAAGATTCTGACTGTGCAAGATGGAGACTAGGCCACCAAGACACCTATGATGACTCTGAAGGGGTTACAAGCTTCAGCAGCTGAGATGGGAGAGACTCTGCAGACAACAACTGTTAACCGGGTTCTTCACCGGACAAAGACAACGCCACTGTTGGAGAAAACTCAGATTCATTCTGGACTATAGTTCACCAAAAGGCATGTGGAAGACTCCATGGTCAAGTGGGTAAAAGTTATTTGGCCAGATGAGACCAAAAATGGTGCTTTATGGCCATCAGACAAGACGCCAAACACTGCACACCACCACAAGCACATCATTCCTATTATGATGGTGGCAGCATCATGCTGTGGGGATGCTGTTCTACAGCTTGCAGGACAATCTTATTCAGTCTGCAGGAGAACTACAGCCTGGGAGAAGATTTATTTCTAAGGAACACAATAACTCAAAGCATACAGCAAAGGTTCACAGAAATGGTTAAAAGACAACAAGGTGAATGTTCTGGAGCGGTCCATATGTCAATCCAATAAAGAATTTGTGTCTGGACTTGAATAGGGCTGTTCACGCCTGATCCCTGTGCAAGCTGACAGAGCTTGAGCAATTTTTGCTAAGAAGAATTGGGTAAAATTTCAGTGTCCAGATGTGCAAGCCTGACTGGGGCCTATCCACACAGACTCAGTGCTGTGATTGCAGCTAGAAGTGACTCTACTAAATACTGACTTGAAGGGGGTGGAGATTTGTGCAATTATTTTACATATGTTTTTATTAAATTGGCATTACTTTGTAGAAATCTGTTTCACTTTGACATTAAAGAGATATTAAAAAATGTACAAAAAAGCCAAATTATATTAACTATGATTGTTTTATAAAACCAATAAAAGGGTAAAACATCCAACGGGGTGAATACTTTTTATAGGCACTACACATTCATATTTTATACACTCCACAAAGTGAAACCTCTCATTAAAAATTGTTTGGGAAATAAGTGAGTAGACTTCATTGAACAGACCACTAAAACTTCACCACAGAAAAAAAAAGCTGCTATTTACAGAGCATGCTGTTTTCATCACTGTCATCATTACTGCTGTGAGGATAATCAGAGCTCAGCAGTCATCTTTTTACTTTGTTGTGCTAATTTCTGGGGGATCATATAACAGTGAAACTGTATTTAAGTTTTCTTAAGAACACACTGTTTAGTTGTGAAGCCCCCTCTTAAGGGCCATTTAAGGCCCTGGAGCCACACTTTGGGAACCGTTAGCTTGATGAAAAACAGCAAATCCAAATAGCACAAAGTGAGATCAGACTTCATCGACAGCTTTGTACAATTAGCTGAGTTATAAGGTGCACACTGATGATGTCATCGGCGTTTCAGGGAGAGACATCTGTGATTAGAAGATTAGAAGTCATTACCATTGTAGCCCAGAATAGTGGTTCCCAAACTGGGGCGCTGGGATTTCCTGCAGTCCTTTAGAGGATTCCATGGGGTCTGTGGTTAAATGAGGATTATTGGTTTAATTTCACAGATTTTTTCACTCCTTACAAATTAACACAATGAGGAAATGTGAGAGAAAGCCTACGCTGTTCACAGGGTTTCACTCACTTTACAGCAAAGACACACAAGTTCACAAGTCTTTCATCACATGCTGCTTCAAAGTGAATTTTCATTTCAGTGTCAGCTCCGCAGGGTGCACGCATGTAGATTGAAGTTAAAGTAATTGGAACAGGAGAGAAACCGTTCAGATTTGTTACAGTGGACCGGAGGAAGAGATGTAAAAGATGTCTATAAATGCACCAGCGTGAGACCAGCATTTGGTGTATTTTGGACTGATTTATGTGCAGTTTTATTCAAGACAAAACAGTTTCTACCTGGAAATGCATCAAAGTATTGTGGGTACTCATATGAAGCTTTTAACATAAAGACTGGTATAAAGTGGAAAAGCTAGAATGAGGAAGAGAAAGGTATAAGTAGGATCAAATGTGAGTTAAACTAAAGAGAGAAAATGGGGGAACCAAGTCAAAATGGTTTTCATGCAGTTACATGATCCCAACTGTGATACTGTGTGCATGCGCCCACGCTCAGAGGAAAATACACATCTTTGTTTAGCTGGTGTCTTCACAGTTTCCTCTCTTTTTTATCATTTCAGAACTATCATGAATTGCAACCTGAGGGTGATCCAGGCTCGAGCATTTGCTCAGAACCCACACCTACGCTACATGTGAGTAAATATTCTATCTTTGACAGCCATGTTTCCCCGTGCCTTCATGAGATTTATTATGATCTGTGATGCCTGACAGCCTGTAGTATCTGGCTACAGATGAGTTAGTGTTGAGCAGAAGGTGATGCAGCTGATAGAGAATGGCTTGGGGAAAATTGTGGCACTGCCATTACTGTCGCTACAGCCACACATCTTAAATGAGACATCCATTATTTGCCTTGGATAATTGGATTCCTATCTGCGGAGGTTCTTTTGTGCTGCGACAGAGCGACACGACGGAGACGCACTTCCATTTAGTCTGAACTCACCCAACGAACAATTTGTCCAGGAGGCCGAGCCTTCACAGAGTCGGGCACAGAACAAGGTAATTTCTTTAACAAAGGCTGATGTGTCAGCCCATATGACAGCCTGTTATTCCCCAATTTTCAACGAGTAAACACGGTGAAGAACTCAGTCTCAGTCTGTTACCTGAACACTCTGCCATTTGCAATTTCCAGTTGTCAGCTGAGAGGCAGTTTGGTCGTTTTCCTCTCTTGTGGATTACAGCTGTTAGCCTTGAATCTGTGCACCTCAGACCTTAAGTGTGTGAAAGTTTGCGTGCCCGTATCATGGTTGCAAGGGTAAATCATTCCTCCATCCTTTGAAAGAAAGTCCTACTCTGATTATATCAATCTGAGCTGACTTTTAGGCATCTTAGTAAGTATGCACTCTCTGGTGTGGATTTGTGTGGCCGTATTTTAAAAATGTGTTATTTCTCTCTCTCTGTATCGAGTTAGCTGATAAGTAGGGCTAATTGAGCTTCTCAATATTTAACTAAAATGATTCAAATCCCTCATTCAGCCATATTTTCACTGCAAAAGATAAATTCTTTCAGACAAGACTAAAACACATAATGATGGTAACCTTTTCCTTTTCTTTCCACCTGACTTTTAAGAAACAGAAATGCTGGCAAGAGACCTAAAGAAGAAAAAATGTTGCATAAGCCAAAGAAAAGACTGGTAGTAATGGTGCTGTTATCTTTCCTCTTGCCTTGTGTAAACCATTGGTTTCCAGACATTACGTATTTCTGTAAAAGTGGTAGCATTGGCTCTCACCTCAATGCGTGCCATCTCACAAAGTGTGCCATGGTGTTTTCATATCTGCAGTGTTTGATGTAGTCGTTCTGAAACAATGGGGCATTCCCCCTTAGTCGTAGTAATACAGAGTAATACGGCTGCTAGTCAGTTTGAGTACAACTAATAAAGTAACAACTTTTTGAAACCCAGCTGGATCTTTGCACCACTTCTGATATTCAGGCCCTAATTAGCATGAAATAGCAATAGGCTGATATCACCCACCGTCTTGTTGCATCTCATCAACTTCCATCAACTTCTATGGATTCGACAACTGGTTTAACAACTTGTTTAGTTCCCTGAATTGGGCCCAACTCATCAAACCAGGGGGATTAATCGTTCTTATCACTGCAACCTTCACCTTTGACAAGCTGCTCTCTACTTTAACACAAGGTAACATAAGGGGGGAAAGGGCACAACTATCTAGGGCCCAGCTTTATGAAGGGGCTACAATTGATCCAAGCCAGTCCTTAAATGAAGTGGTGATTACCATTGTTCATTTTAAACCTAAACACTCATCATTACTTATTCAAAATAGACAAAAAAAATATGGATATCATATTTATTTTGCCTTTTTAAATATAAACCTTATGTCTGTTGGTAAATATAAGATTTTTTTTGTTTACTGTATTGTTGACAGCATGGACAAGCCCATTGAATCTTACTTTGAGGAATACGATTTTGGACATTGTGTAGGCAACAAATCTGCAACAGCCCTTTTCTTTGTCAGCTTCAAAAGCTCAGCTTGGCCCAGGACATCAGGGATAGACTCATGGTGCCTTCACATGGGGTTGTGATTTTCGTGTTTACAAACAGAGACTATAATAAGTCAAAGTTTTACAAAAGATACAAGTTACCAAAAGTCAAATAACCTTTGAACCATAAATCATAGCCACTTACTCTTTGTCCCTCTGGAAGACCCCCGTTTTGTCATTCTAATGATGCTATCCATGCCTTTGTAGCCCCTACAAAGACTTAGTAAACCTGGAACTTGGGTGACTCTCCAAAGCATGTAAAGATTAAATCCATGCCTGTAAACTACGTATTGAACGTCTTTTAATCATTATTTAAAAGCTATTTTTCAATCGTTTCTGCTGCTAGCTCAGCATTATTGTTTCCTAAGGTGGTTGTCACATGGGCAATAAGTTTCAGGCTGTTCCATTGTCATGTCATGCTTTTCCAAACAGTTCAATGTAAACACAGACTGGACAGCCTGAGATGCGTCCCTCTGTGTCTCTGTGGACAGGAACTGCTTTGAAAAATGGCCCATTATCAGCCAATATTACAAAGTGCAAGCACTTTTTTATGCAAATATGTATTTTAAAGACTGTTTTGTCAGAGAATATTTTTTTGTTTTTCACTTTTTGGTCCACAACAGATGGGAGAACAAGTTAGTAAAAAAAAAAAAAAATCATTATCTTTGAGTTTTAATTTTTGTTTAGGGGTTTGTTTTGTCTTAATAGTCCCTTAACATTTTTAAAATTCTAATGACATTACAGCAGCACTTGCATTCTTAAAGCCCAGGGTGTCCTGAAAAAGCAAGTTTAGAGCTTGATTATGCACCACAGGATTGATGTTTCAAGAACTTTTTAGGACAATAAGTTCAGGTGAGACAAAATAGTTAAAAAAATAAATAGCATAGAACTTAGAGGGTTAAGTCATGTTTGATTTAAAGGCCTAAATAAATTGCTTATTTCAATGTATACAAAGCAAAAACTTAAGTCCTAAATTGTTCTATTTCAAATAACTACAGTGAGACATCACATTTTAACGTTTTATTTCAGGGAGTAAAATCTGCTTACCCCACAGATATATGTTTTTACAGGCCCTATTTTCTCACATCTTGAAACTTGATTACCTGGACTGGTCAGGCTTTAAAATGAAATGAAATATTTTGACATTAAAATTACTTTTTGCTCTGATGTGAGTTTTTGCAGTACATTTCTGTGCTTCATGCTACATTTATACTCTCTTTAGATGTAGCCTATATGTGATGAATCACGTCCTTTAATTAGATCAAAAGATAGATGAAGTGAGAGCGGGTAGATCACTTAATTTCCCCTCTCCAACATGTAGGTATTTAATTTATAATCACCACAGGCCCCGCCTCTTACTGTCCTATCAGGCCTTCTCGTTGTGGCCTTCTTAATGGAGATGGTCGGTTGCTAGGTGACACTGAGGATGATGATGTCAAAGAAGATTAATTATTCTGCCTAAGCTCAGCCTCAGAAGAGCGACCTCATTGATGTCAGTGTCAGACAGGTCCGTTTAAAGTGTGGGCCATCAGACGCTCAGACGCTGGCTCCTTTGTGAGGAGGACTAAAGCTCCTCTCTTTGTCACACATCCAGGCTAAAGCAGACACATTAAAGTTATCCTTGATCCTACATGCTGTAAACCTTATGACTGTGATTAACCCTGGTTACACCCGCTTTTCAATTAAGATTCATCCACCCGGCGTATAAATAGACGTCTTTTTTGTATGTTAAGCTTGTGCTATGCTTTGACTCTAAACTGTGGTAGTCTTATCTTTGTGGAGGGATCATTACCAGGCGTTGCAGGAGATGTGTTTCTCTGCGTGTTGTGTATGAATGTGTTTACCCTTGCTGTGTAAAGAGATCAGATGGAGTCGTCAAGTGTACAGACATGAATAGCCTACACAGTGCATATATTTCTGTTATGAAAACTACAACGGTCAGCATGTCTGCTAACTTTCCTACTACTGAGGTAGCCAGTGTTACTTCAAAGGTCTGTGATGTTTAATGCAGTTTTTTTAGGGGCTGCATCTTCATCAGATCCACACTGTTGTATTTACTCACTGTATAGCTGGTCCTCACCAAGCAACAGCTCCTCAGATTTCCTCTTTTTTAAATTATATAACACACCTGCTATATGATATTGAGGTTAAAATGCATTATTAGTAGCATTACTGTTAGCCAGGAGTATTACAGCCTACCTCAGCTCTACCTTTACGTCTGTTTCTCAACCAAACATTAGTTTGAGACAGCATTTCTAACACAGTGACTGGCCTCAGTGGGGTTTATTACATCTACCAGTGGATGACAGTACTGAGACTGCATCAATCACACAGTCCATGGTCCTGACAGCTGTTTGAGGGGTCACAGAAACTATGAACCCAAAATCAGATCAGTTTTACCATAAGGTGCAGAAAAGATATTACTTATGTGCAGCTTTTTTGCCTTATAGCTACAAAACAAAGTGTTTTGGAAAGGAAAATAAATGTAATTCTATCTTGCCAAAGCAAAGCTAGAACAGTTTTTCTTCAATAAATTAATGTCCTATTTTCCTGTGGGATTTTTGTTGCGCTTTAGGACAAGAATAATGCCATTAATGTACCTCCATGTTTTAGCACGTTAGAACTTTCAATGGGACATGCATCTTTAGCATGTATGCTGTGCACAATATCTCTTTCATTATGGGCATACTAAAAGACCCTAAAGGTGGGGTTCCCAACATCTTCTTTAAAACTCTCTTTCATGCAGCTTAAAATGTGAGACTCCTCTAAACCAGGGGTTTTCAACCTTTTCAGCCTGTGACCCCACAAATATAGGTGCCAGAAACCGGAGACCGCCACTGTACCTGAATGAGGTTGAACACAGCCATGCACAATCAAGAATAGTCATGTGCAGACAAGACCATCCATAAAAGGGGGGTCAGAAAAATCATGGTGTACTGTAAAGTTAAGCTGTGGTGTCCATATCTTATTTTTAACCTGAATATAACCACTCTTATCAATAAATAACAATCTTTTTGAATTCATTTGTGGTGAATAGCCGTCTAAAAAATTAATCCCTTTTGTTTAGAATTGAAATGGGTTAAAACGGCTATATAGGTTAATAACAGAAGAAAAAAAATGGTGGAAATATGCTGAAATTGGATTTTAAAGTAGCAGAAATGGGTTAGAAGTGGCATTAAATAATCAAAAAGTGGCAAAAACTGCATAGATACTGGTAAATTGGGATTAAAAAGTGGCTTAAATGGCTTTAAATTGGCAAAAGTAGGAGGCAGAAAAATTGGCATAAATTGGTTAAACAGGCAAAAATGGGCCTGTCAAATTTTGAAATGTGGTCAAAATGGGCAAAAATGGGTGTAAAATGTGGTAAAAAAAAATGTGGTTAATAGAGACATAAATGGGTCTACAGAGACAGAAGAATTGGTTTAGAAGTGGCAAAAACAGGTAGAAAAAAGTTGTGCGAAGGGTTCAACATGGATTAAAATGGGTTTTAAGTGGCAAAAATGTGTTAAAATTGTCAAAAATCGTGGGAAAAGTTACAAAAATTGGTTAACACCCAACACTCAAAATGGCACAAACCAGTTCTAGAAATTTCCAGAAATGAGCACATCATCATGGGAAAAGCAGCTTTGCTATCCCAAGATAATGAGGTTAATTAGTCCACGTCTTCAGAAAACATCCATCATTTACTTTGTCACAATGGGCGTCTACCTGGAGCCTCATGCTCCAAGGGACTTAAGGTTTAGGATTGTGGTATATTTCTGGACTTTTCAATAAGTGGGACAAGTGTGAATTTAAAACCTCATCAATGATTTTGTTTATCCAAAAAGTACCTAGAGATGATTCTTGGCACCAACAGCAAGGTCCCAGACCTGCAGAAAGCCCCAAAACTCTCATGTCAAAACAACTACAGATAGATCCAGATAGATGTGTTGAAACAGTGGTTTGGTGCATTTTTGTGAGGGGTTAATTGCATGAATGAAATAATAAGCTTTGATTTGCAGCTTAAGAATACACATTGCACTGAACTGAGCCTGTATATTTAGGTTTTTATAAACTAAATCTTGCCTAAAGACATAATTTGAGTTATGATGCTCTTCTGAGAGGTGATCAGCACTATTGGGTATTTTTTCAGATTTGGTTACTTGCTTGCTTTGATTACTTTTAAAGCTAAAAATGAGGGCCTAATATTGGTCTCTGTCTGGGACCTCCAAATTATTAACCCCTCGCCCCCAGGGTTATTATGAGAAACAGAGGACCACAAATGTCCACTTGGGGCTTCTCTAGAGTGTGGAATTTTTTCCACTTTCTTCCTTCTGGGCAGATATTCAGGAAACCAGCTCGACAATCCACTTTTAGGTGCCGACCCACCAGTTCGAGCCGCTGTTAAGGTCTCAGGGTAATTTGTTAGTAAGACAGCTTGGTGCAACAAAGGCCGTCTGAGATTGATTCATTACAGGAGCAATGACCCTTATTTTAGCTTTGTTTCTTGTGAGAAAAAATGCTCTATGATGGTTTGAAAACCCTATAAACTGATGTTTATTTTGTCAAATGTGACAAACACTCATGTTGCATGCAGCACAGTTGTGTACAGATGTGAGGCTTGACATCCTACCAGTAAGTAAGGGGGCAGGGTGGTGCTTAGTAAAAGTCGATTACAATTGATCTGTACCATTTACTCTGTCAATTATTGATCCTGACCTCCAGTATTTCAGACACAAGGAAGTGCTCGGGCTCAATAATATTGTCACAATAACGTAAACCAATAAAAGCTTTCAGATCCATCACTTTGGGACACCATATGAAAGAAGCATTGCTGTTCCATCACAGGAAGGTCAGCATACAAGCAAAAGTACACTCCAGCTTATAAACGCTGTCAGGCTGCATATTCTAATTTAAACATGGTTCATTAGATGTGAGCTCAGCTATATTTAATGTCTTTTCTCTTTCTTCTCATAGCTGCTCTTGTCAAAATATTACTACCGTCATTACCAGGTGACCTCTTTGGGCAAACTTGATGTCATTTGAGTCTAAAATCAAGCTAATTAGAGTGAACCACAGCCTCAGAGAGAGCTTGGTAGTGATAAGTGGGATGCTCACTACCTGACGTACTGATGAGAGAAACACAGGGCATTTAATTTTCTGCTAAGAGAACTCAGACAAGAGTACGGGCAGAGTGACGTGAGGGTAAATATAAACTGTGTGAGGCATTACAAAGCTTCAGAATGGGATTAACTCTCCAACATTAAATCTGTGTGACATACACTCAGCACAAATATTTGATCAACTCTTAGAATTAATGTGCTTTCAAGACACAAACAAGAAACCAACAAAGTGTTCTATTTACCTTTAAACACCTACGCTGATGCTGCAGGGTTGACTGATTTTTAATTTATGTAACAAGCTGAGAACGAAGACTACATTTACCACAGACAGAAGCGGTTAGAGTCAGAGGTCACAACACACTTACAACCATATCATGGGTCATGACTTGGATGGGAATTGCTGCAGATCAGCATTGCAAAAATCTAAATCTTTGTCTAATTTCTTGTCAGAAATATCAACATAGACCTTAATTCAAAAACATGACTGTTAGTATGCTTTTCTGTCATGTTCTGCATGCGTGCATAAAGTAGTTGGAAGAAGTGGCGCCTCTTGTCACGTTAACTCTGACCTACATCGTGGTGACATTTCTCAAGTTAAAGGTCTTCTCTGTTTAACATAAGGCATGCAGCGGAGGAATTTGTGCTGTATGTATGGCTAACACGAGAAAGGCAAGTATAAAAAAGGCGTCACATACAAAACAATTTGGGTTCAGAGTCTTGCCCAAGGACACATCAACATGTGATTGCAGTAGCCTGGGACTGAACACTCAACCATCTGAATGAGAGATGACCTACATCCACTATTGATCCACAGTAGAGTCCAAAAAGCTTTTATATCTGTGTTAATAAATATGACGTGAATTATTTATAATGCTGTATGAATGAAAAGGTAATTATTCATTAATGCTGGTCTGTGCTAACTTAATTATGAATGACATGAATTAGTAAATAATGCTTTTTAGATGATGAGTCAACTGTTTAGTAATGCTTTCTAATGCTAAATAGTTATTATAAAGGGTTTTCTCTTTGTGTAAAATACTAATGAATTAAGGCCTTAATTGCTTGTATTGAGAATAAATCCTAGGCAATATAGCATGAAAATAAACAGAACAAAATATGAGGCTGAAGTAGAGCATACATGTGGGGAGTAAGAGTACCATCAGGCAGGAAGGAGGACTGACACGACCACTATCATGCTCTGGATGTCCTTGCATATTACCAGTAACATAGGAAAATAATCTGTTGAAAAAGTCCATTTAGTGTGAAGTGAGGGTAGGATGTTGTGAGAAGCATGGCCTGTGGCAGTGGTTCTCAATCTAGGGGCTGGGACCCCTTTAGGGACGTGAGACACTAAGAGGGCCTTGCCAGATGCCTTCCAAAACCCAAAGAATGTTTTTACATTATTCCAAATTGTATTTTTAACTCATTCTTTATCAAATGCATGCATAAAATGAGTTAAACGTAAATAAAAATGCAGCCATTTGGTGAGATTTACGCTAATGTTTGAAACACTTTTTTAAATGTCTAAAAATCCTTGAAATGTAAGGCTGTACATGACTATTCTCGTCTTAAACTATGTGTCAACCACCCTCATCTACAGCAGGGTTTCACGATCTCTGGCAACTTTATTTTGGGGATCAAACCCGTGGCCTAAAGTACTGTCTTGGTGGATAATATGGTTGTCACAGGGCCTCAGTTGTGCTTTGGATATCTCAGTGACCTGAGAACCACCAGTGGTCTTCCTCTTACAGCCTAACATTGATTTATTTATTTATCTATTGGTTTAAAATACAGAGACAATGCACATTAATGAACATTACTGTAAAATATGCCGGTTCAGCCAAGTTGGCTAATTTTCAACCATAGTCTCTGGGGCAGCTGACATGAGCACTACAATAATTAAAATCCATTAAAAACAGTACTATGCCTACTTATAAGAAACATTGATTGTTAGGTAATCAGTCAGTCTACAGTCTCACCTCCACCTGTGCCTGTCTACATCAACCAAGATGTCCAAACATCAATCTTTTCTGTGTAATATAAATGATGCTGTTTCAAAGGTTTATATGAAGTCATGTTATGACTATTCCTTATTATTATCTATCTGTAATGCAATCTTTCTGAGGTTAGCATTATCTGCACCGTTTATTGCAATTAATCAATAATAAAGCCTCTTAATAATAAGTTTAATTTGTTTAACCAACTGACAGCACTTATTTATATTTTAGTCAATACAGTGTCCTTTTCACCTGAAAAATATTTTTTTGTTGTAGGGGACAGATGTGCAATACCCTGCAGAACTTTTTAACATGTTTGGGCCAAAATTTGAAGCTGAAGTAAGACGCAGATGTGGCAAGTAAGCTGCCTTAGACCACTGTTAGGTGGGAAGGAAGATTGACACAAACCTGGTCATCCTCGGGATGTCCTTGCATATTACCAGGGGCATGGGAAAATAATGTGTTAAAAAAAATAACCAAGTCCACACAACAAGGGTGGAGGAGGGTGTGAGTAAACACAACTCCAGTACTGTCCGGTCAGGCGGTAGGGTTGCCACAAGCAACTGGTCATCCTACGGATATCCCAAAAAACACTGGTGGTCTCCAGGCATATCACCAGGGCTGTCAACCCCCCCCCCACCCCCACGAGGAACTGGTTGTGGCACATCAGGCCCTGTGGTGAATCCTTAGTGCCTTACATGCCTAAAACATATGCACATGACTGTTGATGTTGATTTTTTCTGAAGAAAAAGATCCTTCTTTCATAAAATTGAAAGGTATTTTGTATCCTGTTTAAATGTAAATGTAAAGTGAATACCCTTTGTAAGACATGAGTTATACAGAGGGTCTGGTTTGGCTCTTAATAGCTGTATATCGAGTAGCATATCTGAATTTAATAATTCAGTAGGCAGAGCAATGTTCAGACCTATGATTAGGTGTGAGCATTAGTAACGTAATCTTTTGATATAAAATATTCATAAGGAATGCAAATCTTACAGTTGGGGATTGGATTTTTCTAAGTTTATTAGCTTGATACTAACATATAACACATACATGTGGTGGAAACTGCCATTAAGGGGCTAATAGAATTAGCATTTTGATCAATTCTAACCTTTAGAAAAGAAAATAAAGTCCCTAGACACCTGTCCCTCATTGATGTCACAGAAGTAAATGGGAGAGGATGAAACAGTTCCTTGGCTATAAAAGGAAAATGAAACATCATCTTAGTGGATGAGTCAAGAATACAAAGATAACAAAAAACTGCACAGCAGTGCAGGGGCTAGCACTGTTGCTTCACAGTAAGAAGGCTCCTGGTCCACTCCCCGGTCAGGGCCTTAATTTGTGGAGTTAGCATGTGCTTCCTGTGCATGTGTGGGTTCTCTCCACCAAAGACATGCTGTGTGAGTGTGCCTGTTTTTATTTGTCTCTGTATATAAGCCCTGCAATTGGCTGGTGATTGGTCCAGGGTGTTCCCCACCTCTTGCCCAATGAAAGGTGGGATTGGCTCCAGCCCCAGCAACTCATAGATGGATGGATGGATTAAATCTCTTTAATTGTTTTCAGGGTAAATATGGAAATGGAACTGACTGCACTGTTCTCCTTTAGTAAGAAAGGAGTTCATACTGAGTTTAAACAAGATAACACAGAAGAATTTGGCTGTAGGAGCAGAAATCATCCTAAATCATCAATCAAACTAGGGGAGAGAAATGTCTTTCCTAATTTAACCAGTGTATGCAAATAATTCCCCGAAGTTGGAACTAAGTCACGTTGCTAAAATTACACCTTGTTGTGATATCTGTGTTTGTCTGAGCAGCTCCAGTGCTTCTGCAGTAGATCCCATCTCAGCCATAACTGTGTCTTAGAGAAAGAGAAGCAGCCCCGAACCTCTAAAGTACCATAAAGGGACATTAAAGAAGCGTTGCTAATATTTGAACAACCTTTGCAGAAAGCCACCAACTTTGATTAAAGTAGACTTTTTCTCTCTCTTCCTAAACCTGTGGTTTCTTTAGTCGGCCGTTGTGATCATTAAAATAGACTTTAACTGAGTTTTATTGTCACTGAGATAATAAAGAAGAACAGTGTTATGTTAACACTGATACAGTGAAGTGAAAAGTGTCTATGTCAGAGCATTCATGGATGTTTGGTCACCTGAACTCAACTGTAGCTGTCAGTCAGAGAGGAATTTACTTCCTTAATACCATCTGTAGCATCTTACCTCCTACAGGAGTGTACTAGATCATTTTGCTGCTATAACCACAGGGTTTATTATGGTTTCTTAATGAGAGACTTAGATTCAAATGGAAACAATACAAGATGGTATGGTACGGTATGGTACGGTATCTTTCTCATTCCATGTCTGTTTTTTTTTTTTTTTCTTTTTTTTTTTGCACAATTCCCAAACGCTGAGCTGTCTCCAGGAGCTTCACTCCCCGACACAGAGACCAACACAGAAACTCACAACTAAAACCAAAATAATAGAGCAAGTAGCCAGAAGGAAGCTCTGAGTGAAGCTTTGACTGTAGCATGTACCCTTTTTCATGTCCCCATGTGATATTTGGTCATCACAGCCCCAGCCTATCATCTCATGTCTCTCTGTTTTCCTCAGTGCCTCTTTTTCTTCCCCAGTCCTGAGACAGATTCTACCACTAACATTATTGTTATAACGCTAATCATAACATTGTGTCCCTAATGAATGCTCCGTCTAACAGAACTGATCAGTGCTCCCTCAGGTTTGCATACAAGCAGCTGACAGTCCTGCAAGCTGAAAGCTGTTAAACTTTAACAGTAAAGTCCTACACCAACTGTAACTTCAAAAAGTAGATAGTTTCTTCCTCTTTTGGCAGGCAAATTTATTTATCTTTAACATGTCATTTTATGATATTAGACTGATGGAGACACTAGATACAACTGATATTGGCTCTAAAGTTTTTTTTTTTTAGGTTTAACTGTATCATTTTTGTCAGTACAGTTTACAGATTTGTTTGCCCTTTGACATCTAGATCTGTACTGAAATTGCTTGACAACAGTGCTTGTGACAAAATGTTTCTGGAGAAGCATGCCTCCAACTATTATTGAGTTATTGGGTTCTTATGTTGAAATGAATTATTTGTGCCTCCCTAAAACCCTTTCGAACAACTTTTTCCTGTCCATTTTTCCCACTTACAATCCATCGACACCTTTTCACTAAATTTTGCCATTTTAAACCCATTTTGCCACAACTTCTTTTCATAATTTTTTTCTAACTTTTTCATCAGTTTTACCCACGTTAATTCCCATTCATACCTTTTTCCCCATTCATTTGCCACTTTGATCACACTTTTATTACTTTAAAGCTATTATTGCAACTATTAAAATCCCATTTCACCACATATCCACCATTTTTTACCACTTTGAACCCATTTAGCTACTTTAAACCCATGACTGCCACTTTAACCCCAATTTTGCAACTTCTATTTCGACCACCTTTTCTGTCCATTTTGACCCTTTTTAAACCATTTTTCTACTTTTCTGCTCACGTTTGCTACCTTAAACCCATTTCTGCCCCTTTTTATCACTTTTTCCATCATTTTTTCCACATTAAATTATGTTTTGCTACTTTCAACCCATTATTGGCCCATATGAAATCCTATGTAACCACCTTCTCCTTACACACTGTACCTCTTTCTTTCCACCCTTTGTGCACCTTTGATAACACTTCTATAACTTTTAACCCATTATTGCCACTATTAAATCCCATTTTGCCAACTTGAGCCCATTTTGGCCACTTGTAATTCCATGTCTGCCAATGAAACCCATTTTGGCCACTTGTAATTCCCATTCCACCACCTTTCTGCCCATTTTTGCTACCTCAGCCCATTTTCCCACTTATAACCCTATTTGTAAGTCAATTTTTGCAATTTTTTGTCAATTTTTGCGTCGTTACCCCATTCTGTGCCTTTTTGTTACAGTTATTCTATATTTTTCCTTTGAAGCTGACTCAGTTTCTTCCTCTTTTTTTTCTTTTTTCTTTTTGGCATTCTGACATTTTTTGCACATTATTGCTTAGAAGTCTGACTTGACTTCCCAAATTGTTTAGTTTAATGGGCCTATTCACATTGGGCTGATATCCATCAGGCCCCGATCTGGCTGGGCCCCAGAAAGCTCTCGCCTTTATCCCTCCTTATGGGGGACTTTTATTCTAGGTACAGTGAGGTCTGCTTAAAGGCCCTGCCATGTCAAATAACCCACCTATTACTTCAAGCTCAAAATGGAATTGGTCAAAAACTATGACAATCAATAATATCATCCTCCTTTATTTAAACAGAAGAGGGATTCAGTTAGAATTTCGAAGGCCTTGAGGCAGATTTTTCTACCTGGAGACAACACAGGTTAGATCTGATTGGATAAAAGCTGTGATTAAAAAAAGCTGCACTGGAAACTGCACAACGGAGGAACACTGTATTCTACAGTAGGATGCAGAAATGTTTCACAATATAAACCATGCTTATGAATCTGACAGTGTCTAGGCCAGCAGAGCAAGCATTGCTGGCCTGTTATATTTATGGTGACTGAACGTTTTTGTGATGTACCATTCTATAATTCATATCCAGTCCAGCCTTTAAATGTTAAAACAACAGCTGTAATCTCACACGTCTGGAGCTGCTGAAGGTTTTTGAGCTCCACGTCTTCCCTCCTGCATTTTAACCATCTCACTTATCCCCATACAGGGACATGGTCTTGTGTTTTGTTGCTATGGAGATTTATTTTCCAGGAATTAATTGTGTTATCTCAGCATGATAATAAGACTGAACTCACTTAGCATAATTATTAAACTGTTATTGTTTATTGCACATTTCAGCCAGCCTCAGCCTCGCTAACAAACACTTGCACAGTTAGGGGCGTCTGAGAGGAGATGATATGACCTTGTTGTGTTTGGTCAGACAGGCAGGGGAGGCATGCCTTTGGAAAAATGGTCACACAGAGCAGGATTATGCTCCAGTAGTTTAAAATGCACCACTTTAATATGAGCGTTGGAAGGGCAAATGTATTTTCCTCCAGTATTCTCTATGGTGATATTAGCCAATCTGATCAGTAGTCGTTGCTTGAACTTTAAAGGGAATGTTTTTGGCTTAAACAGACACGAACATCGTCTTTTACACCTGTTTTTGAAACTATAATTTAAGGAGATAAAACACAGGGCGAGTTTTTCTGTTCCTTACTGTCGGTCCAAGATAAGGCTCTCCTCATCTTTGAGGCTTTTCTCCCATAAAAGTCAGACACTAGCAGTAAGTCACGTTGCCGGTCTATAAGTGACTAACTCAAACACTGTCTGTCAGGCTTTTCAAGTGGTCATGATGATTTTTTTTATCGTGCAATCAGCATTTTTGAAGCTTTTCAGCAGCTCACCATGACATTCTTTGACAGCTGTAATTCACTGATGATTGACGGATGATTGTGTCTCTTCTCTGTATTTTTCTGCCAAAAAGAGATGCCGAGTTGGACTTTCTCCACTTCTTTTCACTCTTGGGGAATTTATTTCTTCATTTGCAGAAAAACTATTGTTGCATAAGTATCATAAACTCTGAAAGTAAAAATGAAGAAAACTATTAGAGCTGTTGTACAGTAATTATCTGAAGGCAGACAATGACATGTTGTTCAGCTCCCCGGTCAATGCTCAGTGTGGAGACTGTGAGGTATGCACAGAACAACAAGTCTAGACAGGTGCACCAGAGGTGTTCACATGCAAAATCAACCTCCAACCACACTGTATAAGTGTGTTGATCAAACTTTAAGAAGTTCAATTTACTACGAATTCAGCTGTATTAACCTGTTAACATGCAAGTCCAGTTTAAGTTGGACTAGAATTATTAAGCTACTAATACCAGCCAGTTTTGGTGAAAACCTTCAGGTATCCTCAAGAACACTGAAGTTGAAGGGCCAGCCTTGACCTTTCAGCGACAATGACCCTAAAGTAAAATATACCGAACATGATGGAGGAGGGTTTCCTGGTCCAGTGGGCACTTGTCAGTCACTCTTGCTTGCAGTAAGTCAAACCAGCCTAATTTGAGTGGTATGAATGTTCAGGATGAGAGTTTGTGTGTGAAAGAAGAGAACATTATTGTGGGGAGAAACATGTATCTTTAACAAATTTACTGTGGTATTTTATCAGGGGTATGTAGACTTTTAGAGCCATTCTACTTCCATTTTCAGTTAGATCTAACTTTTTTTTTTCATTATTTTAGTTTTTGTTATTTCATACAAATCAAACAATACAGACAGACAAAAGATCAATTCCTTTTGAAAACTAAGTTAAATGATAACATAAATGTAGAAGTTAGGACACATCAATTTATAACACAGACAGGCCTACAGTATCTATTTCTATAGATGTGTGAATTTATGCAATAATGAATATGAGATATATTTTAAACACATTATACCACAGACATTTCATGAAGATTCTGAGAAAAACCCTTCATCTGAAATACCTGGACATCAGTAAATCCACACTTAAATAAATGGCTGTCAGCTGTCAGTGATAAAGTGAGCTAGCCAGTTCAAAAGAACAGTATTAGTAGTGCAGCATTAGTTTTATAGAATTATCCTGCCCAGCAACAGCAGAAATGGAAAATCTGATAGGATAAACTGCTGCTCTTGTTCATTAACCCTTTATAGGCCAACACAGACTGAAAAAGACTTGTTCTAGGGGGGTCATTTTCTCAGATACGTCTTGTTTTTATATTAATTGTACAATTATGAAATTTAAATAAAAGTTAAACTGATTACATTTCAGATATAAATCTTTCTGGATAAAAGTGTTTTTTTTTTTTTTTTTTCGCCTTTTTTGGCCCAGTACGTTTAAATTCGTAATTGTATTCCACAACACATTTTTAGTCCACTGTGTTAAAATGATATTATCTAGCAACATTAATTCAATTAATTCAGTTTCCATTCCCAGAGACAGAGTAATTTAGTTGTTTTTTTTTTTTTTTTAATGGAGTGAAGCAGGAACAATTGTTGACATAGATGGATTTGTTTATTGTGTTTCTCTAAGGGACAAGACAGTTCCCCTACTTAAACCCAACCAAACCCTGGCTGCACTGACCACATGTTAATGATTGTTCCATGTCCAAAACAATACAGAGTCATGTTTTTCAGCCTTATTTCTTTTCTTTTCTTTTGACTGCTTGGTCCACTGACTGAATTATCATGTACTTGACAGCCTCATTATGTAGATTGCATACTGTGTTGCATTTAAATTGGGGGCACTGTAGGTCCAGTGGTTATTCTGTACACCCCGTATGAAGGGAGCGTCATCCTTGAAGTCTTGAAGTAGGTGGGTTTGAGCTCCTTTCCTGTATTCCATCCCCCACTCTCAGTATCTCCACCCAGTCTTCTGTCTCTCTAATAAAGGCATAAAACATACAAATACATCTAAAAGCACAAAGGAAACCGAGATAGTCATGTTTTCAAGCTTAGGGCCATGAACCAAGCTGCCATGTTTGACATGTTGGGAGTGAAACGTGTTGAAATAACAGCTGAAGACAGTAGCTGACTGCTAGCTTGGTTGTGACCTGTCATTTTTCTGCCTCTCTCTTTGATCCCTCTGTGTGTCTGCAAGAAAAAAAAAGAGCTTCCCTTTTTTTCTGTGATGACATTCATCTCACACACATTTATCCTGCACACAAAGCACCAGGTGGAAATAAAGTCCATCAACAAAGGTGCCGCTACAAGGTCTGGGGCTTTCAAGTCATTTGTGCCACCGCTGGGTCCAGTTTTGTGTTTGATGCTGCTGGCCGACCGGGCTTTGTGCGCTGCGCTTGTCCCAGTCTGTGTCAAATTAAAGGTCAGCCTCTGGATGGTGAGGCAACTTTCTCTTTATTCCAGTACAGCCGAGGGAGAGGCCCAATAAATCTGGAGGGAACGTTGTCACCGGGGAGTCGGAAAGGTCATTCCCCACCGGGAGAAGGAAGTGGAGACTCTCCCTCATTAAATCTTCCCGGCTACGTGTATTTTTTTTTAAATTCCTAAATGTCACATTCATACTTGGGTCAGCTAGCCTAAGACCACCTTTAATTAAAGCTCAGATTATTCAGTGTTTACCCTATCGAGGCTTTTAAAAATCGCTTCTGCATTCCTTCAAAATAGACTCCCTTTTCTCCCTCCCGTAGAAGAGCTTCTCCTTTAAGTTTAGCGGTAGATTTTACCCAGATGACACCTCCAGTCTCTGCAGAGTTCATCTTCAACAGGAACATAAAAATAGAGCAGGGATCTCCAAGGTGCAAATGAATGCTAAGCTTGTGAATGTAACACACTCTGTGTCAAGCGTGTTCCAGTCACACTCATGCAGCTAACTGACTCTCTGACCCAGAAAAAGCAGGGACGATTCATCGCATAAAGCTGGAGGTCATTTTAAATAAACATGGTGCAACAGCTGGACTCACTGGCAGCTGAACTTTGCACATTTTTCTCTTTTAAATGAATTTTGCAGCCACGATGCTGCCCTGCAGGTGAATTCTTAAGTGTGTATCAGATGTTAGCTTTTAGCTGGTCTCAAAGAAATGAAGAACAGATCTAAAGGAAAATCTAATGACACCGTCGCCCTTCACTCAAAACCACGTCGCAGCAGTACTTAGAAAAGTGGTCTGCAGACGCTGTGGAGAGCTGCCATTTTGAAGCCCAGACTGGCTCAGTGATGAAATTTGTGAGAAAGTGATGAGACAGATTTTCTCTTACAGCAGAGCTTCGTTAGAGATGCTCAGTCGTACTGAGAAGCTTTAAGGGCGACTGTATTAAACGGTTTGAATATAAAGCAGCCTGATAATAAGAAACAGCATCCAAGCTGAACTTATCTTTGCTAAGGAAGATGAATAAATGATTTTTTTCTTAAAAAAACAAATAGGAGCAGGGTTTAGACTTTAATACCTAAAAAATTCACATGCTATTGCCAAAGATGTTTCAGTCTGTCAGCGGGTTTCTTTGAATGTTTACTTTCCTTTACAATGTATGACTGAAGATTTAAGCTAAGCCTTGTAATGCCAGATTATTATCATGAAAACCATTTGGAGTACACATGTAGGGATTTGGAAAAAAGACAATAAGCCTAGTTTATGCATGTCTTTTGTGACACGTATCACAAATTAATACCTCCTTAGAGAAAAGTGCAGTGTGTGATTGATTAGAAATGTAAAGACCAGGCAGAGGAAGCCACTGAAAACTATCCTCTCAGGAGGAAATTATTCAATCTGAATTAGGATTTCTGCAAATGACAGATATACAGAATAATAGTTCAGCTTTGTTTGCAATGCCGTAAAAGGGAGCTTCATAACATGAGTCAAGCATACATTTATTTAACAATTGGCCTGCAATGATTTCTGTGTCTTAAATCATTATGACCTGTCAGCTGCAATATTTGTGCAGTGCACTCCTGCTGCATCGTCCTTTATCCCATATCTTTGTCAGTGCACTCACCTTAATCAACTTTAAGCCCAGTTCAGACCAACTATCTGAGACATGAGTCCATTTTAGACACTGCTGGGTGCAGCTGTCTGAACTGGGCTGTTGCAGAATGTGAGAGAAATCATTCATCATCAGTCAGGCTTTTAGCTGGTTTATTATCTGGGTTTTCAGATCAGATGTGAGTCTGTATTTCTCCTGAAGGACGTTTACTTGGACTCTTTGTGATGTTTGACACAAAGAATTAATCACTGCAACGGCACTAAAACATGCGAGACATAGTGGATCGTAGCATGAGGAAGAGTGAACACTTAACAGTGCGCCCATTTTTGATGAAACGGTCTGTTTATCTCCGTCTTCTTCTCATGATAATACTTCTCCTGCCTGCACTGCTCCTCCTTGTGCCTCTGCTTTTTTCAAGGTTTGCTTGCGAATTCTGAGCAAAGGATTTGATTGGCCAAGTAGCGTCACATGGGATGATCTGTGCTGTCAAGTCAAGAAAAGCTGTGCTTTTTCATATCAAATCACACAGAAATTAGCATGTTAATCATTTATAATGCCGGGCCATTAAAGGGGAACTGGCCGTTAGTTGCTTGTGCGGACCACAGCCCCAGCCGTAATACAAGGTCTGGCCATGGTTTGACTTCAGCCTGTAAACATTCCTGTCCACTCTGTGAACTCTTCACGTACGCAGGACACACAGGGCTTAACTGATAATGAATGAGAAATTAAGGCTGGAAAAGCTGAATTTGTCTTAATTATTCTCAGGAGCAGCTAAGTTATGACAAGACTGACCTTGCAAAGCATTTTTGCATTTATATATGCAGTGAAATTTCACTGCCATGATGGGCAGGAAGCCTGATCTTATCAATATGATAAAAATGCAGGGAAAATATAGTTAATGTGCAACATTGTCCCTCATGTGGAGATAGATTGATTGCCAGTACATGCAGAAGAAAATTACTTTACACTGAGTGACTGTGAAAGTCTCTGCTATGGAAATGACGCCTCTTCAGTTGCAGCAGTGTGAACTGGGAGGCTTTTAGAAAGTTGCAGAGTGCCACGTCACAACCAGTTGCAAGTTTCAAATTTACGTCAGGAATCTTTGGTGTGAACTTGGCTTAAGCGAAACTTCCCCCTCTATGTCCTCTTTGCTAAAACTGCACTCATGTTTAACCTCCTAAGACCCTACATGAACATATGAGGACATTACATTTTGGCTTTCCTACAACATTGGAAAGCTCTGTTACTGGTCAAAGAGCTTTAATGTGTTTGATTTACCGGGTCATCTTAAACTTGAGCGTTGTGTTAGTTTAGGAGATTTCAAAGCTAGAATTAGGGAACATTTGACCAGTATGTGCACATGTTTTTTTCTGTTGAAAGCTGCTGATTTGTAGATTTATGTAACCTTTTTTTTGTCCTGTTTACTGTCATGTGCGTGAAACTTGTGCTGCTGTCTTGGCCAGGACTCCCTTAAAGAGATATTTGTATCTCACTGGGAATACTCCTGGTTAAATAAAGGTTAAATAAAAAAAAAATAAATTGTAATAATTTCTGCTATTAGAATTTTTTAGATAGTTGTAAGTGTCCATTGGAGTTTAAGTGATTTGATTAACATACTGGGATATTTTGTTGTTTGAATTTTGGGAGGAATTTGCCTGGAAATGATCAGGTACATTTGTCAAAATTTAGAGGGTAAGAATTTCACTGGAACATTTGGGGAAGGTGCTTTGAATTTTTGGCAATTTTCGCAGAAATTTGGGAAATTGTACACTTTTGGGAATTGGATTGGGAATTTGGGGGAGGGGCTTGTGCTATTAAATTTTCAGGATTTTTGAAGGAAAGATTTCATGTTTCAGTCATTTTCATGGAATTCTTTTTGTAATTTTCCTAAGAATTTGCTTGACACTTAAGGGTGGATTTTCTTGAAAATTTTTCAGGAATTTGCATGTAATTTTTTAGCCTTTATGATAAGGTTTCACTGAAACATTTGAGGACAGTCTAAAAATATATTGATTATTCATTTTTATGTGAGACTTTAAAAATATGTTTTTGAAATTTCACAGAAATTTTTGGTAATTTCTTTGGTATTTTTGGGAATTTGTTTGGATTGTTGAAAGTAAACTTTCCAAGAAGTTCTTGTTCAGAGGACATCGCTATCATTAATGTTTTGAACAAAAACATTGTAGCTGGCTACATATACAACTATTTCAAGTTTACAAAATGTAGAGTATGTCTAAAAGACAAGTCTGTTGCTCCAATACAGTCATGTTTTTATCTGCAGGCTTCCCTTGGATTTAAACAACTCTGGTGGGCTTTGGTGTTTAAGGGCAAATTTGAGTGCAAACAAAGTGCTGACTTCTCCTCTCTTAGACAATGTTTGTTGACACACATAAGGCAGTGAAGCTGGCAATGGTATTGA